>NC_059196.1:16651700-16974915 GCF_020615455.1 Coregonus clupeaformis | reverse complement strand
GGGAGAATAAAAGGAACCTAAGAATTTATATTAAAGATCAGGCCTTCAGAACACCAATTTAGAAACACTCAGACTGAAAAAAAGACATCAGGCTAACAAGGTGAAAGCCAAATGGAAAATGACAACTAATGCAGAAGAGAAATAAGGCTTTTTATGTGCTTTGACTGCCGAGAATCTCCCCTCAACTTGTGAAAGACAATAACCTAAACCATGTCCCAGTTCATTCTCTAGACCTGTATTTGATATACATTCACAATGTCAGGGTCCCTAAGCAGCAGACCCCGACACAGACAGTGATTGATGTGGGATTGTGTTGGGCACGCGCTGATTTAAATCTACAGGGGTGGCACGCACGGGTTCACAAACAGTATAAAACAGACATTACATCAAATATGACTCTTGAAATACTGTATGTCAGCTCAAGTGTCAAACCAACATCACCGGATTCCACAAAGGCACTCGGCTGTATATCATAAACGGTTGCTGTCAGTAATCACAAATTACAACAACCATGTCAAACACATAGATATCACGGATCATTTTGCAAAACAGATGGTAAGTGTGCCATTTTATTTCAAATTTAAAACAGAACAAGACAAAAGATGAACAAAGAACATCATTTTGGCTACACATCTTAAGACCCACCCACCCCTTTTACAGAACAAACTTCTTCCTAAGCCTCACTTTTTATACTGGGTTAATGAGCGATTTGTACGTGTAAATGGTCCATTATATTATTACCCTGACAACACGTTAGGATCAAACCACAAGGTTTGTTTAAGACCTCATTACACTAGGCTTGGGGCTTTACAATGAAGAGAGCATTCTGGTAATCCTCGCCTATTTACAATACCCTCTTCTTTAACCCCTGGGTGTGCAGCTAAAGCACTGCAGGAGCTATATGGAATTACCTCTAGATCTACAGTATCATCATGATCAACGTGCACCCACTTTCATCACCAGCAGCAACATCTGAAATTAGTTGAATAAAATCAATTGGCAATATTTGTGTAACTACATGCTGTGGTCTGTGCCGTATAGTGTCTGAAGATTAAATCTGAGTCCAGAGAGTTATCCCCCGGTGGAATTGAACTGTAAATGCTCATTGAGTACATCTAAATATATGTAATCCAACGGAGCCCAGAGGCAGCCATATTATTATAGTGAGATTAAATAAAGCCGGAGCGTACACCAAGATGACACCACTTGTCATTCATGAAACAGTCTGAATAAGCCTTTTGTGCGTATTGAAGGATAACAAACAACTTTGAATTATCTTGAACAGTTTTCACAATCCGCTAGCAAGTATCAACACAGACGTGACTGAATATAATAGTCCAAAATGAATAACAAAACTTCTTAAACTTATCACAATGAAAACTAATACTTAGAAAGTACATTACTCAAAAAACCTACAACCAATGTCGTAATTCACCCGAGCCCATGGTAAAAGCAAAGACAAACAAGTCGTCATAGCAATAATCTGTGCCAGATGCAGAAACTACAAAGATTCTCAGTGACTACAAAGATTCTCCCTGTGACTAAAAATGATAAAAGGTATCCTTTCTTTCCTCATGAATAAATGTTTCACCAAACTATTTGGCAACCACCCATGTTTACATACCAACGTAAAATAATTCACTAGTACTTTATTTATTTGTACAGTACAGTCTGTTATTGAAACATAATCCAGCCTACTGTAGTTTACATTATTGCTCAAAATAATAATACGCTGTAAGAAATCATGTATTTTATGGACACAATGTTCACCCCTCATGGTCATGATCTTTTACAATGACGAATGCCTGGTAGCTTGCACGCAGGGTGATTTCTGTGGTAATTTGCAGTTAGGTAGTAATGATTGAGTTTGTTGCATTCACAGTACAGAGTATGCATAGGGACGCCAGCTAGTTTGAATAATTCACTAGAACTTTTATTTATTTGTTCAGTACAGTCTGTTCTTGAAGCATAATACAGCCTACTGTATTACATCGCAAATGTTCTTTTAGATATAGCCAATATTGCTTTCCATTAGAGAATGCAACCACTACCATTGTGACTGTGGCTTGAAGGTCGCTGAGCTACAGTAGCAAAGGCCAAACAACAACAACAGTGTTCCAACCGTGCTCAAGCTGCTATGAATCAGTCTCCTCATGCGTAAATATGTTTGGCAAATCTACCAGCAGCCCACATAAATCAGTAGTCTGAAATACTGCATCTAGAGAAAATATAATTATTAGAACATGCATTCTCATTCAAATCAATGAGGCCTTATTTTTAGTGTTTAGAGAGGAAATGTTGCATGGGTTAAAGCTGGAATCCGTAGCGGTGAAACTGCCACATCCGTTTGTGAAATTACTTCAAACAAAAAAACACTGTTTTTGTCCCTCAGACATCATTGCACACGCGATACAGCAGCAGAGTATGCACTATGATTTTTTTCCCAGTTTCAAAAACAAAAACAATAATAAATGCACCTGGGGCGACCAGTGGCGCTGTTTCACCTTATGCGGATTTCAGCTTTAAGAATACCAATAATGGTTGATTTTGAAGAGTTCCTCTGGAAATTGATTTGGCTCCAAGCGGTGATAGATGGATTGTTTTTCAGAATTAAAATCAAACATCTGGTTGAGGCCCGGACCCTGAATCAGCTATCACTTGGAGTAAGGCAAACCACCAAACTATCTCTGCCTCTGTTTGCTTAGCTCTTGTTTTATTAACTTTATCAGGACCAAACCACATTTACAGTTCACGCATTAGCATTTATAAATTAACACAATTTTTCACTTGAGATGAAAGGCTTAGGTCTTAGAAAAACACCTGTTCAAAGTCCATTCCCACTTTTTCCTTCAGTTATTTTTCGAATCATTGTTTTCAGCCCAGGGTGATAAGGAGAAACAGACTGAGCTCCCTTTATATAGGAGGTAGAGAAAAATATTCTCCAACACTGTAGATTAGACTGAGTTCATCCTGGTGGGGATCCAACTAGACCCATGTTCTCAACACACCTGGCCCTCATCTGACCAACACCAGAGCAGTTTGTGTCCTCAGAATAGAATATCCTTTAATCATAACTCAAATCCCCCTCTTAGCCCATGTCTTCAATTTAACAGAATCCAACTGACAGTAAAATGATGATCACAACATCCCATCCCCTAAACAAATTTGTATGATGCATCAACAGAATACAGAGCTAAAGTAGCCTCTTTCACAAAGCAGTAAGAATTTGGGTGCTACTTCCTCCATGTTACACAATTTCTTGTCTATTTCAGCCGTAGTTTGAAACACCTACCTACTGAGAAATAGAAGAATATGCAGTAAGAAATCATGTATTTTATGGACACAATGTTCACCCCTCATGGTCATGATCTTTTACATTGACGAATGCCTGGTAGCTTGCACGCAGGGTGATTTATGTGGTAATTTGCAGTTAGGTATTAATGATTGAGTTTGTTGCATTCACAGTACAGTATGCATAGGGATGCCAGCTAGTTTGGAAAAAACATCATTACTATCAGTTTTTTACAAGCACCATTATATGGGCCATTGACTTCACCCTTTGTAGGTCCAACCGAACACTCCCAGTGGTTTCATTTTCACAAGCTAATGCTAATCAGCCAAGAGACAGAGAGGCCTTTGAACCCCAACAATTGATTATTTTCAAATAACTCCCTGTAGGACTATATGAGTTATCATTTACAACACTAGAGGAATAAAAATGGCACTTGTTTCATAATGGCTTCACACCAGTCTGTCACGGTCGTCAATGAGCGAAGGAGACCAAAACGCAGCGCGTTGAACGAACATGACTTTATTAGAGAAAAGTACACGAACGACAAAAACAATAAACCAAGACGACTAGTGAAGTCCACAGTTACAAATACTGTACAGGAACAAAAACCCACAAAACCCAGGTGAAACCACACAGTTTAAATATGGCTCCCAATCAGAGATAACGAGCCGACAGCTGACACTCGTTACCTCCGATTGGGAGTCATATGACTAATCAACAACAAAACCAAACATAGAAACACACCCTAAATGAAAATAACAACCCTGGCTCAACAATCAGAGTCCCTGGAGCCAGAGTGTCACAGTACCCCCCCCTAAAGGTGCGAACTCCGGGCGCACCAGCATACAGTCTAGGGGAGGGTCTGGGTGGGCGTCTGTCCATGGTGGCGGCTCTGGCCCAGGTCGTGGTCCCCACCCCACCTTAGTCACTATCCGCTTCCGTAGCCCCCTCCACATGACCACCCCCCAACTAAACCCCACTGGATTAAGGGGCGGCACCGGACTAAGGGGCAGCACCGGACTAAGGGACAGTACCTGACTAGCTGGCTCTGGCGGATCCTGGCTGGACGGCTCTGGCGGATCCTGGCTGGACGGCTCTGGCGGATCCTGGCTGGCGGAAGGCTCTGGCTGATCCTGTCTGGCGGAAGGCTCTGGCTGATCCTGTCTGGCGGAAGGCTCTGGCTGATCCTGTCTGGCGGAAGGCTCTGGCTGATCCTGTCTGGCGGAAGGCTCTGGCTGATCCTGTCTGGCGGAAGGCTCTGGCTGATCCTGTCTGGCGGAAGGCTCTGGCTGATCCTGTCTGGCGGAAGGCTCTGGCTGCTCCTGTCTGGCGGAGAGCTCTAGCGGCTCCGGTCTGGCAGACGGCTCTGAAGGCTCATGGCAGACGGGCGGCTTTGCAGGCTCAGTACAGACGGGCAGTTCCTGCGGCGCTTGGCAGACGGACAGTTCAGACGGCGTTGGGCAGACGGGCAGTTCAGACGGGCGTTGGGCAGACGGACAGTTCAGGCCCCGTTGGGCAGACGGCAGACTCTGGCCGTCTGAGGCGCATCGTAGGCCTGGTGCGTGGTGCCGGAACAGGAGGTACCGGGCTGAGGACACGCATCTCAGGGCTAGTGCGGGGAGAAGCAACAGGGCATGCTGAACCCTGGGAACGCACATAACGCCTAGTGCGGAGAGCCGGAACAGGGCATGCTGGACCCTGGGGACTCACATAACGCCTAGTGCGGAGAGCCGGAACAGGGCATGCTGGACCCTGGGGACTCACATAACGCCTAGTGCGGGGAGAAGGAACAGGGCATGCTGGACCCTGGGGACGCACATAAGGCCTAGTGCGGGGAGCCGGAACAGGGCATGCTGGACCCTGGGGACTCACATAACGCCTAGTGCGGAGAGCCGGAACAGGGCATGCTGGACCCTGGGGACTCACATAACGCCTAGTGCGGAGAGCCGGAACAGGGCATGCTGGACCCTGGGGACTCACATAACGCCTAGTGCGGGGAGAAGGAACGGGGCATGCTGGACCCTGGGGACGCACATAAGGCCTAGTGCGGAGAGCCGGAACAGGGCATGCTGGACCCTGGGGACTCGCACAACGCCTAGTGCGGAGAGCCGGAACAGGGCATGCTGGACCCTGGGGACTCACATAACGCCTAGTGCGGAGAGCAGCAACAGGACGCACAGGACTCGGGAACACACAGGAGGCTTGGTGCGTGGTGTAGGCACTGGTGGTACTGGGCTGGAGCGAGGAGGTGGTACCGGAAATACCGGACCGTGCAGGCGTACTGGCTCCCTTGAGCACTGAGCCTGCCCAACCTTCCCTGGGTTGATGCTCCCCGTCGCCCGACCAGTACGGGGAGGTGTAATAACCCGCACCGGCCTATGTGGGCGAACCGGGAACACCATGCGCAAGGCTGGTGCCATGTACGCCGGCCCGAGGAGACGCACTGGTGACCAGCTGCGTGGGACCGGCTTCATGACATCCGGCTCAACACTCAATCTAGCCCGGCCGATACGTGGAGCTGGACTGTACCGAACCGGGCTATGCCTGCGTACAGGAGACACCATGCGCTCAACTGCGTAACACGGTGTCTGCCCGTACTCTCGCTCTCCACGGTCAGTCCAGGGAGTAGGCGCAGGTCTCCTACCTGACTTCGCCACACTCCCTCTTAGCCCCCCCCCAAGAAATTCTTGGGTAGTACCCACAGGCTTCCAGTCTTGCCTCCGTGCTGCCTCCTCATATCGCCGCCTCTCGGCTTTAGCTGCCTCCAGCTCTTCACGAGGACGGCGATATTCTCCCGGTTGTGCCCAAGGCCCCTTACCATCCAGAATCTCCTCCCATGTCCATGAATCCTTTATGGGTGGATATAAATCCTGTGTAGGTGGATCCTGTTGCCGCTTGACACGCCGCTTGGTCCTTTTATGGTGGGTTTTTCTGTCACGGTCGTCAATGAGCGAAGGAGACCAAAACGCAGCGCGTTGAACGAACATGACTTTATTAGAGAAAAGTACACGAACGACAAAAACAATAAACCAAGACGACTAGTGAAGTCCACAGTTACAAATACTGTACAGGAACAAAAACCCAGGTGAAACCACACAGTTTAAATATGGCTCCCAATCAGAGATAACGAGCCGACAGCTGACACTCGTTACCTCCGATTGGGAGTCATATGACTAATCAACAACAAAACCAAACATAGAAACACACCCTAAATGAAAATAACAACCCTGGCTCAACAATCAGAGTCCCTGGAGCCAGAGTGTCACACAGTCAACTAAACCAGATATCAGCTCTGGAAGAAGAATAAATAAAACAGAGAGGAAACTTGCTTGAATTAAATGGTGAGATGTCTGTTGAAGATAACTGCATGGTGGAGAATGCATAAAGAGACAGGAGATTGACACTCAAGAGTATATCAGATGAGACACAACCACAGGTCTTAAAGATATCCTGATCAGTAAAGTGAAATAAATGCAATGCAAAACTGGATTATTTTTAGAAAAAAATGTGAAACTCATGATTTATTTAATTGTAGAAAGCCTGTAATTAGAGAAAAAGTCTAAAGTTATTTTTTTTGGGTGGTATTTATACACTGAATATACTAAACATTAAGAACACCTGCTAAATGACTAAAAATATAAATGCTCTTTCCATGACATAGACTGACCTGGCGAATCCAGGTGAAAGCTATGATCCCTTATTGATGTTACTTGTTAAATCAGTGTAGATGAAGAGGAGGCTATGGGTTAAAGAAGGATTTTTAAGCCTTGAGACAATTGAGGCATGGATTGTGTTTGTGTGCCATTCAGAGGGTGAATGGGCAAGACAAAAAATGTAAGTGCCTTTGAATGGGGTATGGTAGTAGGTGCCAGGCGCACCAGTTTGTGTAAAGAACTGCAATGCTGCTGGGTTTTTCACCCTTAACAGTTTCCCGTGTGTATCAAGAATGGTCCACCACCCAAAGGACATCCAGCCAACTTGACAACTGTGGGAAGTGTTAGCACCAACATGGGCCATCATCTCTCTGGAATACTTTCAAAACCTTGTAGAGTCCATTCCCCAATAAACTGAGGCTGTTCTGAGGGCAAAAGGGGGGGTGTTCCTAATGCAGGGTTCCCCAACCGGCGGCCCGCGAGCAGAATTTGGCCCAAGGGTATTTTATTTGGCCCCCCAAGTTTTCTGAGCAAAAAAATATGTAATTTTTTTTTGTTAATGGTCATAAAAGACTGTAAAAACCCCAAGAAATCAGCTACAAGTCATTTTAATTTTGGAAATCTGTTCACAAGTATTCCCACGCATAATAGAGAGACACGTGATCGTATACAAATACAAGCAAGATTATAAATGATCATGTTTTAGTCAAATATTATATCTGTTATATCTGAATAGCCATATTTCTGAACGGTATTAGTCGAAAGCACTACAAGCCCATCCTTCTATAATTCTTAACTAATGGTCTGTCTTTCTTTCTTTTCCAGGAAACATAAGACCTTCAGACATTAGGTAGTGGAGCACCTGTCATCCAGCCCTAGTAAATAGAGCTCTGTAGACTGAGATTGGTATAGGGTGAAGCACCTCTTCACATTTTACATCTTTATCAAGTTTCACCTAAAACACCTCCTGATCTGATGTTCTTCTCCCTCTCCTCCACTCCAGTCCAGTCATCCCCCTCCCACTGTGTCTCTCCAGAGTGGACCATGTGTTGCACATTGCAATGTGCCACCTTTCACACGATGCAATGTGTTACACCCTGGGAGATGCAGCATGCACAACTCCAAAATCGACCATATGTCCCGGCGTGACTTGTGCCACGATCTGGATATTTGCTATGTATCAGGCGGTCCCAAAAATACACATTCTCCTTTAAAAGGAAAACAAAGATGATATCTGGTGGAGAACCCAAACAAGGCCACATCTGGTTCTATACGTTAGATATGACACAAGATACCAAAGGCATGTGACACTGAAGCATAAACCCAGGCCTTTCATACTGAGCAGGAGGTAAGGTAGCCTTGGCTGTTGCCATGCAGGCATTACTATTTAGTGAGGCTGGTGAATCATTGATAGGTTGGATATATTCTCTTTTCACAAATAGTAACCCATGTGTGCTGGGCTTTGCCTGCTTTGCTCATGGGCATCCACCTAGTTTCCGGGCCACTTAACCATGCATGACCCCGAATGAATCTAACTCACGTATGAAATGGTCCCTTTCCTGAGTAGGATGCCATTCTCCTCCTTGGCGCCTTTTTTTGCACAGATCCAAATGACATTTTGTCATTATAAAAGCACATTATTCAAATCTGTTCATAAATATTTATTGTGAGATGCGAGTGGTATTCTACTCCACTCCTGCCGTCCTGGTCATGGAAATTATGCAATACAAGATCTGAATAGCAACTATTTTGCAGAGAGCCAGAGGGTTGAGCTGACAATGGGTCAGAAATGGAAAGGGGCCAGAGGCCAGGATTTGGTTGTGCTTGAAGCACGGCTGGCCTAGGTCGGAGTCCCACTCTCTCTCCCACTCTGTTCTGCTTGTTCCCTGTGATAAACCCTCTTGTTTGGCCGTCGTCAGGTCCAGCACATCTGCCAGTCTCTGTGCCAGGCTGGCAGTGCCCAGTCAGGAGAGTCTGGGTGGAGTCACAGGGTAGCTTCCACACATTATCTTTTTTGTACTTTCCAGATGTGAAGGGAATAAAATGTTCCCTGTGAAGGTGAATTACCACTACCTCCAGTGGTTAGAAACAGTTTGTGTTTGTTTCATAAACGATGATGCCAATTTATATAAACAATAATAAATAGATTTTTAGACTATACAGCCCATTTGGTGACTGCATAAAATATTAGAATCTGAATCAAAGAGTCTCTGATTAATTGACCGTTCTTTCATTATTTCTTAATGAAGTTATGGCGAATTGAATAACGATATTCTCTTTAGAGAAAATTGTTCTATTCCATCAAATCCTTATGGATGTTGCCACAGTGATTTCAGGCACAGCTGTCACTGTGTTAATGTGAGGAACATTCTGTGGGTGTTTGGGTATGGAAGCAGCGTACTGTTTGGGCTCCCATTTCAGTCCCCCAACAGCCCATTAAAAAGTGCTACACTACATTACCAAAATTATGTGGACACCTGCTCGTCGAACATCTCATTCCAAAATCATGGGCATTAATATGGAGTTGGTCCCCCTCCACCCTTCTGGAAAGGCTTTCCTCTAGGTGTTGGAACATTCTTGCGGGGACTTCCTTCCATTCAGCCTCAAGAGCATTAGTGAGGTCGGGCACTGATGTTGGACGATTAGGCCTGGCTCACAGTCGGCTTTCCAATTAATCCCAATGGTGTTCGATGGGGTTGAGGTCAGGGCTCAGTGCAGGCAAGTCAAGTTCTTCCACACCTATCTCGACAAACCATTTTAATATGGATCTTGCTTTGTGCAATGGGGAATTGTCATGCTGAAACAGGAAAGGGCCTTCACCACATTGTTGACACAGTTGGAAGCACAGAATCGTATAGAATGTCATTGTATGCTGTAGCGTTAATATTTCCCTTCACTGGAACTAAGGGGCCTAGCCCGAACCATGAAAAACAGCCCCAGACCATTATTCCTCCTCCACCAAACTTTACAGTTGGCACTATGCATTCGGGCAGGTAGTGTTCTCCTGGCATCCGCCAAACCCAGATTCGTCCGTCGGACTGCCAGATGGTGAAGCGTGATTCATCACTCCAAAGAAAGCGTTTCCACTGCTTCAGAGTCCAATGGTGGTGAGCTTTACACCACTCCAACCAATGCTTGGCATTGTACATGGTGATCTTAGGCTTGTGTGCGGCTTCTCGGCCATGAAAACCCATTTCATGAAGCTCCCGACGAACAGTTATTGTGCTGACGTTTACGTGCTACGCGCTTCAGCACTCGGCTGTCCCATTCTGTGAGCTTGTGTGGCCTAACACTTTGCGTCTGAGCCATTGTTGCTCCTAGACGTTTCCACTTCACAATAACAGCACTTACAGTTGAATGGGGCAGCTCTAGCAGGGCAGAAATTTGACTTGTATGAAAGGTGGCATCCTATGACGGTGCCATGTTGAAAGTCACTGAGCTCTTCTGTAAGACCATTCTACTGTCAATGTGTGTCTATGGAGATTGCATGGCTGTGTGCTAGTGTGGCTGAAATAGCCGAATCCACAAATTTGAAAGGGTGTCCACATAATTTTGTATATATGGTGTGTGACTATTTTACCATTAATGTTTACATACAGTAGAAAGTGCTGTTGCATTTGCTGTTCCGAGACGGACCAGTTTTAAAATGAAATGTCATTTGTGTGCACTGATTTAAAATATAATATTCATTGGTGTCCTTAAGACTGGTTGCCAATCCATTTTTCAGTTTTCTCCCTCTGCCTACGAGTTTGACACGTTTAACATTCAAAAAAGTTTCATATTTTTCTGTGCATGTACCATACGTGTTCAGGAATACGTTTTATAGCGTGGGCAGCCGGGAGAAGAAGACTAAAAAAGTATGAAACAAAATCATGAAAGTCTGAGCCCAGTTAGGGGCTTTGCTATTTTGTTCAATTGTCAAGTTACTATTATTTATAACCCACCTGTCACTCAACTGTGACCAGGAAAACTGATGCTTCTCCTGAGGCACTGAGAGGAAACAGGAGGGATCCATAATATTCCCAACCCATAATATTCCCAACACCTCTGTGTGTTCCACCTCAGAGCTCACAGCTCTATCTCTGGCTCAGATCACAGAGCAGCGCAACACTTGCCAGCCAAGCTATTCACCTATGGGGGCAGAGTCAAGTCCTTGGTGCCAGGTTGGCTTCTACCGCCTAACATCCTCTCTATGCCAGCCTGTTATCCATCTTATGGGACATATTGTTGTTGTACATTTCATGCCATCCTGGCAACTTCCTTTTAGGGCCTGTGTGGCTGCGCCAGCCTGGATCTTTTTCCTTGGGCAGCCCAGCTTGCCCTTGTATACCAGTTGTGTGGTTTGTCCCCTCTGACTGCATACTATTTCACCTCTGGCAGGGAGCAGTGTTCTGTGCGGCTGATGGCTCACCTCTGGCAGGGAGCAGTGTTCTGTGCGGCTGATGGCTCACCTCTGGCACTGTTAATTGTCCTGGTGCTGGAAGTCAGTGTCTCTGCCTGCTGTGTGCCAATTAACTCTCCACTCTCTTCACCATAGTCTCATATCCATCCCCCAGAATCACCCGTGACCCTCCGGCAGTCGCCTACCCAACAACAGAGCCATCAGAGTCCCAGTCACATGTAGCTCTATCTCATAGCACCTTGCAAGCTGGGGGGAGATAGTCTACAAAAACCTTCTCCTCATAAAACGTAGGAATAAAATAGCTTAACAGGTCATTATTATTATTATAATAAATCCAAGAGTGATAATGTAGGCCTATTTCTATACATAGGCAATGTATACACCCCATACTGTCCACAGAATACTGCACAAATATGTGGACGTTTCTTCTTTCCATGTACAATACATGTGTTTAAAATTCCTGCACGGCTTTGTTTCTTCTCTCTATTGCTTAGGCATAACATGTAAGCCCTGGGGCTAATATGAGCTATATTTGAACCAAACACAACACACAGGAATGTGCGTTCGGGTTTTACATTAAGAAAATGTCACCTCCCACCTCCCTGGTGTGGCCTCCCTCCCACAATCATTTCTAGCAGTACTCCCCCATTAGGGATTTGACAGCTTTGATCAGGTGATGTTCTACTTGATTTCCTTGGGGAAATCAATGACAACCCTGGAAAGTAATGGGTTTAGTAGGACTCTGGTGTAAGGGCGAGAGTGCACTGGATTTAGGTCCTATCCTGATGCCTCTGATAATCTAACCTCTGGAAACCCCTGATTTGAACAGTGTTTTCCTGACATTTTCACTGAAATAAGCCCATCCCTGGTATTGCATCGTATTTAGCATATATTTGGGTTCATGTGAAAATGATAGAAAATTTAAATTATCTAAAGCTACAGTGCATTCTGAAAGTATTCAGACCCCTTGACTTTTTCCACATTTTGTTATGTTACAGCCTTATTCTAAAATTGATTAAACTGTGTTTTTTTCTCATCAATCTACACACAATACCCCATAATGACAAAGCAAAAATGTTACATCATCATTTGCAGGTAATTGTTGTCTAGTGATTAAAAGTGCTGAGTGTTCTGAATCAGTTGCTTCGCTCTGGAGTTAACCTGGAGTTCAGGATGAATGATTTCACAGAGACCCAGACTTCGATAATGGAAAAACAGTGGACTGGGCATCGTCCACTACCATTAGTCATATGGCCAATAATCATGTTGTATTTTCATTTATAAAAGAAAAAGGGGTCAATACAGCATTCAGAGGGGCAAAGGAAATCCATTCTTACAATTCATAAATTGGCTGAAAATGTGCTTTTCAGTACATTAGAACAGGAATACTGTACTTCCTGTAGATTGTTCTCCAGAGCATTCACAGGTAAAGTCCGGAGATAAAATATGTATGCAATAGACTATGTAACTCATACATAGTTCATAGATCTTTAAGAATTAAACATGTTATTACAGCACCAACTTATAGGGTTGACAAGTGGCTTACTGACTTTGATGAGATCTACTATGTACACAATGACATTATCCGTGTGTGATGAGCTATTACTAATGCATGACCTACGGTAACGAACCACACCATCCTTTTCCAGGTGTCACAAAGCTCTGTTTGACATCTGTATTCAGTAAGGCAGTCAACGACAGTCACTTAGATGCCTCTCTCACAGTAGACCGCTCCCTCAGTCTTTTTTGGTATCAGCAGTTTGAGGGTTGTTAAAGTGAGCAGCCATCAACCATTTTTTTTACCACCCACTGATGGTTATTTTATTGGTCGCTGTTTGAAGGGGAGTATCACATGTTGTTGTTTATCTAAGGGAATGTGTACTGTACGCAGAGCTTGGCACTCCAGTCTAAGTCAAAGTCATCCTTTAGGATATTTCATTGTTTTATCATTTGATCTGAAAACGGGGCTGTTTTTTTCTCTCCAGCTCACATGTACAGTACATCAGTGAAACAGTAATGATGATTTAAATAGGTTTAAATTGTTGTGCAGAAATGGATCTAGTTTTCCGTCCGACCTTTCTTAAAAGATGCTGAAAGGGGTTTTCTTTATCACTCTGTGACATGGTTTAATGCTATTTATTTGTGGGACAGGCATTTGTTGTGGGTGTGGAGGGAGATAGAGAGCGCACAACTGCACAGTAGCTGAACATAGACTGATAAATTCATAATGGCATGTTTCTCCAGCACATTGTATCCCTCCTAATCTAAGGGATGTCTCTAAAATAGGTTACAAAACCGCACTATGCAATTACGTTTGCAGACTAATGGAGAGATCTATCAGTGTTCACACCCCTAAGTAGATAAATGCTAGAGGAATTAGCTTGGATAATTAATTTATCTTTCCCTGCAAACATAATACAGGTAATTCTGTAATTCCACAAGGTCAATCCTCAATGAGATTGATGGTAATGTATCTGCAGACATATTCCTCTACTGAACAACACACCTCCCCCCACAGAAGAGGCTGTCTCTTCACAGTTAATACACTAATTAGATAACTTAAAAATATATGATGCACATTAGTTGATATGCTCTGTGCATTCACGTCGCCTACAGACCATTATGAATTGCAGTAGAGTTTCTACCAGTGAAAGAGTAATAACTTTCCTGTACATTGTCAGGCCTTATAAAGGTCAGAACATCTCTCTTTCTAGTCCAGTCATATAAGCGTAAAATCTGGTTGTGTGCCAATGTCCCTAACCATTTTAATGAATGTCCCTTTTATCCTTTGTTGTACTGGGCATCCAATGACAATGGATAACACTACAGATTCATCAAGCCAACTCATGAATAACAAATCCATCAAGCTATCCAACATTACACTCATTTTGAAAGCTATTGCACGTCTTTGTTTGGGGGACGTTCCCTCTAATGTAGGGGTGTCAAACGTCCGGCCCGCAAACGGGTTTAATCCGGCCCGCGAGATGATTTTGTAAAGTATTAAAATGTGCTTCAATTTTTCTATAAAATAAACTGCTGTTACAATTGCGTCCACTGGATGGCACAATAGCAATTGTGTTAAGGAAGCAAACTGTTTATACCGGGGCAGAGCAAGTAGGTCAAGCAAGTCCAGCCAGTCCGGATGAGCTACTTTGTTTTGCCCGCGATATTTATTACGGCTTCTACTTTTAACATTATGTGCTTTGGCACCCTCATTGCCCCAATATGTCTCTGTCAAAAAAGAGAAAAGTGGGCGCAGAGCGCAGAGTGTTCCAAGAAAAATGGTCATCCTCCTATTAATTCACGGAATTGAATGGGAAAGCTGTATGTTTGGTGTGTTCACAGCATGTTGCAGTGCTGAAAGAATATAACCTTCGTCGCCACTATGTGAGTCTTCATGCTGACAAATATGACAACTTTCAAGGACAGCGGAGAAGAGAGAAGGTGAATGAACTGTTGGCAGGTCTGAAGAAACAGCAGTCTGTGTTTACTCACAGCCGAGACATCAGTGACGCTGCAGTGAAAGCTAGCTACCTCATTGCTAATGAAATCGCAGTGGCTTCAAAACCATTTAGTGAGGGTGAATTTGTAAAAACATGCATGATGAAGGCAGCGGAGATTGTGTGCCCTGAAAAGCTCCAGGCTTTTGCAAATATCAGCCTGACAAGAAACACAGTTGCAGACAGGATTTCCGATCTTTCAGTGGATTTGGACAGCCAGTTGAAGCAAAAAGTAAAGTCATTTATTGTGTTTTCGGTTGCAATTGATGAAAGCACGGACATCACAGATGTTGCACAACTGGCCATTTTCATCCGCGGAGTTGATGACAAATTGACCGTCACCGAGGAGTTCGTGGAGTTGGTGCCGATGACAGATACGACAGCAGCTGATATTTTCACCGCACTCGTCGGCGCGCTGGACAGGGTCGGAGTGGACGGGTCCCGCGCTGTCAGCCTGGCTACAGATGGTGCGCCCTCAATGATTGGGAAAAAAGCAGACGTTGTGACAAAGTTCAGAAAGAAAGTGCAATCTGCAAATGGAGGACGTGATTTTTGGACTTTTCACTGTATTTTGCACCAGGAGGCTTTGTGTTGCAAGTCATTAAAGATGGATAACGTCATGAAGGTGGTCATCCAAACTGTTCATTTCATCCGATCCAGAAGCCTGAATCACCGTGGAAGACCACATCTATGGCCTGCCATACCACACTGAGGTAAGATGGTTAAGCCGAGGTGCTGAGGCATTTCTTTGATTTACGAGAAGAAATTGAACAGTTCATGGAAGAAAAGGGCAAACCAGTGTTAGAATTTCATTCCGCAGAATGGATGCAGGACCTTGCATTTATGGTGGATGTTACAGAGCACCTGAATAACTTGAACAAACAGCTGCAAGGGCGCAACAAAGTTATCACGCAGTATTATGACAGCATACGTTCTTTCAAGTTGAAGCTGTCATTGTGGGAGATGCAACTCGCCGGTGGTGATGCAGCTCACTTCCCCTGTCTGAAAAATGTGTGCGCGACCCAACATGTGGCAGACATGAAGCAGTTCAAATATAAAATAACGGGACTGTTACGGGAGTTTGAGCAACGCTTTCAGATTTTTGGTGAACTGGAGAAAGACTTCAAAGTTTTTTGCTCGCCATTCACCGTGAATCCCTCTGATCTGCCGTCAGCATCCAACTTGAAATAATAGACTTGCAGTGTGACTCGGATTTGAAGGGCAAATTTGCCGCAGCTGGCTTGGACACAGTTTATCAGAATCTCTTGCCAGGTTACCCCAACTTGACAGCCCTCGCTGCAAAACTGTTGTGCATGTTTGGAACCACATATCTTTGTGAGCAAGTTTTCTCTGTAATGAGCATAAATAAAACAAAGCTGCGATCAAGGCTCACGCAAGTTGGCTGCCACTCAGGATGTGACGCCTGATATTGATGCGCTGGTGAAAGCTAAAAGATGCCAGGTTTCAGGAGTCAAATAAACTATGCAACCCCACTTAAAGTGTTGCATGAGACACCCTGATATAGTTCTGTGATATACTTCTGTGAATCACTGAGGCATTGTGTGTTTGTGTGTTCTTTGTCCTCAGAATTTTCAAATAACTTGAGGTGTTTTATGATTAATAGTGATGTTGTGCTTTTGGACACACTGTCCTCAGGCTCCAGCTTTATGTTTTATGTTGATCGTATTAAAACAAAGAAAACAATCTGAAGTTGTTGTTTTTAAGTTATAAATACCATGATTTTACCGGTCCGGCCCACTTGGGAATAGATTTTCCTCCATGTGGCCCCTGAGCTAAAATGAGTTTGACACCCCTGCTCTAATGAATAGCTAACACAATGCACACACCCATCATGGTGCACCGGGAGGTTGAGTTCCTGTTGTTCCTCTTTAGGAGTAATAAGTGTGTGTGTTTGGGGGTTAGATTTAGGGTGTGTCTGATGTGCCAGCTGTTGATGTACCTTTGATTGTTTCTAAGCTCCCTCTAAGGTCTTGGCAACGCTACAGTCCCGCTGCCTGTATTGACAGCAGCCGAGCACCAGAAGATTATAGGGCCCACATCTCACAATAGGGCTCACTAGGGATGAGCCGTTCTCCCGTTCTGATGTTTCCTGTCACTGCCGAACCTGTGTGTCCATCTGTCAACAGGCAGAAAGGAGAGGAACTAGGAAACACTTCCTCCTCCTCAGACTGAGAGAGGGAGAGTTAGAGCTGATTCTCTAGTTCAGTTAGACACTTCAGCACATGCTGTTTCTTCACGGTCTTCTGCCAAAGAACGAGAGGCTGAATGTCCCTAGCTAATATTCAACATAGTTTAGCGCAGAAAACGTGGTAATTAAATACAATGACCATAATCCATTGCGCACCTATGTCACATTGTATACTGATAGAAGACAGGCGCAGGAATGCGTAATAGGGTTTTTAATTACTCTACCCAACACAAGGTACGTCATAGAAAATGACGGGGACGAAGCCCAAAACAAACACGTATATATATATATATATATATATATATAAATAAAACACAGGCATGTAACCCAAACAAAAGAGCGAGGTGTAAACCTCTAAATAATACAATGGATGAGACCCGTAATAACAAGTGCACAATACTCGGTATGTAAACTGTAATACAATGTACTCACAAGACCAACGGACATGGGACAATAATCGACAAGGACAATGGGGAACAGAGGGCACATATATACACATACTAATCAGGGGGAATGGGAACCAGGTGTGCGTAATGAGACAACACAGTCCGGGGTTGGTGGTAATGAATCAGGTCAGTGACGTCTAGAAGGCCGGTGACGTAGACCTCCGGAGCTGGTGAACGGAATGAGCAGCAGTACCAGGGGGATCTGTGACAGCCTACTTGTGTGTAGGCAGCAGCATAGGCAGCATAGGCAGCAGCTACGTATATAATGTAGAGATGAGATGATGACGGAGTGAAATAATAAAGTCGTCAAATAAAACAAATGTAATATACACAACAACTGAAATATTTTATTAAAGTAAAGCAATGTGAATAAGTGATGGTTATTAAGTGATAAGCAGTAATGGGCAGTCACTACCATCATGGACTTTTATTAATGTATTTATTCTGTGTTGTTACAGCATTCAACCCACATAATGCATAGTACATATAATGTTTGTTTTTTTATAATCTAAACCAAAATCGAAAAACCATGATTATTTTTTCTATAATCTAACCTGTTATAAAGATGCACCTACAGTACACGATTGCTACTCATTTGTCTAAGAAAAGCAAGTCTATCTGAATAGTATAGAGGTTTTATAATGGCATGATAACCCGTGAATTGTTTTTTTTGTCTGTCCTGAAAACACTGCACTGTCCTAATATGTTATTATGCATGCAGTCTGAAATTCAAATCATAAATCTTTTAAAGCCTGCCCTGGAATTATTTCTCGGTCACGCTCTGAATTCCCCTACAGTCCCAATTTGATCAAACCACCTCCGAAGTCATTTAAAGACTGTCGCCGGTTAATAATTTCCTAGATGTGTACAGTGACTCAATAACCTTGATGCTTTCAGCATCTCCTCAGTAGAAGTCAGCCAGAAAAAGAGGAGGGAAAGAAGCCCTCGTTCTGAATGCTGATCATGATGACCGTGCTCTTCATCAAATCATGTTGGAAATCACATCTCAAATCTGCAGGCGTTCTCTCTCATCTGTGAGGACGGTGTGGTGTTCGACAAGGGTGCCCTCTCTCACCGTTTCTGATTTAATGGAAGATAATACAAATAATCCTCCATGGCCCCTCAGCCCTGGCAGTCCTCAGATGATGACTAATCAACTGCTGCAGCATCTTCGGTCCTACCTCTGATTGCAGCCAACCATGATTCAGGGTTATTCTATTTTGCAGCAAAAGCTGTGACCGAATGATCACCTCTGTTCAGTTGGCTGGCCTGCACAAAACAGCTGTTTCCACCATTTCAATTGTTTGTCCCTGCACATATTCCCTGGGTTATTTGTGTTAATGGAAAATATCCTGTTTGTTGTGACTAAACAGAACCCCATGAAAAGATCTACACTAACTAGATTTGGTCTTCATGCAACGGTTTCATCTACACATCTATTATTTTCTGGCATTGGGCTCACTATAGGAGATTCCATTGTATTTCACTAAGTTAGAAAACTTAAGGTCCATTCAAAGTTCTCCAACATTTATATTTTGCCTTTACGGTTTTCAAAATATCTATCCTTCTGTTTGAGTGACTGCATCCTTCAATTAATTTAATTTGACTTTCACAAAGTTCACGTAATGTACACTTTTCTAAAGAAAAGAGAAATTATAATTTGTGTACGCAGAAAGCTCCAAAGGTGTGACGTTGGTTCGAAACAGTGAGTCACCACCTTGGTAGAAATATAATTGATAACTACATCGGAAACAAACTGTGTAATGAATATAATTCAATTACTATTCATTAACTATCCTACCTCGGACATAATACTGAAATCTCCCTGGGCTGGCCTAATTCCACATGCCCCCCCAAAAAACATTAATTTATTATAGAGTGGTGCCAAAGTGGAGCTAGTTAATGGGGAGTATTGATCATATTGACAGTCGGTTTGGATGTCTGGCTGATACTGTTTAGCAGTCTGGAAAATGTTGTTTCTGTCCCCTGCCTAACCATTTTGTAACACTCTGTGACAGACTGATCCACTGGGGGCATGGGCTCATCAATGGTTCCACAGTAGAATAGAACACAGTGCTTTTGTGGTACTATTGGGCCCCATTTTTATCCAACAAGTTCATTGGGAGTCAAAACAGTAATTGGCCATGCTGGTTTCTAGTTTAAGTCATTCTACTGACGATCATAATCAGTTTAGGCATGGACTTATTCCACCCTGGTGTGGGAGATATCTGTAATTCACAGAGATATAAAACATTTGAATGATTATGACGGAATATTTAACAGCTACATGTTCCCTTGCATTGTGCTACTGATATGTTGCCAATAATCATTTGAAAGTTATGTCTAAATACGGGCAGCAAAATCCACCTAATAAGAGTTATGGTGACGACGATGAATCCTGCCTTATGCTGATAAGAATAAAGAAAGAGGCAATTTCTTAAAGTGAAAGCGGCAAAGTCACAGTGCATTTCCTTCCCAATATTACCATAGAAATATAGACTTCTTCAACACTTCTTTGAGGTGTATATAGGCTTCACATGCTATGTGCTATGTGACCTACAGACAAAAGAAAGTGTTGTCGTTTGAGGTGCAAAGTGCTGGACCTAAAATCCATCCAAAGCCCAATTTTCCTTACTACAAGGGTGTGCTCAGCTGTGCTGCTACCTTGGGAACTAGGCTACAAACAAATATCTGAAATGGCACTGCCGAACTGCATAAATTATCAAATTCGCTGAATTGAATTCACCAGCTGTTTTTTAAAGTGCATCATCCGTCCTGTTCCCAGAGTCTTTGGGAAGCTGTTTGCCTGCTTCCTCCAAGTGAGTCTAGAATGGCCAGTAATTTTGAATACAAGAAGCAAATCTGCTCCCACATTTATTTATATAAATCTTGTTAAAGATGTTATGTTAAGTCACTGGGAGCAACTGTCAGCTCTGTTTCTCCCAGCCAGAGTTGCCAACATTGAATTATAGTGGATAGGTAGGGCTGCACTTCAACTGTATTTCCAAGACTGTTATTCATATTGAATCAATTATGGCCAATTGAAGCAGTCAGAGGTCTTTATGGGTAACATGACGTTATGGAGCTGCATGGAAAAGACTGCATTACACAGCATATTGTATGTGTGAGTGTGGGTGGGGGATATGGGGAACTCAAGCCAACCAAGACATAACCTGAAACAAAATATCTGGTTTATTTGCATGTCAATGTAGCTAAGCTTTGTACGTGATTAATTGTCTGACATTAATACATGTCTTAGGGGCAGTTATCCGGGCTGAATACCACACCATCTGTCTGTGTTCTATGTTCTGTGTTTTGGATTGTTTTTATTATTATTAAATGTTTTAGCACCTTGTTTGTGAGAAAAGCGCTTTACAAAATAAATGAATTATTATTATTATTATTATTATCATTATCATTATCATCTGAGTGGAGGAGATTGTCCACTATACTTCCTGAGAATACCTCAGAGAATCATGTAGGGCGTGTTCATAAATCAAACACTATCGAATAACTGATAGTTCTAATCATTAGCAAATGCAAAAATAATGATTGTATACCATTTATTATTGAATCCTTGAATGAAAGCCACAGCAATTCCTATTCAGCATTGCAACCCCTGCTTAAACAAATTATTGTTTATTCTTCATAGAAGCATCAGTGCTTGCAACTACTAAGAGAAGCCGACTAACCTCTTGCATCAATAGTCAGGAATGAAAAACACTCCTTTATCCACACCATTATATGTTTTTTACCTACCTAGAAATGCATAACTGTTTATCCATTCTCTCCCCAAATGCAGCATTGTTAAGTGTGTGCAATATGCCCAAGAAATCAATCATGGATAAATGTCATCACCTGCATGTCCCACATGGAGTGAAAAGCACCAGGATGCTTCATGGTTTGCTGGGCTTTGAATTTCATTCACTACCTCCCACTGTCTTCTACAGAACACTGGATCTTTTAGGGATCCATGTCTCCTATTCAACTCTGATCAAAGAGCACTAAGTGGAAAACTGTACTGTTTCTTTAAGGACAGCAAGAGGAAAGTATGTATAGCACTATTACACTCAGGTCACCTGATACATCCAACTTTGTCAAAGTTTTCCAATGTGTTGCAATGCTTTGGATAATATATGTGACAATAATATCCCTATGGTTAGTTATGTAACTTCCATTACCTATAGAATCCAAGAGGCTTTTAGTTACTCTCCAGGACAGTTGTGTTGAAAGTGCTGAGTACTGAAGCTATCTACAGTGCAGAATATAGAACTGGCCTACCATATATCACACACATGCACTCCTTCACACAGACATGCATGTACGGGCTCGCACACAGAAATCTGAATCTAATGAATAAATTATCATATGTTTTGTGTCAAAAAACTCAAATTTTCCCTGTTTGCTTATCCACAGGTATGACCTTCTCTTTACTGAAAGGGTGCCATCATTTAAGTACAACAGATGTGTTCTCAGTGGGAACGTCCTCCTCTTCAATCCATAGAAAGTGCCTCTCACCTATTGCCTAAATGTGAGGATATAGAGCTGTCTGAAAGTATTACATGAGAGAGGGGGATTAGGACCAACTGTGATGGATTAGGCAGCGTATTAAGTGATATGTCACTAATATGGAATATCAGGGGAAGGTGTCCCTTTCAAAGCAAGTGCCAGTTGGATTGATTAAGTATGTCATTGCAGCGACTGTTTTAATGGCACCGTTTCCCCCACATTAACCCAGCTATGAGCAGTATGACACAAAAGGGTAGTGATCAATCACATGATGGCGATGCAGACGTTAACCTCATAGCAGCTGAAAACAAATATTGCCCTTTTAGCCGTCATGTGTAGATTTAAAAGATGCTGATCGGACTAAAATGTCTCCTTCAGTGTCACTGATCATAGAGATGCAGGGGATATAGAAAACCCCTATTCTTAGAATGTTGCGTCACTTGCTGGACACTGGCAAAGGCCTAAACATTCATTAACAATAGGCATTATAAATTCAATACAGGGCAGGTTTTTCAATGATTTGGTTTCCTGATGAATACCCTCAGTCAGTGCTGCACAATGTTATTTTCACACAGAAATATGTAATCTGGGCTAACTCAGTCAAAACAGACAATATTGAAGCATCAACACTGTTTGCCATCCCTGTTGACATCAGGTGCGTCCAACTTGGCGGACGCATTAGCAATGAACAGATTTTCCCCAAAAAAGTATTTTTGAATTACTTGAAATTACTAGAATAACAATGGCTACTGTAGTAGTTAGCACACCAGCCAATGCTGATGCAATTTAGTTTCTCCTAATATATATTAATCAGATTTTGTCTTTATAAGACATTCTTTGTCCTGGTAAATTGCAATTCAATTGAATAAGTCCAGAGTGAGAGGAAATAAAATAAAGTCTCTGGCACCAAGGCTAAGAAACTCCTTCACTGGATAAAGAACTGATACATACAATAACAGTATTTTACATATCTTTACAGTTGTTATGAAAAGGCATTCAAACATTGACCATTGAACCTTTCATCACCTTTCTCATTACATGGTATGTATCCATACTGAATCCACAGTCTGCTCCACCATCGTTTCTCTCACTTCTCTTAGACTCTTACAGGTATATCACATTCATGGGAGGGACTTCTTATTTTCACTTGTCATTTTCTATTAAGGTATCTTTACTTTTACTCAAGTATGACAATTGGGTGCTTTTTCCACCACTGGAGGAGTCCCATTGCAATTAAATGTTTAGGTCATTATGTAACTAATTAAGTGTAAAGCCTGGTTCAACCAACTCGGTATAGTAATCTAAACTGATTAGATACATTGTACATTTCAAACCCTTAATAGAGTGTTTCAAATAAAATGCCAATGTCCTTTGCCACGCCCTCCCGACAATTACCAAGTGAATGGGTTTAACACGGGCTGATCTCGTCCAATTTTCCCATACACAAAGCCCTAACAGAGCATCAATTATTCTCTAATGTTGGGAACAGCATGGTGACAAATGGGCTCCAAATTGGTACACAACTCCTGGACGAACGCTGCCGATGGAATGGCCTGTAAGTGTATCTAATAAGCGGCACACATCAAGAACACCTGCAACACCAGGCCTTTGTGGCATACTAATGAATCAGCCGCTTCTACACAAAGAGAACCGGTTCCCCAGATCTCCTCATTCTCCAAGTCCAACCGTACTGATGCCAATGGGGGGAAAAAGGTCCCACTCTGCCTGCATGTGGTGAAAAGGATTGATCAATGGAAATAAAAAGCTTTTTATGGACGAATCAGTCTGCATTAGATTGGCTCAGCCTCTTCATCACTCGTGCACTGATATGATTATTCATGAGGGTAGTTTTGAATGAGGCAGCATGGCTCTCCCAGGCTAAACAGGACACTGGAAAATACTATTCCACACTGGAAAATACTATTCCACCTGACAATTAACACTAGAACCACCTGGCCTTTCCGCCTACAAGTACCCACTCGAAATGTTGCTGGGCGGCCCATTTAGCATATGCAATCATTGCAGTGTAATCCATTTGATCAACTTTATTTGTAGATTCGATTAGTTATAGTAATGAATAAAGTCCAGTTACAGCTTCTTTTGACAAAGTAGAAACAAAAAAGATTATAATAATATAACCAGCCAGGTGCACAGGTGAAATGATTTACTGTATTCCTAAACAAAAGCACCAGTGCATGAACAATTGTAAAGGATGAATTGCATAAATAAATTGCATATTAACATTTTATTATGTTACTAGTTTTTGCTTAGTAGCCAGAGCAATGCTGCCACGCGAGTGGTCATTTGCTGAATGCATGGACAGTAGGGGTGGGCGATATGAACTAAAATTCATATGACAATATTTTCCACTGTCCGGACGATAACGATATAATATCACAATATACTGTACATAAAAAAATATATATATAATTATGAGCCCTTCAAAAGTTAATAAATGACAAAATATTGCTTTTAACCTTATAGAAACAGAAAGGGGAAATTGAAACAAACTTTTTTTTTTTTTTTTACTTCTGTGGTAAACCTGTGCAAACATGAAACATAAACAACGGTATATGAGTTAAATAAATATGCAGTAAAATTAAATTAAAACATATTTAAAGTACTCAGGATGTAAAGAAAATGTAAACTATTTTTTTGTTACTTTTTCCTGGCAAATATACAAAGTGCAGTCTTTTTTCAGCATAACACCGGTCACATCACAAACTGAGGTTGTGTCTACACTTACATGCAACTTCTGCTATCAGAATACGAAGATCGCATTGAAAAGACGGGTCTAGACGCACAAAAGTCGCTTTGTGGTCTGATTGTGTTCAGATCTGGCTGACCACTTCAGGTGGTGGTGAGGGATGCATTGTGTGCGGATTTCTCCTCAGTCTGGATGCAATCGGGCTGCTGAAAGTGCATACAGTGGGCGACATCATCAGTACTCCTCCCACAAGTCTCCAGAAAACCTGTGTTTTGGGACCAAGAGGCACCTTTTCATTCTAATGTTGGAGGACTTAACCCTTTGTTTTTCAGGGCAAGAAACATAGATCCACATTAAAATCCCTATTTGTTGTGAAGTTAACTTTGCTATTGTTAACTTTGCTATCACATAATCACTAGTCTGAAAACCCCTCCTTGAGCTGCCCAGAAGATGTAGGCAGTAGATCAGGAAACAAACAACAGGTTGGATGACTGTTTGATTAAGATAGTTTCCCCTGGTGTGAGATCTAACAAGGTCATGGGGTTGATTTGCAATGCTGCTGAGGAGAGCCAGAGGAACCTTAGAGTCACCGCAAAAAAGGTTCACAGGAGAGCTCATTATTATGGGGGTAAGAGGAGACCATAGTCACCTATAGACAGATGGAGGGAGCAATGGACAATTGAGGAAAGGGTTAGTGAATACCATATTCTGTAGAGACTTGAGAGCTGATACCAAGTAAGCAAAGGAGAAGACCTCTAACTATTGTTGTCATGCCATTCAGTTTGGCCTCACTACGATCTCAGCAGTGGTCATTAAATATAAAACAACAACAAATGGATGATATCCATTTGGCATGACAATGATAGTCATAGGATTTGGCTAAAGCACATACAGTGGGGAAAAAAAGTATTTAGTCAGCCACCAATTGTGCAAGTTCTCCCACTTAAAAAGATGAGAGAGGCCTGTAATTTTCATCATAGGTACACGTCAACTATGACAGACAAATTGAGAAAAAAAATCCAGAAAATCACATTGTAGGATTTTTAATGAATGTATTGCAAATTATGGTGGAAAATAAGTATTTGGTCACCTACAAACAAGCAAGATTTCTGGCTCTCACAGACCTGTAACTTCTTCTTTAAGAGGCTCCTCTGTCCTCCACTCGTTACCTGTATTAATGGCACCTGTTTGAACTTGTTATCAGTATAAAAGACACCTGTCCACAACCTCAAACAGTCACACTCCAAACTCCACTATGGCCAAGACCAAAGAGCTGTCAAAGGACACCAGAAACAAAATTGTAGACCTGCACCAGGCTGGGAAGACTGAATCTGCAATAGGTAAGCAGCTTGGTTTGAAGAAATCAACTGTGAGAGCAATTATTAGGAAATGGAAGACATACAAGACCACTGATAATCTCCCTCGATCTGGGGCTCCACGCAAGATCTCACCCCGTGGGGTCAAAATTATCACAAGAACGGTGAGCAAAATTCCCAGAACCACACGGGGGGACCTAGTGAATGACCTGCAGAGAGCTGGGACCAAAGTAACAAAGCCTACCATCAGTAACACACTACGCCGCCAGGGACTCAAATCCTGCAGTGCAGACGTGTCCCCCTGCTTAAGCCAGTACATGTCCAGGCCCGTCTGAAGTTTGCTAGAGTGCATTTGGATGATCCAGAAGAGGATTGGGAGAATGTCATATGGTCAGATGAAACCAAAATATAACTTTTTGGTAAAAACTCAACTCGTCGTGTTTGGAGGACAAAGAATGCTGAGTTGCATCCAAAGAACACCATACCTACTGTGAAGCATGGGGGTGGAAACATCATGGTTTGGGGCTGTTTTTCTGCAAAGGGACCAGTACGACTGATCCGTGTAAATGAAAGAATGAATGGGGCCATGTATCGTGTGATTTTGAGTGAAAACCTCCTTCCATCAGCAAGGGCATTGAAGATGAAACGTGGCTGGGTCTTTCAGCATGACAATGATCCCAAACACACCGCCCGGGCAACGAAGGAGTGGCTTCGTAAGAAGCATTTCAAGGTCCTGGAGTGGCCTAGCCAGTCTCCAGATCTCAACTCCATAGAAAATCTTTGGAGGGAGTTGAAAGTCCGTGTTGCCCAGCGACAGCCCCAAAACATCACTGCTCTGGAGGAGATCTGCATGGAGGAATGGGCCAAAATACCAGCAACAGTGTGTGAAGACCTTGTGAAGACTTACAGAAAACGTTAAACCTGTGTCATTGCCAACAAAGGGTATATAACAAAGTATTGAGAAACTTTTGTTATTGACCAAATACTTATTTTCCACCATAATTTGCAAATAAATTAAGGATTTTTTTCCTCATTTTGTCTGTCATAGTTGACGTGTACCTATGATGAAAATTACAGGCCTCTCTCATCTTTTTAAGTGGGAGAACTTGCACAATTGGTGGCTGACTAAATACTTTTTTCCCCCACTGTACCTACAGATCTGGGACCAGGCTAACAAAGTGGTGGCTTCAACAAAATTAAAACATCTTTGTTTATAATTTAGTTTATCATTATTAACCATTTTTGAAATACAAGAGGATCCAGCTAGAGTCTAATTTCACTCAATTCACATTTAATTTGTGTTTCCGACGATTTACTATATGGGAGGAGGAACTAGGTATAATGCAATATTACGTTTAATTTACTGAATTCAACATTAATTACAATGTTGATATTATTGTGCATTTAGGATATGAATTGGAAAACAATACTTCATAGTTTGTAGGACTTTGCCATCCACATGCCAACATCTTCTTGAATACATTATATCTGGGCTTCATGCTTCACCGAACAGTGAAAATGTGCATTGTGTATAGTTCAGAACACATAAAACAGAAAATATTTTGGACTGCTGAAATAATGAGTAAAAATATATTTATCTAAGAGTAGGAGCATTCTACAGTATCTGCAATTGTTTTGAGGCTGAGAGTAATATTAGTACAGTTGAAGACGGAAGTTTACATACACCTTAGCCAAATACATTTAAACTCAGTTTTTCACAATTCCTGACATTTAATCATAGTAAAAATTACCTGTCTTAGGTCAGTTAGGATCACCACTTTATTTTAAGAATGTGAAATGTCAGAATAATAGTAGGGAATGATTTATTTCAGCTTTTATTTATTTCATCACATTCCCAGTGGGTCAGAAGTTTACATACACTCAATTAGTATTTGGTAGCATTGCCTTTAAATTGTTTAACTTGTGTCAAACGTTTCGGGTAGCCTTCCACAAGCTTCCCACAATAAGTTGGGTGAATTTTGGCCCATTCCTCCTGACAGAGCTGGTGTAACTGAGTCAGGTTTGTAGGCCTCCTTGCTCGCACACGCTTTTTCAGTTCTGCCCACAAATGTTCTATAGGATTGAGGTCAGGGCTTTGTGATGGCCACTCCAATACCTTGACTTTGTTGTCCTTAAGCCATTTTGCCACAACTTTGGAAGTATGCTTGGGGTCATTGTCCATTTGGAAGACCCATTTGCGACCAAGCTTTAACTTCCTGACTGATGTCTTGAGACTTTGCTTCAATATATCCACATAATTTTCCTTCCTCATGATGCCATCTATGTTGTGAAGTACACCAGTCCCTCCTGCAGCAAGGCACCCCAACAGCATGATGCTGCCACCCCCGTGCTTCACGGTTGGGATGGTGTTCTTCGGCTTGCAAGCCACCCCCTTTTTCCTCTAAACATAACGATGGTCATTATGGCCAAACAGTTATATTTTTGTTTCACCAAAACCAGAGGACCAGAGTACGATCTTTGTCCCCATGTGCAGTTGCAAACCGTAGTCTGGCTTTTTTATGGCGGTTTTGGAGGAGTGGTTTCTTCCTTGCTGAGCGGCCTTTCAGGTTATGTCGATATAGGACTCGTTTTACTGTGGATATAGATACTTTTGTACCTGTTTCGTCCAGCATCTTCACAATGTCCTTTGCTGTTGTTCTAGGATTGATTTGCACTTTTCGCACCAAAGTACGTTCATCTCTAGGAGGAGACAGAACACGTCTCCTTTCTGAGCGGTATGACGGCTGCGTGGTCCCATGGTGTTTATACTTGCGTACTATTGTTTGTACAGATTAATGTGGTACCTTCAGGCGTTTGGAAATTGCTCCCAAGGATGAACCAGACTTGTGGAGGTCTACAATTTTCTTTCTCAGGTCTTGGCTGATTTATTTTGATTTTCCCATGATGTCAAGCAAAGAGGCACTGAGTTTGAAGGTAGGCCTTGAAATACATCCACAGGTGCACCTCCAATTGACTCAAATGATGTCAATTAGCCTATCAGAAGTTCTAAAGCCATGACATCATTTTCTGGAATTTTCCAAGCTGTTTAAAGGCACAGTCAACTTAGTGTATGTAAACCTCTGACCCACTGGAATTGTGATACAGTGAATTATAAGTGAAATAATCTGTCTGTAAACAATTGTTGGACTCTATGTAAGGAGAAAATCAGAGGGTGCACTCTCCCTCTCAACTGTAAGTAGCTCTGGAGAAGAGACTAAAATGTAAATAAAGAGTTCATCATAGCCCTGCACATTAGTCATGCTCTTGTCTTCACTGCTAATACTAATTTAAAAAGCTTACTTGTATTAAGTTTGAGCTTATTTTCAATTTACCTAAGGTGTTGTCGTTTCATCCACACCCTAGCTTGAAAAGTGAACTATGCCTTTAAAACATCAAATGAAACAAGGTTGAGTTTCCTTTCCTTTGTCTGATCTGTGTCAAGCGTCACATCCTTTTCATTTCATTTCATTTCACACATAGACTGAGAATAAAGGGATGACAACCTGAGCTACAGTAGTCATTAATCTGTAACATGTCACGCCCTACACACTTAACATTGCCAACAACCATTACCTTGTGTGGAGTCACTTTTATAAAATCTTGGTCTTGTCCTCTCTTGACTTAATTTCCTCCATGTTTCACCTTAATACCACACAACTACAGTACAGAACACTCTGTCATAAAAGCCATTCTTTTGAATTGAATCTTAGGTTGTTTTACAGGTGGAAAAAAAGCACAGCCTCAATTTCTGCTGTGTGCCAAGTCGATTCCGGAAGGTAGAGGTGAAATTGCGGCGTTTATCTGTTCTGTACAGCTCAAGGTTTATCTGCTGTTCTCTGATGGAAGACTACAGGAGACGAATGAGGGCTCTCGATGAGCTGTCTGGTCTAGTCAAAACACATTTTACTAAACAACACGTCACTCAAAAACAAAGCACATTGCAATTATCTGTTGAGAAGATGGTGAGGGGAAGAGCAAAGGGAGAGAGAAGAGAAAGAGAGAGACTTCACGGTCAGCCAAGATATTGGTTCTGCTCAGAGGAAGAACTAAGTAAGTTAATTGGATCATTCTCAGGACAAAGGGTTTGTGTTACCAAGGGAGCCCAAAGATGTGTGTCAATCACTGCCTCAGTCCTTTGATACCGTGATCCACATTGTATTGCGATATGGATCATTATGTCAGTGTTTTGTGATTATTGTGTGTACCACATATCCAAATACTGTAGAAAGGTATGTGTATACACTAGCGTTCAAAAGTTTGGGGTCACTTAGATATTTCCTTGTTTTCCATGAAAACATACATGAAATGAGTTTGAATAGGAAATATAGCAAAATGAATAGGAAATGTAGTAAATTGACAAGATTATTTTTAATTGAAATAATAATTGTGTCCTTCAGACTTTGCTTTCGTCAAAGAATCCTCCATTTGCAGCAATTACAGCCTTGCAGACCTTTGGCATTCTAGTTGTCAAGTTGTTGAGGTAATCTGAAGAGATTTCACCCCATGCTTCCTGAAGCACCTCCCACAAGTTGGATTGGTTTGATTGGCACTTCTTACGTATCATACGGTCAAGCTGCTCCCACAACAGCTCAATACGGTTGAGATCCGGTGACTGTGCTGGTCACTCCATTATAGACAGAATACAAGCTGACTGCTTCTTCCCTAAATAGTTATTGCATAGTTTAGAGCTGTGCTTTGGGTCATTGTCCTGTTGTAGGAGGAAATTGGCTTCAATCAAGCGCCGTCCACAGGGTATGGCATGGCGTTGCAAAATGGAGTGATAGCCTTCCTTCTTCAAGTTCCCTTTTACCCTGCACAAATCTCCCACTTTACCACCACCAAAGCACCCCCAGACCATCACATTGCTTTTCATTTGGTCTGCGTCTCACAAATATTATTATTTGTGATCCGAACACCTCAACCTTCGATTCGTCTGTCCATAACACTTTTTTTCCAATCTTCCTCTGTCCAGTGTCTGTGTTCTTTTGACCATCTTAGTCTTTTATTTTTATTGGCCAGTCTTTTCTTTGCAACTCTGCCTAGAATGTCAGCATCACTGTTGACGTTGAGACTGGTGTTTTGCGGGTACTATTTAATGAAGCTGCCAGTTGAGGACTTGTGAGGCGTCTGTTTCTCAAACTAGACACTCTAATGTATTTCTCGTCTTGCTCTGTTGTGCACCGGGGCCTCCCACTCCTCTTTCTATTCTGGTTAGAGCCAGTTTGCGCTGTGCTGTGAAGGGAGTAGTACACAGCGTTGTACGAGATCTTCAGTTTCTTGGCAATTTCTCGCATGGAATTTCCTTCATTTCTCAGAACAAGAATAGACTGACGAGTTTTAGAAGAAAGTTCTTTGTTTCTGGCCATTTTGAGCCTGTAATCGAACCCACAATTGATGATGCTCCAGATACTCAACTAGTCTCAAGAAGGCCAGTTTTATTGCTTCTTTAATCAGCACAACAGTTTTCAGCTGTGCTAACATAATTGCAAGAGGGTTTTCTAATGATCAATTAGCCTTTTAAAATGATAAACTTAATTAGCAAACACAACGTGCCATTGGAACACAGGACTGATGGTTGCTGATAATGGGCCTCTGTACGCCTATGCAGATATTCCATAAAAAATCAGCCATTTCCAGCTACAGTAGCCATTTACAACATCAACAATGACTACACTGTATTTCTGATCAAATTGCTGTTATTTTAATGGACAAAAAATTTGCTTTTCTTTCGAAAACAAGGACATTTCTAAGTGACCCCAAACTTTTGAACGGTAGTGTATGTCATTATATTTTCAACAAACTATAGATGAATCAGGAAAGCAATTCCTTCAAATGTGAATGTCCATGTCAGGAAAATAACTGCTTGTGACAATGTGACTAAATAACCTGTGTGAACTTATTTAGGACATTAATAGCAACACTTTTATTCACTTCATGTACTTCAGCAAATGTTAGTAAACTCTTCCTATGAAACATATTCTCTAAACTGTTGAATAAAGAAAAAGTGTGTTTGAGTTAGTAACTAATAGTCAGTGGAACCCCTGTAGTCAGTCCAGCAGTCCTCTTTTCATTCAATGTACTGCCTGTGGTGGCATTAGCTTAAATATGAAAGACTCACCACTGGAGTGTTTGTTCCTGTTTCTACCTGTTCTCCATAAACAACAATGGAGATATGCCCATCACAAATGTATGATACTTTCAGAGACACTGTCAGGGTCAGTGTTATGTGAATCTCCACCAGAAACGTTATATGTGACTTAGGCAATTCAGTTGAAGCATATCTTTTCAATTGTAACCCAAAGCCAAATTCACTCCTCTTGAAGTGAACATTCCACTCTCTCAAAATAATAGCTAATTATGCAGTGTGATTTATAACATAAATACAACAGAAAGCACACATACAGGGTTTTGAGGCTTCATTGCAAATGGATGTCCCTTGCTATGACAAAGAGCTATAACCTACATGATAGATTGAATACAGAACTTGGTTCAAATAATATTTGAAATAATCAAAAATACTTCAGCTGTCTTTGATTGAGCTTGCCTGGCGTAATGGAACCAATAGAACAGAAACCCACCTATCTGACACTCCATGCAGGCTAAAGCAAACGCTCAAAGTATTTTAAAGGTTTCAAATAATATTTGAACCATATCTGATTGAAAAATAATTTTTGACTACACTATAATAACCATGTGGGAAGTCCGAAAACCTCATATCTGTTTATCAATGTATTGCATTTATACACTGCTATTCAGCGGTTCTCAAACCCCTTTACTCCATTATAAACTAATCCTGTCCACCATCAATGTGATGATTAGGTGACCATGGTAGTTTAGTAATTTAGACAGGAAAGAGGTGTAACAATCCCATTTAATCTACGGTATAAGTGTCATGGGGCTCTTTTAGAGAGGACTTGGGTTAACCGTCTCATCCGAAGGACAGCACCTTTTGCAGGCCAGCGTCCCAATCCCTGCCCCTTACTGGCCATCAAACACTACCTCCAACTGATTAAAAAATCTGACCTGGTTTTTCTAAGAGGTCTTACATCCAAGTCCTAACCAAGCTGAACCTTACTTAGCTTCACAGGAGACCCGGCAGGATTGTATGGTATTTGTTAAAATGAGCAAACCTACAGTATATAGTCAAACTGACAGCTACTTATTGGAACTCACAACATTGAACCCTGTAATCTTCGAGAGACTTTATGATTAAATAAATATTGAGGTTATTGGAGCACAGTTCTTCTGGAAGGGCACAGAGGCATGCTTTGTGACTTATGTCATGCATGCTCTTCAAGTACCAAGCTAATGTTTTCAAGTAATCCAATGTACGGATTTATGGCTAGAACGGTTGATGGCCAGGACTAGATTGTACAATCAATTTTTTAAAGCCAAATAAATAATAATAAACCAGTCATGAATGGAGAGTTAATAACTTGCGTGCTAAGAAAGTAATCAAATGCCGATGAAATAATCTAACTTTGCCTCCATTTTGAATTGTTCAACATCTTTATTCTGGGTGGACATCTTTCAGATACAGGCCTACAGCAGAGGTCCCTTGTAGCTCATGGCTCTCCCTCTTGGCTGGTTACTGAGATGTGACTATACTGTATAGCCCTGGCAAATGATTACTCTCTTTTACAGAGGAGCAGAGAGCTGCAGTTGATGCCTTATCCTCCTTACCCCCTGCAGCTTGTGTCAAATCCAATATTCTGGATCTGGAGCAGCTTGTCCGCATAAATTCGATAAATTCTAACGTGCACTGTAAGATTAATAGCCGGCTCCATAGCTTGGATTTAGGATTGTATTTTTTATCTTCAAATCTGACTATTACATTAAACGATAATAGTGTGACAAATGTAAAGGTGGGTGTTAATGTTTGAAATGCATGGTTTTCTTTTAGATCTCCTTTGAATATGGGACATTATTTCTCCATGGCCAATAGGGTTACCCTATTGCCATGACAGCACAGTTCCCATACTGACTGAAGTCCTGTATCTGGATGTGACATGGTATCACATAGCCTGGGATTCTGCGATATTCAGAAATAATAGTGTTTTAGTGGCTGTGGGCTGCTAAGGCCAAAATGAGACCCAGAGCGCACGCAATGCATTCATATTTCATTGGACTACTAAAGTCTGAAACTAAATATGATTGAGGGTCAATATCAAAACACCAGTGGATACCATTGTTGAATTGCTTTAATCATTCGCAAAATGTTTAATGTGAACGACTTTAAAGAAACATTTTGATGTAATGTTGGTGAGAGATTACAAGATAAAGACAACATTATGAATTGTAGATTTTCGTTAAATCGAATGCCCTTTAAGACCTTGCAAAGCATTTACATTTACATTTACATCATTTAGCAGACGCTCAAATTTGGTGCATTCAACTTATGATAGCCAGTGGGACAACCACTTTATAAATATAAATAAATATGCTGGGGTGGGGGGAGGGGGGGTAGAAGGATTACTTTATACTGTATGTTAGCAGCATGTTGAATGACCTTTACATTGGCATGCACCTCTCTTGTAACCTTCTTTCATGTTCCAAACCAAGCCCATATGAACGTACCCCTGTCCTACTGCTAGATTCTTGCACTGATGCAGTCCTGTACACAAAGCCCCTTCCACCTTGAAGGTACTTATTAACGAGAGAGGGCTCCATGCAGTGAAGGATTATTGGCTACAGGGGAGGGAGTGGTTAAAAGTGATTTATAGGACACTCCTTAAGGATATTTGCCAGGCGGAAAGTGGACAGTTACTTTGTAAATAATGATCCATCAAAGCCCAAAGACAAGTCATTTGACACAAAAGCAATGTTCTACAGCAACACAGCTACATACACAACAACAAAATACTGTTGGCATTGTTTATCTCCGGACGTGATAGTCTTGATATTTATCGTTACCCTGTTGACAATGGTGGATAATCTAAAGCTAATAGATATTTTTACAAATTAAAATATTTAAAGGGGCAATCCGGAGTTGGCACATCAACTTTTGGACTTTTAAATGAATTATATATACCGATTGAACATTGTAGAATAACTGTTGTATCCCATCAAAACCCATAAGCTTGTTTAACTACATTGTTCGTAAACAATGCAACTGTAAAGAAACACTGGTTAGCTTCAAAACACACTTAAACATTTAATTTTGATCTCATGGATGGTCAGTCCATACATCCTTGCGCCACTAAATAAACGTCAGATGTAGCATACTATATATTCACTTAGGAACATAGAAGTATAATCATGTTTTTATTTTATTTATAAATGTATTTATAAAGCCCTTTTTACATTAGCAGTCACAAAGTGCTTATACAGAAACCCAACCTAAAACCCCAGAGAGCAAGCGATACAGATGTAGAAGCACAGTGGCTAGGAAAAACTCCCTAGAAAGGCTGGAAACAAGGAAGAAACCTAGAGAGAAACCAGGCTCTGAGGGGGTGGCCAGTTATAAGAGTACATGGCCATTAAGGCCTGATCGTTCATCAAGATGTTCAAACATTCATAGATGACCAGCAAGGTCAAATAATAATCACAATGGTTGTAGAGGGTGCAACAGATCAGCACCTCAGGAGTAAATGTCAGTTGGCTTTTCATAGCCGATCATTCAGAGGTTGAGACAGCAGGTGCGGTAGAGAGAGAGAGAGAGGGAGAGAGAGAGAGAGAGAGGGAGAGAGGGTCAAAACAGCAGATCCGGGACAGGGGAGCCCGACCGGTGAACAGGTCAGGGTTCCATAGACACAGGCAGAACAACATAAACTGGATCAGCAGCACGACCAGGTGGATTGATGCTGGGCAACCAATGAAAGTTATTAACGAGTGCAACATTTCTCTAAAAATTGAAGTGGATTTTTAATAGAGCTGACCAGTGCGGCCCCTTTGACTTTCCTATTAGAACACATACTGACCACTAGTTTTCAGTGGAAAAACCTCCTGAAGTGAAAATGATGGGTCTTACTCTCGTAGGCTAATGATGTAGCCTATTTCTGAGAGTCTCTCTCTCACTCCTCCACTACTGACTGCTAACATTTACCAAGTTAGCAGGGAGAAAGCATAATCAAACAGTCAGGGATGATACAGATGTACACTGCTGCTTTGAGGATGTATTAAATATTGATTTACCAAGAGGCTAACATAAAGTCCTGGTGATTTCTCTCTACACTTACTTCCCTATTTGAAATATAGGGCACAATACAATGAGCAATATAGTTTAAGGGAACAGCAATCATATCATTATCAAGACTTTGTTGAGAAAATCCTTATAATTACTAGAGCAGACTTTACTGGAAATCACAGTTCATGATCAACAATTAGCCACAGTACCACTCTCAGGCATGTAGCTCGGGGGATATTTTATCTAATCTCAGCCATAAAGATTCCAACTGTAAATCTAAATCCCATGACGCTAAATCACTCCACCAGATAAACCAGCTCATTCTAGATTACAGAGAAATTCATGAGCAGGGCTACGTACAGAAGCAGTGGTTCTGCTAAAAACACTTCAAGTGGACATCCAATGTTCCACAATGAAGGGGAGTTAAAGCTGATGTCACCGCTATTAATCTGGAGTTCAGTGTACCATCCTTTGACACCGCAAATGGATCATTCTGACGGCCAGGTCGCTATCGTGCCTTATCTTACTCCACCACTAGCGAGGATGATTTATGGAAAAACTGTATTTGGTGAGATGAGCATTTCACACTTCTCTTTTTGTGAAATATGACTTGGATGTAATCCTCACTGTTGACACAAGCCAAGGCTCCAGCTCCAACCACTGTTCAGTCACCCTAGAGATTAATATTACTATGAAGAGCTTAGGAGGCTGACAGATATAATGTACTACTGGCTACAGGTTCAACACATCTGCTCGTGCTCCTTAGGGGAATCAAATGATAAAAATATAAACAAATTGGTGCACTTTTGAAATTCTAAGCATACAATTAGATTGCATAATATTTGTGTGTTTGTTGTTGTCTGGTAAGCTTTTAGGCTATTTTACATTTTAGTCATTTAGCAGACACTCATATCCAGAGCAACTTACAGTTAGATTAGTTACATAGTGCATACATATTTATTTTTTCATCCTGGCCCCCCGTGGGAATCAAACCCACAACCCTGGCGTTGCAAACGCCATGCTCTACCAACTGAGCTACACGGACTATATTATGTTTCTGTATCAAATATACAGTGCTTGGTGTATTTAAATGTCCTGTTTTGTCTTCGTTCGTTAATTAAAACAATGTACAAATTGCATATTGTTTTTAATGTAGTTGAGCTAACTAACTTTTCTTCAAAAAAGTTATTTCAAGTTGACTTTTCAAGTTGAATTCAAGTCACACTCACCATTTGAGGATGTAAGGGCCAGTGGAGCCAAAGTAAGTGAACCCCCTTGTTGAGGTGGGTTCAACAAGCAGTCAAGTATAATACTGATGAATTAACCTTTTACTGCAGTGGCCTAAATCAGTGTCACACAGAGTGTTTATTGGTAGTCTTAAACCAATCTACTTTGAAACAAAAGTATACACCTCATACACATGGTTATGGGCAAACAAAAAATAAGACACCTGTTCCATGTCAGATATAGAGTTGAAATGTATTCAATTTTGAGTTTGCATCCCAATATTACACTTTATATAAGTCACAGAAGACTGAAAATAACAAAACTGTTTGACATAGAAACATCAGATTTTTGGCATTTAAAACAATAATAATGTTTATTAATTATGAAATTATGAAAACTATTAATAACATTCCACCCATGAGGCCACTAGGTCATTTGACTGCAGTAAAGGGCTACGTAGAAGAGTGAGCTGGTAAGACTTGTGAGATTGTAAAATGGAAAAGTATTAAGGTGGATTTGCATCCAATCACAGACTTACATATTCAGGACTTTTTTCAGGGACACAGCTAACCTACAGTATGTACTTATATGATGCTTCTAAGGGGGTATAGTCTAGTAGGTTAACATTAGACTACTCAGACTACTCACGTGGGGTACATGAACACATAATCAAATAATCTCATATGCCAAAGGCCTAAGCATTCAGAACAACTAAGCATTCAGTTACACACTACATAAACTGACAAGGACAATAAATATATAAACAGTCTGGTTTACTGATGTCACATGAGAAGGATGGCTGTTAACATGTTACATAATCATGTCATATTTATCTCCTCAATCTAACAGTATATAAATGTCACCCAGTGGTTAGACTGAAACTATATTGCTCAGACACTATATGAAAAGTGTTTTTATTCTTTTTCTGCACTTATCCTCCACTGAGTCCTCTTGGGAGCTGTGGTAATGACCCACCTTTATTCATTTTTCATAGTGACACTGTGCCCTGTGACATTGTGTGCTTCCTTCCAGCCTGACTCCCTGGTCCTGCACAACACACAGCTCCAGTTGGAGGCCCTAATTAAGTGTTTATGTGGCCCACAGTTCTGTATGCAGGGGCCTGTGTCCTCAGTTTGTTACAAATCACAAGTTCTAAAAGTGAAAACCTACAGTATACAGTGGGGAAAAAAGTATTTAGTCAGCCACCAATTGTGCAAGTTCTCCCACTTAAAAAGATGAGAGAGGCCTGTAATTTTCATCATAGGTACACGTCAACTATGACAGACAAAATAAGAAGAAAAAAAATCCAGAAAATCACATTGCAGGATTTTTAATGAATTTATTTGCAAATTATGGTGGAAAATAAGTATTTGGTCAATAACAAAAGTTTCTCAATACTTTGTTATATACCCTTTGTTGGCAATGACACAGGTTTAACGTTTTCTGTAAGTCTTCACAAGGTTTTCACACACTGTTGCTGGTATTTTGGCCCATTCCTCCATGCAGATCTCCTCTAGAGCAGTGATGTTTGGGGGCTGTCGCTGGGCAACACGGACTTTCAACTCCCTCCAAAGATTTTCTATGGGGTTGAGATCTGGAGACTGGCTAGGCCACTCCAGAACCTTGAAATGCTTCTTACGAAGCCACTCTTTCGTTGCCCGGGCGGTGTGTTTGGGATCATTGTCATGCTGAAAGACCCAGCCACGTTTCATCTTCAATGCCCTTGCTGATGGAAGGAGGTTTTCACTCAAAATCTCACGATACATGGCCCCATTCATTCTTTCCTTTACACGGATCAGTCGTCCTGGTCCCTTTGCAGAAAAACAGCCCCAAAGCATGATGTTTCCACCCCCATGCTTCACAGTAGGTATGGTGTTCTTTGGATGCAACTCAGCATTCTTGGTCCTCCAAACACGACGAGTTGAGTTTTTACCAAAAAGTTATATTTTGGTTTCATCTGACCATATGACATTCTCCCAATCCTCTTCTGGATCATCCAAATGCACTCTAGCAAACTTCAGACGGGCCTGGACATGTACTGGCTTAAGCAGGGGGACACGTCTGGCACTGCAGGATTTGAGTCCCTGGTGGCGTAGTGTGTTACTGATGGTAGGCTTTGTTACTTTGGTCCCAGCTCTCTGCAGGTCATTCACTAGGTCCCCCCGTGTGGTTCTGGGATTTTTGCTCACCGTTCTTGTGATCATTTTGACCCCACGGGGTGAGAGCTTGCATGGAGCCCCAGATCGAGGGAGATTATCAGTGGTCTTGTATGTCTTCCATTTCCTAATAATTGCTCCCACAGTTGATTTCTTCAAACCAAGCTGCTTACCTATTGCAGATTCAGTCTTCCCAGCCTGGTGCAGGTCTACAATTTTTTTCTCATTTTGTCTGTCATAGTTGACGTGTACCTATGATGAAAATTACAGGCCTCTCTCATCTTTTTAAGTGGGAGAACTTGCACAATTGGTGGCTGACTAAATACTTTTTTCCCCCACTGTATATATGGAAAAGAAGAGAACATTTGTTTTCTACGGACATAGGTAGCAACATGAAAATTAATTGAGGCCCCCCAAAGCTGTTTTTATTATTGCATTACTGTTGCATTATTCTCTTTTTGTGGACATTTGCCACCTAACATTGGGATGTTGTGGTATTCAAATGACACAAACTAAGGACAAATACCAAATAATGGCAATCAGAAAATAGGATAGGAAAAGATAAGTCACTCATTGACCTTTAATTCTTTACTGAAAACTCATCTCTTCAGTAGGTCCTATGATTGAGTGTAGTCTGGCCCAGGAGTGACGTGATCTCCATGTCCAGTTTTGCGCCAACTCTGGCTCGTGTGTTGGGGGAAATCTTTGTGGGCTATACTCAGCCTTGTCTCAGGGTAAGTTGGTGGTCTGTCGGTATCTCTCTGGGCGTGTGGGGGCTGTATTGTCAGATGGGACTCCCATCTCAGTCTCTAGTATCTATGCTGAAATAGTACATGTGCCGGGGGGCTAGGGTCAGTCTGTCCTATCTGGTGTAATACTCCTGTCTTATCTGGTGTCCTGTGTGATAAAATTTTTAAAAGCATATCAAACATCAAGCATGTCAAAAATGTATATGTGCAAATTGCCAGAACAATCTGAGATACATCGACGACGTCATCCTCACAGTGACCATACGTACATATCCCAACCAGAAGCCATGGATTACAGGCAACATCCGCACCGAGCTAAAGGCTAGAGCTGCCGCTTTCAAGGAGCGGGACACTAATCTGGACGCTTATAAGAAATCCCACTATGCCCTCAGACGACCCATCAAACAGGCAAAGCGTCAATACAGGACTAAGATTGATGCTCGTCGGATGTGGCAGAGCTTGCAAACTATTACGGACTACATTTACATTTACATTTATGTCATTTAGCAGACGCTCTTATCCAGAGCGACATACACATTGGTGCATTCATATTATAAAAGCAGACCACCATAGTCTAAGTGCCCAAGAACGCAAAGGTAACCTGCCTAAATGACTACCGCCCCGTAGCACTCACGTCGGTAGCCATTAAGTACTTTGAAAGGCTGGTCTTGGCTCACATCAACACCATCATCCAGGAAACCCTAGACCCCCTCCAATTCGCATACTGCCCCAACAGATCCACAGATGACGCAATCTCATTTGCACTCCACACTGCCTTTTCCCATCTGGACAAAAGGACACACAGCTCTACATTTTGATGAAACATGGTGAAGCCCCAAAATTGCCTACCCTGGAAGCATGTGTTTCAGACATAAGGACGTGGATGGCGGCAAATGTTTTACTTTTAAACTCGGACAAAACAGAGATGCTAGTTCTAGGTCCCAAGAAACAAAGAGATCTTCTGTTGGATCTGACAATTAATCTTGATGGTTGTACAGTCGTCTCAAAAAAAAACTGTGAAGGACCTCGGCGTTACTCTGGACCCAGATCTCTCTTTTGACGATCATATCAAGAATATTTCAAGGACAGCTTTTTTCCATCTTCGTAACATTACAAAAATCAGAAACTTTTTGGCCAGAAATGATGCAGAAAAGCTCATCCATGCTTTACTCTACTCTCCGGCTACCTGGATAAAGCACTAAACAAACTTCAGTTAGTGCTAAACACGGCTGCTAGAATCTTGCCTAGAACCAAAAAATGTGATCATATTACTCCAGTGCTAGCCTCTCTACACTGGCTTCCTGTTAAGGCTAGGGCTGATTTCAAGGTTTTACTGCTAACCTACAAAGCATTACATGGGCTTGCTCCTACCTAACTCTCCGATTTGGTCCTGCCCTACATACCTACACGTAAGCTACGGTCACAAGACGCAGGCCTCCTTATTGTCCCTAGAATTTCTAAGCAAACAGCTGGAGGCAGGGCTTTCTCCTGTAGAGCTCAATTTTTATGGAATGGTCTGCCTATCCATGTGAGAGACGCAGACTCGGTCTCGACCTTTAAGTCTTTACTGAAGACTCATCTCTTCAGTATGTCCAATGATTGAGTGTAGTCTGGCCCAGGGGTGCAAAGGTGAACGGAAAGGCACTGGAGCGACAAAACGCCCTTGCTGTCTCTGCCTGGCCAGTTCCTGTCTCTCCATTGGGATTCTTTGCCTCTGACCCTATTACGGGGGCTGAGTCATTGGCTTACTGGTGCTTTCCATGCCATCCCTAGGAGGGGTGCATCACTTGAGTGGGTTGAGTCACTGACGTGATCTTCCTGTAATGCTCTCTCTCTCTCTCTCTCTCTCGCTCTCTCCCTCCCATCCCGGAGGACCTGAGCCCTAGGAACATGCTTCAGGAGTACCTGGCCTGATGACTCCTTGCTGTCCCCAGTCCACCTGGTCGTGCTGCTGCTCCAGTTTGTCTTCTGCCTGCGGCTATGGAACCCTGACCTGTTCACCGGACGTCCTACCTTGTCCCAGACCTGCTGTTTTCAACTCTCTCTCTCTACCGCACCTGCTATTTCAACCTCTAAATGCCCAGCTATGAAAAGCCAAGTGACATTTACTCCTGATGTACTGACCTGTTGCAACCTCTACAACCACTGTGATTATGATTTGACCCTGCTGGTCATCTATGAACGTTTGAACATCTTGGAGAAAAATCTGGCCTTAATGGCCATGTACTGTTATAATCTCCACCCGGCACAGCCAGAAGGGGACCACTCAGAGCCTGGTTCCTCTCTAGGTTTCTTCCTAGGTTTCTGCCTTTCTAGGGAGTTTTTCCTAGCCACCATGCTTCTACATCTGCATTGCTTGCTGTTTGGGGTTTTTAGGCTGGGTTTCTGTATAGCACTTTGTGACATCTGCTGATGTAAAAAGGGCTTTATAAATAAAATATGATTGATTGATTGATTTGAACACCTATGTGAGAATACTGTTCATTGACTACAGCTCACGTTCAGGAGCTGATTGTGGACTACAGGAAAAGGAGGGCCGAACACACCCCCATTCACATCGACAGGGCTGTAGAGGAGTGGGTCGAGAGCTTCAAGTTCCTTGGTGTCCACATCACCAACAAACTATCGTGGTCCAAACACACCAAGACAGTCATGAAGAGGGCACGACAATGTATATTACCCCTCAGGAGACTGAGAAGATTTGGCATGGGTCTCCAGATCCTCAAAATGTTCTACAGCTGCACCATCGAGAGCATCCTGACCGTTTCCATCACCGCCTGGTATGGCAACTGCTCGGCATCCGACCGTGAGGCGCTACAGAGGCTAGTGCGTACGGCCCAGTACATCAATGGGGCCAAACTTCCTGCCATCCAGGACCTCTATACTAGGCGGTGTCAGAGGAAGGCCCAAAAAATGGTCAAAGACTCCAGTCACCCAAGTCATAGACTGTTCTCTCTGCTACCGCATGGCAAGCGGTACCAGCGTGCCATGTCTAGGTCCAAAAGGCTTCTTAACAGCTTCTACCCCCAAGCCGTAAGACCGCTGAACAATTAATCAAATGGCAAACCCGGACTATTTGCATTGACACCCCCCCCCACCCCCCCTTCTATTGTGTTACTTTTAATTACTTTAGTTAGCCATAAAATGCAATCAAACCGAAAAGTGCAGTCCATTTAGATAAAGAATCCGCGTCGGTTGCCAACTGCGACACATGGGGACCTGAGTTCTAGTTTACAAAATGCATTCATTACCAACTTTCAAATATGTCATTGTTTAATCTAAAACAGCCAATAATTTCCCTCATGAGTATTCATGCTAGTGCTCATCGAGGATGACTGCCTCACCCTCATGAATATTCAATAGACCCGGCCAACTGTGGACGGCCCTGTCAGGTTTTGGCCATGACTGTTCGGGTTTTGGTCACTAGATGTCCCCATTGCACCTTTTTTGTACCTTTTGTTTTTTCTTGATCTAATTATTGTTTGCACCTGTAGGTCATTCCCTTGTTAGTATTTAAACCCTGTGTGTTCCTCAGTTCCTTGCTCAGTGTTTGTAAGTTAGCACCCAGCCCCAGCCCAAGCCTTGTGTTATATGGATATTTCTCTGGTGGGATTTTTTACCACTTTGTGGAGTTTCTTTGTTTTTGGAGGTTTTCCTCTTTGTGCCTCTTGGCTTTATTTTTGGACATTGTGGATTTAGTTTCTTTGCCTGAGGATTTTGTTCTTTATTAAACCACCATCTCTAGTACTGCTGTGTCTGCCTCATCTTCTGGGTTCTGACAATTATTAGTGACTGTTTCTCGCACCGGGTCCTGACAGAAACACTGAGCCATTATTATGAACCCAGAGGCAGCCAGTACCCAGGATTTTTTTTCCATGCTGTCCCACCAGGAGGGGACTGTCCAACGCCACGAAGCTGCTCTGGTTCAGCAAGAGGCCTTAATGGCTAGACATTCTCAACTTCTGTCAGAGATGCTGACTTCCATAAAGCAGATTTCGGATCGACTTTCCCCGGCAACCGCTTCTGCTCCAGTTCATCCGATTCAAGGGCTCCTGGCAGTTAATCCCCTGGCGGAACCTCGTCTGCCGCCTCCTCAACGGTTCTCAGGGGACCCAAGTGTTTGTAAGGGGTTTTTCACCCAATGTTCTCTCTCCTTTGAGCTGCAACCATCGTCGTTTCCCACCGACCGGTCCAAGATAGCATATATCATCACCCTGCTGTCGGAAAAGGCTCTAGCCTGGGCTACTGCTGTGTGGGATGCCCAAAGTCCCTGCTGTGCCAGCTACTCTACCTTTGCTGAAGAATTCAAGCGAGTGTTTCAAGGTCCTACCAACGGCCCTGACTCAGCCAAACAGCTCCTGATTCTCCGCCAAGGTCGGCGCAGCGTGACGGACTATGCCATCCAGTTCCGCACTGTGGCAGCAGCAAGTGGCTGGAACGACGAGGCGCTCACAGTGTGTTTTTTGAAGGGCCTTTCTGACACCATCCAAGATGAACTGGCCACTCGGGAACCACCGGACAACCTCGAGTCCCTTATCAAGTTGGCTTCACGCATAGACCAGCGTCTGAGAGAGAGAGAACAAAACCATAGACGGCTCACCCTAGTTCCTATCGGTTCCAACTCCGAGTCTCCACCTTTATCCTCGCTGGCTCCACCAGAACCCATGCAGGTTGGACGCATCTCCCAGGCTGAGAGAGATCGCCGAATGAGGGAGCAATGCTGTCTATATTGCGGCAAACCGGGCCATTTCCGCTCCACGTGTCCCGGGCTCCAGGGAAACGCACTCTCCCGTGCAGGCCTGGGAGGACTGTAACGGGAGACATAACCTCCTCCCATCTATCCAACTCCCGCCTGCTCATTCCTGTTACCCTTTCCTGGGACGACCACGAGGTTTCTCTTCAAGCCTTGGTAGACTCTGGAGCCGCAGGTAACTTCATGGATGGGATCTGGGCGAAGGAGAATGGCGTTCCTTCTGAACCTCTAAGTGACCCCATAAGGGTTACTACGTTGGATAGAAGTCCTTTGGGATCTGGACTTGTCACTCGTGCCACTACCCCCTTACGACTTTCAGTTTCCCAACACAAGGAAGTGATGAACTTTCATCTGATCGCCTGTTCCGAGTTTCCTCTCGTCCTTGGCTATCCCTGGCTTCACAGCCATAACCCTCACATCGACTGGTCTGTGGGCACTATCAAGCAGTGGGGTCCCACGTGCCAAGCCACTTGTATCTTCCCGAGTTCCCAGAGTTCTCCTTCCGAGTCTCTAGAATCCATCGACTTGTCCCGAGTTCCCGAGTGTTACCATGACCTCAAACTGGTATTTAGCAAACAGAGGGCCACCAAACTACCACCCCATAGACCTTACGATTGCACCATCGACCTGTTGCCAGGGACCTGCCCTCCCAGGGGTCGGATCTTTTCCCTTTCTCCTCCCGAACGAGTTGCTATGGATACCTACATCAAGGACGCTCTGACAGCAGGCCTCATGCGTCCATCTACCTCGCCGGCGGGAGCAGGGTTTTTCTTTGTGGCCAAGAAAGACGGCGGATTACGACCTTGCATCGACTACCGGGGACTCAATGCCATAACCGTCCGTAACCGCTACCCGCTACCTCTTATGGCCACAGCCTTTGAGCTGCTCCAGGAAGCAGTTGTCTTCACTAAGCTTGACCTGCGGAACGCATACCATCTGGTGCGGATCAAACCCGGGGACGAGTGGAAGACCGCTTTCAACACGCCTACTGGTCACTACGAATACTCGGTGATGCCCTTCGGCCTGACCAACGCTCCGGCTGTGTTCCAAGCGCTCATAAACGATGTGCTTAGGGATATGCTTAACATCTTCGTGTTTGTGTACTTGGATGACATCCTCATCTTTTCGAGCTCCCTTCAAGAACACACTAAGCATGTCAGACAAGTGCTCAAACGCCTCCTAGACAGCCATTTGTACGTTAAGCCGGAGAAGTGTGAATTCCATTCCTCTCGAGTACAATTCCTGGGATTTATAGTGGAACCCGGACGAGTCCAGATGGACCCCAAGAAGGTAGAGGCGGTAGCGGATTGGCCCACCCCCAAGTCCGTTAAGGAAGTTCAACGTTTCCTGGGCTTCACCAACTTTTACCGCAAGTTCATCAAGAACTTCAGCTCGGTGGCAGCCCCTCTCTCGGCGGTAACCAAGGGTGGCAACACAAGGTTTCTGTGGGGAAGAGAAGCTGAGACGGCCTTCCAAGGACTCAAGCAGCGCATCCTCTCTGCTCCCATCCTGACACTACCAACGGCGGAGGAACCTTTTGTGGTGGAGGTAGACGCATCAGAGGTTGGGGTTGGAGCTGTCCTGTCTCAGAGGGGTGAAGACAAGAAGCTTCATCCTTGCGCCTTCTTCTCTCACCGGCTTACCCCGGCCGAGAGGAATTACGATGTGGGGGACCGTGAACTCCTAGCGGTTAAGATGGCATTGAAGGAATGGAGACACTGGCTCGAGGGGGCTTCTCAACCGTTTCAAGTGCTTACGGACCACAAGAATCTGGAGTATATCCAGCAGGCGAAGCGGTTGAACGCCAGACAGGCTCGATGGTCTCTTTTCTTCAGCCGATTTCAGTTTATCCTCACCTATAGACCCGGGTCGAAGAATCTCAAACCGGACGCCTTGTCACGAATCTACTCTCCTGCCATTCGAGAAGATACTGACATGACTGTCCTTCCGGCCGCTAAGATCGTGGCTCCGATCTCGTGGCAAGTGGAGGATACCGTGAAACAAGCTCAAGCCATCGAACCGGGCCCTGGTGGAGGTCCTGCTAATCGGTTGTTTGTTCCCAAGGCAGCAAGGTCCCAAGTCCTTCGGTGGGGGCACTCCTCTCGCCTCACCTGTCACCCGGGCATAGGCCGCACCTTGGAGTTCATCCAGCGTAAGTTCTGGTGGCCCACCATGAAGGAAGACATTGCCACTTTCATCAAGGCCTGTTCCGTGTGCTGTCAGGGCAAATCTTCTCACCTTCGCCCTCAAGGACTCCTTCACCCTCTATCTATTCCCCACCGACCCTGGTCCCATATCTCATTGGACTTTATTACTGGCCTTCCTCCGTCCCATGGTAATACTACGATCCTAGTCATCATCGACAGGTTTTCTAAGGCGGCCAGGTTTGTTCCTTTGACCAAATTACCTTCTGCCAAGGAAACAGCTGAGTTGGTGATTAACCATGTGTTCCGAGTCTTTGGGATCCCGCAAGATATGGTTTCCGACAGAGGTCCCCAGTTCGCCTCAAGGTTTTGGAAGGCCTTCTGCCAACTCATAGGGGGCCACGGCCAGTTTATCTTCCGGGTACCATCCGAGTCCAATGGCCAAACTGAGAGGATGAATCAGGAGCTGGAAACCACCCTCAGATGCATGGTTTCCAACAACCCGTCCACTTGGTCATCCTTCATTGTTTGGGCCGAGTACGCGCACAACACCTTGTGCTCCTCCTCCACTGGTATGTCCCCGCATGAGTGTCAGTTTGGCTATGCACCTCTATTGTTCCCGGACCAGGAGGCAGAAGTCAGAGTGCCTTCAGCCTCGAGGTTCATCAGACGCTGTCGGCTTACGTGGAAGAAGGCACGTCTTAATCTTCTGCGTTCCTCTCAGCAGTACCAACGACAAGCCAACAGAGGTCGCCGTCCCGGTCCTACCCTGTACCCCGGCCAGAGAGTATGGCTCTCAACTAAGAACCTACCGCTACGGGTGGAGTCTCGCAAGCTGTCCCAGAGGTTCATCGGTCCCTTTAAGATTGCCAGGAGAGTCAATCCCGTTACTTTTCGCCTGCACTTACCCAGATCCCTTAAGATCAATCCAACATTTCACATTTCTTTATTAAAACCTGTTGTTTTTTCTCCCCTTATTCCGGCAGGCAGACCTCCCCCCTCCGCCCCGTGTCATCGGTGGCCAGTCGGCTTATACCGTCCACCGGATACTGGATTCCCGCCGGGTGCAGCGGTCCTGGCAGTATCTGGTGGACTGGGAAGGCTACGGTCCCGAGGAGCGCTCCTGGGTTCCTGCCAAGGACATACTGGACCCTGACCTCATTCGTCAGTTCAGGGCCCTCCACCCTGAGAAGGCTGGTAGGAACGTCAGGAGCCGTTCCTAGGAGGGGGATTCTGTCAGGTTTTGGCCATGACTGTTCGGGTTTTGGTCACTAGATGTCCCCATTGCACCTTTTTTGTACCTTTTGTTTTTTCTTGATCTAATTATTGTTTGCACCTGTAGGTCATTCCCTTGTTAGTATTTAAACCCTGTGTGTTCCTCAGTTCCTTGCTCAGTGTTTGTAAGTTAGCACCCAGCCCCAGCCCAAGCCTTGTGTTATATGGATATTTCTCTGGTGGGATTTTTTACCACTTTGTGGAGTTTCTTTGTTTTTGGAGGTTTTCCTCTTTGTGCCTCTTGGCTTTATTTTTGGACATTGTGGATTTAGTTTCTTTGCCTGAGGATTTTGTTCTTTATTAAACCACCATCTCTAGTACTGCTGTGTCTGCCTCATCTTCTGGGTTCTGACAATTATTAGTGACTGTTTCTCGCACCGGGTCCTGACAGGCCCACTGCTTTCTGCACCCTATTGCAATACAGCAGGTCTCTCCAACAGGTCGATAGCGAGCTACCAGTAGCACGCAACCTACCTATGAGTAGCTCGCCAAACAATTCTGAAAGTACATGCAATTTTCAAGTGTTCCACCGCAAACTGTCATAAAACAATCTCACAAGTATCAGACACCGCAAGCTCACAGCTACTATCTAATCAACGGAACTACGACATTATCCCACCCCTGGCGAGAAACTATCGGCTTAAAAATCCAAACCTAACACAATATCTGCCAATTAATTTACAGCAATATTGCCTGTCTCCATGTGGTGCGCGCGTTTGTCTATCACTCTGTGTGTAGCCAGCCAGTTGATGTGATAACCGTCTTGTGGTTTGACAGAAATACTTTCCTCAAAACATTCTCAATTAAATGTTAACTGCAAAGAAGGCCTACCTGGAAAAGGTATACAGTATCATGAGTAACTATAGAATTTGTATCTATTATTTGTTATTTGCTAACTTTGCCATGAAATGAGCAGACAGCAGTACAGAACCATTGCTAGACCGGCACATTAGATGGCACAGTCCTCGCTCGCTAGATGCGCAATTAAAGGGGAATTAAACTTTAAAATCTAAATGTGTTATGTTTTCTTCCAGGCCTAAAACAAAAGTCTCTTCTGATGTGATTTAAGCATTACCATGGACTCAGAACATCCAATTTCGTTTGTTTCTCTATGAACAATTGTAATGTTGAGAGTAAAAAAAAAAAATATATATATATATACAGTGGGGAGAACAGGTATTTGATACAATGCCGATTTTGCAGGTTTTCCTACTTACAAAGCATGTAGAGGTCTGTAATTTTTATCATAGGTACACTTCAACTGTGAGAGGCGGAATCTATCATTTTTCTATCATTTTATTGCATGACATAAGTATTTGATACATCAGAAAAGCAGAACTTAATATTTGGTACAGAAACCTTTGTTTGCAATTACAGAGATCATACGTTTCCTGTAGGTCTTGACCAGGTTTGCACACACTGCAGCAGGGATTTTGGCCCACTCCTCCATACAGACCTTCTCCAGATCCTTCAGGTTTCGGGGCTGTCACTGGGCAATACGGACTTTCAGCTCCCTCTGAAGATTTTCTATTGGGTTCAGGTCTGGAGACTGGCTAGGCCACTCCAGGACCTTGAGATGCTTCTTACGGAGCCACTCCATAGTTGCCCGGGCTGTGTGTTTCTGGTCGTTGTCATGCTGGAAGAACCAGCCACGACCCATCTTCAATGCTCTTACTGAGGGAAGGAGGTTGTTGGCCAAGATCTCGCAATACATGGCCCCATCCATCCTCCCCTCAATACGGTGCAGTCGTCCTGTCCCCTTTGCAGAAAAGCATCCCCAAAGAATGTTTCCACCTCCATGCTTCACGGTTGGGATGGTGTTCTTGGGGAGGTACTCATCCTTCTACTTCCTCCAAACACGGTGAGTGGAGTTTAGACCAAAAAGCTCTATTTTTGTCTCATCAGACCACATGACCTTCTCCCATTCCTCCTCTGGATCATCCAGATGGTCATTGGCAAACTTCAGACGGGCCTGGACATGCGCTGGCTTGAGCAGCGGGACCTTGCGTGCACTGCAGGATTTGAATCCATGACGGCGTAGTGTGTTACTAATGGTTTTCTTTGAGACTGTGGTCCCAGCTCTCTTCAGCTCATTGACCAGGTCCTGCCGTGTAGTTCTGGGCTGATCCCTCACCTTCCTCATGATCATTGATGCCCCACAAGGTGAGATCTTGCATGGAGCCCCAGACCGAGGGTGATTGACCGTCATCTTGAACTTCTTCCATTTTCTAATAATTGCGCCAACAGTTGTTGCCTTCTCACCAAGCTGCTTGCCTATTGTCCTGTATCCAGGCTCTGTCGTAGCCGGCCGCGACCGGGAGACCCATGGGGCGGCGCACAATTGGCCCAGCGTCGTCTAGGGTAGGGAAGGGAATGGCTGGCAGGGGATGTAGCTCAGTTTGTAGAGCATGGCGTTTGCAACGCCAGGGTTGTGGGTTCGATTCCCACGGGGGGTATGAAAAAAGTAATGTATGCACTAACTGTAAGTCGCTCTGGATAAGAGCATCTGCTAAATGACTTAAAATGTAAATGTAAAATGTAGCCCATCCCAGCCTTGTGCAGGTCTACAATTTTATCCCTGATGTCCTTACACAGCTCTCTGGTCTTGGCCATTGTGGTGAGGTTGGAGTCTGTTTGATTGAGTGTGTGGACAGGTGTTAAAAATCGGATTTTTGTTTTAGATTCCGTCTCTCACAGTTGAAGTGTACCTATGATAAAAATTATAGACCTCTATATGCTTTGTAAGTAGGAAAACCTGCAAAATCGGCAGTGTATCAAATACTTGTTCTCCCCACTGTATACATATTTAAAACCAGGAAAACTAAAACGGAGAAAATATTTTTATTTTATAATTTTTATTACTGATTTTATAGGCACTCACTTAAAGTTGTTTATTAATCAATATTTGACCCAGTATATTGACTAAAAACAGAGTGCACTAATTTCTCTTGTACGCTATGTACCCGGGGAGGAGTTGCAGGGGAGAGGAAAGAGTAGAATGAGCTATTTGAACGCTAGGAAAAAATGTGTAGCTCGCGACCTGTTACACTTTTCAAATTAGCTCTCATGCCAGAAAGGTTTGGAGACCCCTGCAATACAGCATCAGTGATCAATCCTGAGGTGGCCATCCAACAGACACCTCTCATAAGTAAGGTAGTGAACATACACCACTGGTCAAAAGGTTTAGAACACCTACTCATTCAAGGGTTTGTCTTTATTTATACTATTTTCTACATTGTAGAATAATAGTGAAGACAACAAAACTATGAAATAACACATACGGAATCATGTAGTAAACAAAAAAAGTGTTAAACAAATTAAAATATATTTTATATTTGAGATTCTTCAAATAGGAATTTGGTAAATTATTCAAAGAGCTTTTAAATAATGCAAGGGAAAAGCATCAATCAAAGCAGATTTTCAGCAGCACAATTTTTCCCAGTTGAACACATTTTTGACAATCTCAAAGTTTTGGAGGTGAATATAATAAACTCTGACTCCCGAGTGGCGCAGTGGTCTAAGGCACTGCATCGCAGTGCTAGCTGTGCCACTAGAGATCCTGGTTTGAGTCCAGGCTCTGTCGCAGCCGGCCGCGACCGGGAGACCCATGGGCGGCGCACAATTGGTCCAGCGTTGTCCAAGGTAGGGGAGGGTTTGGCCGGCAGGGATATGGGTTCGTTTCCCACGGGGGGGCAGTATGAAAAAAAAAAACAACAACAAAAAAAAACATGTATGCATTCACTAACTGTAAGTCGCTCTGGATAAGAGCGTCTGCTAAATGACTAAAATGTAAATCTATACTAGATAATCAACTCTGAAGTTTAACTGGGTATTGCAAGGCCAACAGTAAAGTACAGTAATTAAAAACAAAATGATGTATGTCTAACACAATTATTTGCTTTCAGCCACTTTAATTCTGACAGTGACAACTTGGAAGCAGAACTACAGTATCTCCAGACATTAAAGCTAAACCCTAATGAATATACTGCACAAAATACATTTCTAGAGAGTTAATTCATTAAATTGATTCAGACAACTTTTCCTGTGGGGGTGAAATAGATGAATTCCCATGGTTTTGTCCCTGAACCCCTGGTTTGATTTGAACATCATGAAACATGTCCTTTCATGTTGATATTTTCACGAGGACTACTGCCCAAAGCTCTCTCTCTGTGTCTCTGTAGACCTGACAGGGACTAACATCATTTGAGATATTGAATTACCTGGTGTGGCTTGGGATCCATTTCATTAGCGATAAGGACACAAACAAAGCAACGTGTCTTTAGAGAAAGTAAAACAATCCACCTTGGAATAGCAATCGCTATAGACATAGCAGTTCACCTTGAAACAACGTTTCTCTGGCTTTGGTGCATGGATTTCTCTCTGGTCAGGAGTCGGTATAAGAGTATTAATGAAACATAAAAAAATATCAGCAAAACCAGCTTAAAACAAGGTTATAGTGGCCACCTTGCTCAGAGAACTGTTGACTCACACGACCAGGGTTGTATTTTGTCTTTCAGGTCAGAGGGATTATTAGAGTCTGGCCCAAACACATATTTACTGTTGTGGAGTTTTTTTTTTACAGGCATTGAGTCCACCGTCCACCTGGTCACCTTCTCCATAGCTGATAATAGAGGAGAGACACGCTCTGATTGCCCTGACATGGCTGAGTTAGGACCACAACAGTCTTCGTTATATGTTCGTTCCATTGTCCAGTTTGGGATTATAGCTAGCTAGGGTCCATGGAGGATGGGTGCCGGGCTGCCTCTCAGACCCTTGATATGATTGTGTGAGCCAGGTCGTAGAGCGCTGCAGATGGAGCCTGAGTGTGGAAACACTCCGGAGAACCAGGGACCCTGTCTAGTCTTCTCAATCCCCCATGTGGTGTAGGGGAGGGCTGGGCTCGGGCCGCTCGCGACAGATGGGTATGGCTGGTTCATACCCATCTGTCGGATTGAAGGAGCAAAGAAAATTAAGGAAGGAAGGAAGGAAGGGAGGGAGGGTGGTTGAGAGGGAGGACACTAGAAAGGAAGGAAGGAAGGAAGGAAGGAAGGAAGGAAGGACAGCAAGGAAGGAAGGAAGGAAGGACAGCAAGGAAGGAAGGAAGGACAGCAAGGAAGGAAGGAAGGAAGGAAGGAAGGAAGGAAGGAAGGAAGGAAGGAAGGAAGGAAGGAAGGAAGGAAGGAAGGAAGGAAGGAAGGAAGGAAGGAAGGAAGGAAGGACAGCAGGAAAGAAGGGAAAAACCAAAGAAAGAAGGAAGGAGGGCAGTTACATTATGAAGAGTACTTGGACAGGGCCAGAGAGACAGCTGGCTAATACCATGTCTGCCACGGTGAGTAGGCTCAGAGACTCTAGCCACAGGGAGCCATGGAGCCGTAATACACCAGCCAGGAAAACCTTAGAGGAATAAGTGTCTAATACTTCATCCTAACTACATGCTTACTGTGAATTAAACAGCTGGGGTGACATCTTCCGTCCACTACACTCCGCTGACTTGCACAAAATAGGCATAGTATAATACTTAAAGCAGGAAACCTGTCTTTTTAGCAATAAAGTCCATGAGATGGCAGCAATTGTTTTCTTTTGATCTGCATAAAAAGATGTGAAATTGGTGCATTGGATCATTGGATGAATGCAATGCACGTAATGCAACTGCAAGCTGCTGTATTCCTACAAAATTGTTTAGTATGTCAAATTGCGTTGTTTTGGGAAATATATTTTTAGCAAACAGAAGATGTCACCATGGGAATGATAACTTGACCATCCCACCACTATTTACTTGACAAAAACACTAAGTGAAATATAGTCATCATCCTTATGAATATGAAACAAATCAATAATGTATCATTTTTGATAGATGGTCACATGGTACCAGTTTGTTTATTAATGCTGTATGCTTAAGTAACTTCAAAAGGATTTAATGAGGTATAGTAATTCATCCAGCTTTATGGGAGAAGGTCAAACAAAATGCATGGATTGTTTCAACAGAAAACACCACATCACAACAGGCCATACAGAGCCATCATTGCATTGCAGTTTTAGTGTACATCTTTACGTGATGCAACATGGTGTCATTAGAATATGTCAAAATTTACATATAACCATTGCATTTATACAGTGCCTTTAGAAAGTATTCACATCCGTCAACTTTTCCTCATTCTATTGTTACAAAGTGGGATTAAAATGGATTTAATTGTCATTTTCTGTCAGCGATCTACACAAAATACTCCATAATGTCAAAGTGGAAGAAAAATTCTAACATTTGTAAAATAATCAATATATATATTGATTAGGTAAGTATTCAACCCCCTAAGTCAATACATGTTAGAATCAATTTTGGCATCGATTACAGCTGTGAGTCTTTCTGGGCAAGTCTCTAAGCTTTGCACACTTGGATTGTACAATATTTGCACATTATTATTTTTTTATTTCAAGCTCTGTCATGTTGGTTGTTGGTCATTGCTAGACAGCCATTTTCAAGTCTTGCCATAGATATTCAAGCCGATTTATGTCAAAACTGTAATTAGGCCACTCAGGAACATTCAATGTCGTCTTGGTAAGCAACTCCGATGCACATTTGGCCTTGTGTGTTTTAGCTTATTGTCCTGCTGAAAGGTGAATTTGTCTCCCAGTGTCTGGTGGAAAGCAGACTGGACCAGGTTTTCCTCTAGGAATTTGCCTGTGCTTAGCTCTATTCCGTTTATTTTTATCCCCCCCAGAAAACTCCCTAGTCCTTGCCGATGCCAAGCATACCCATAACATGAAGCAGCCACCATCATGCTTGAAAATATAAAGAGTGGTATTCAGTGATGTGTTGTGTTGGATTTGCCCCAAAGATAACGCTTTGGGGCAAATATTGCAAACATTGCAAACAAGATGCATGTTTTGGAATATTTTGTATTCAGTACAGGCTTCCTTCTTTTCACTCTGTCATTTAGGTTAGTATTGTGGAGTAACTACAATGTAATTGATCCATCCTCAGTTTTCTCCTATCACAGCCATTAAACACTGTAACTGTTTTAAAGTCACCATTGGCCTCATGGTGAAATCCCTGAGTGGTTTCCTTACTCTCCGGCAACTGAGTTTGCAAGGACGCCTGTATCTTTGCAGTGACTGGGTGTATTGATACACCATCCAATGTGTAATTAATAATGCTCAAAGGGATATTCAATGTCTGCTTTTTTTTTAATACCCATCTACCAATAGGTGCCCTTCATTGCGAGGCATTGGAAAACCTCCCTGGTCTTTGTGGTTGAATCTGTGTTTGAAATTGACTACTCGACGGAGGGACCTTACAGATAATTGTATATGTAGGGTACAGAGATGAGGTAGTCATTCAAACATCATGTTAAAAACTATTTTTGGACACAACGTGAGTCCATGCAACTTATTATGTGACTTGTTAAGCAAATTTTTACTCCTGAACTTATTTATGCTTGCAATAACAAAGGGGTTGAATACTTATTGACTCAAGACATTTTAGCTTTTCATCTTTAATTAACTTCTACAAATTATTTTTAAAAAATATTCCACTTTGAGATTATGTGGTATTGTGTGTAGACAAGTGACACAAAATCTGATTTTAATCAATTTTATATTCAGGCTGTAACAAGACAAAATGTGGAAAAGGAGTGTGAAGACTTTCTCAAGGCACTACTGTGTGTCACCTTCGCTGACATACAGTGCATTCGGAAAGTATTCATACCTCTTCCATTTTTCCATATTTTGTTACATTACAGCCTTATTCTAAAATAGATTTTTTTTAAATAATCCTCATCAATCTACACACAATACCCCATAATGACAAAGTGAAAACAGGTTTTTATAAATTTTAGCAATTTTATAAAAATACAAAAACTGAAATAACTTATTTACATAACTATTCACACCCTTTGCTATGAGACTCGAAATTGAGCTCAGGTGCATCCTGTTTCCATTGATCATTCTATGAGATGTTTCTTACAATTTGATTGGAGTCCACCTGTGGTAAATTAAATGGTTTGAACATGATTTGCTGTCTATAGAAGGTCCCACAGTTGACAGTGCATGTCAGAGCAAAAACCAAGCCATGAGGTCGAAGGAATTATCCGTAGAGCTCCGAGACAGGACTGTGTCAAGGCACAGATCTTGGGAAGGGTACAAAAACATTTTTGCAGCATTGAAGGTCCCCAAGAACACAGTGGCCTCCATCATTCTTAAATGGAAGATGTTTGGAACCACCAAGACTCTTCCTAGAGCTGGCCGTCCGGCCAAACTGAGCAATTGGGGGAGAAGGGCCTTGGTATGGGAGGTGACCAAGAACCCGATGGTCACTCTGACAGAGCTCCAGAGTTCCTCTGTGGAGATGGGAGAACCTTCAAGAAGGACAACCATTTCTGCAGCACTCCACCAATCAGGCCTTTATGGTAGAATGGCCAGACAGAAGCCATACCCAGTAAAAGGCATCTGACAGCCCGCTTGGAGTTTGCCAAAAGGCACATAAAGGACTCTGACCATGAGAAACAAGATTCTCTGGTCTGATGAAACCAAGATCGACCTCTTTGGCCTGAATGCCAAACGTCACGTCTGGAGGAAAACTGGCACCATCCCTACGTTGAAGCTTGGTGGTGGCAGCATCATGCTGTTGGGATGTTTTTCAACAGCAGGAACTAGGAGACTAGTCAGGATCGAGGGAAAGATGAACGGATCAAAGTACAGAGAGATCCTTGATGAAAACTTGCTCCAAAGCGAAGGTTCACCTTCCAACAGGACAACGACCTAAGCACACAGCCAAGACAACGCAGGAGTGGCTTCGGGACAAGTCTCTGAATGTCCTTGAGTGGCCCAGCCAGAGCCCGGACTTGAACCCGATCGAACATCTTGTAGTGTTATACCCAAGAGGACTTGAGGCTGTAATCACTGCCAAAGGTGCTTCAACAAAGTATTGAGTAAACGGTCTGAATACTTATGTAAATGTGATATTAAAGTTTTTTATTTGAATACATTTGCAAACATTTATAAAAACCTGTTTTTGCTTTGTCATTATTGGGTTTTGTGTGTAGATTGATGAGGGGGAAAAAACGATTTAATCAATTTCAGAATATGGCTGTATCGTAACAAAATATGGAAATTCAAGGGGTCTGAATACTTTTCGAAGGCACTGTAGCAGTGTTCACGCTGATACGCTCTAGGTGTGCTACAGAATCCCAGCATCCCTTGTCAAAGCCAAAAGAGCTAACTTGACAAGTGTGTGTGGTCAAGTCCAAGCCAAAATCCATACCATGCCTGCTATGGTAAGACTCTGGCAGAAGAAGACCGTGTTGAACGTTTCACCAATCATGACAGAGCAATGCAGCTAATCACAGAGATATTTCTATCTATCTTCAGTTCCTGAGCTAGAGTAGCCCAGGCAGCAGCAGGGAATACAGACCGCTCCATCTCCATTCCTTTTTCATCATCAGACATTTCTAATTTCTATTCCAGGAGGGCCTCCTCAGCGCGTCGGGCCAGTGATCCGGACAAAGCTGGGAATCAATGGACAGGGGCTTCCTTTCTCTCTGTAAATGCCAGATCAACGCAGCTGAGCCGGAGAGGCTATTGTGTATTGAGTGGGCAGGCACTATTTACAGTCAGATTGAGAAAAATATGAAATGTGGAGATGGAGACTGGAGAAGGCTCTTAAGAGGCCGGCTGGGGGACAATTATTCAAAGGTTTGTCAAAACGACTAAACGCTACATGCAACAAATGTGTTTACTCATATGCCTTAAGAGTTGCATTGTGGTCTATTACTGATTTCCCAGGGAAACCCATCTAGTTATCACACCCCTGCATTTCTCCCTCTCCTTTGTTTCCCAAACCATTGATCCCCACTGTGAAAGATATCCAAAGACACACAGACAATTCCACTGCAAGGTAAGATACCACCATGGCTTTTGTTATTTGAAACCCTGACTGTTTTGAACACTGACTCATCTCTGGTGGCTCTAATGATTTCTGCATGCTCTTTATCTATTTTCATATGTTTGTTTACATATGGATGCACTTGGATAAACACCTGAGGCTCAAAAAGTAAGCCAATTTACTGCTTCAAGCCGTATGACTTGTTTGATTATCTCTACGTTAGATAAGCAACCTTATCCACCAGTAAGAGGTCAATGTAAAAGCTATTCTGCATGTCTGTCTACAAAGAACTCACACTTAACAAACAATGAGAGAAATTAAGCAATACAAAGATAGTAGAAAACAACTCGACCAGAGGTTATATTGACCAAAGAAAGAACAAGGAAATGCTTAGCAGTTTTCAACCTTGAGACACTTCAAGGGATACTTCAGGATTTTGTCAATGAACTCATGGATACCATTTTTATGTATCTGCGTGCAGTTTGAAGGAAGTTGCTAACTAGCATTAGCACAATTGCTAACTAGCGTGCTAGTAGATACCATAGACTTCCAGTCATTGCGCTAACGCCAGTTACCATTAGCTCGCGAAACTACAGGTATCTCTAACATCCTTCATACTGGATGCAGAGACGTAAAAATGGAATCCTTGAGTTCATCTGACTCTGGGGAAGTAGATTAAGGGCTTCATTGTAAAAATCCAGAAGTATCCCTTCAATGAAAAAATAGACCTGAATCACCTTACATTCCCCTGGAGAGTAGTTGTAAAGCACGTGTCAAACTCATTCCACGGTGGGCTTGTTATACAGGTCAGCAAACACTTCAGAATCCCACTTTATCTTTCTGACATTATTAGATTGTTGTATATTTGAAAGTGCAGGCCTAGTCAATAAGGTTGGGAGGTATGCTGCTCAGTCTGAGTCTACAGATATCATATAGAATAGTAAAAACTCCCCAAATGCATACCAGGACAGAGTAGATTTGAAAGACGAAATCATAAATGTATGATATGATTTATATAATCTGTCTGCCTGTGACCAGCGTTGCCCTGACATTTCTATCTTTGTTACATTGACGCCCTCGGAGCATTGGGAGATTAATGATCACATTAGCGGCATTCATTTTGACACTATTCTCTATAAACCATTTTGACATTTAGTGGCGCACAAGACCCTGTGAATCCCTACATTTCTGAGACATTCATTTCTGCAATAAAAATAAAGGACACACACCAAAAATGAACAAATAGGGTAATCTGGGGCAAGCGCTGCAAATACGACCGCCAGCTTGATAGGATTTCAAAATAAATCAACACCTGCATTGGTAAAGATGTTCTTCTGCGTGTTTCCTGACTGACTGGGGTCATGGGACCAAAGATGACATGGCATACATGACTGCTCAACTAGAATGGTGCCACCTCAGTCCCCCATGCGAGTCCGAGTTTTGGCAGCTGACACGTTTGTACTTCCCAGTGAGTTGCTTAGCAAGATAGTGTTCGCCCAGGATGTGTTCATTAGGGAGCCTGGGAAGTGAGTAGTTTATGATTTGGAGAAAAGGCAAGGGGACAGAGCCCATACATAAAGCTCTGTGGCCCAGAAAAGAGAACACAGAGAGAGCAGGAGAATTTAATAACGTTGTACAATTTTCTGGTGTAATAGCCTTATCGATTACACACTCCCATAGCCAGGAGGGCTGGCTAAAAGGGTTGACTTATATTTTACAAGAGTAAATAACCTAAAGGCTCACAGAAAAGGAAGCCGCCTCATCCAGAACCTGAGGAAATGAGGCAGTCAAGAAAACATGGAGAGCCAAACAAATCTGTTATGTTAAAGGCCTGATGCTGGAACTACAACTCATCTACCTCCTGGAGATTAGCACGGGCCCATTCTAGGACTATTGTAATCTGTTTGCCATACAGGCTCTTTATCATACCATAGGAGAGTAGTGTAGTCTGGACCTCAGCCCCTGTGTCAGCCCAGCTCCACTCTAATCTATGCTTCATGTGGGGAAAACTAATGAAGAGGGAGAAAAAGCCCTGTTGAGGTTGTACACCGTTAAGGCAAGCTGGGCCGGTTCGGGTGAATTCATCAACACACTGTACACAGAACTGCCAGTGCGGAGCAGTGAAGTGCTGATTTCAGCACTTTGTAATGATCTTAGTAGGGAGCCTTGACAGCAGGTTGGGTTGGGAATAAATTATAGTGTTTCCTGCATCATTATGATGACAATTATTACAAGTGTAGTAACAGCCTCAATTTGTCGGGGAATGGACTCTACATGGTGTTGAAAGCGTTCCAAAGGCATGCTGGCCCATGTTGACTCCAATGCTTCCCACAGTTGTGTGAAGTTGGCCGGATGTCCATTGGGTGGTGAACCATTCTTGATACACACAGGAAACTGTTGAGGGTGAAAAACCCAGCAGTGTTGCAGTTCTTGACACAAACTGATGCATCTGGCACCTACTACCATACCCCGTTCAAAAGGCACTTAAATCGTCTTGCCTATTCACCCTTTGAATGGCACACATACACAATCCATGTCTCAATTGTGTCAAGGGCTTAAAATTCCTTCTTTAACGTGTCTCCTGCCCTTCATCTACACTGATTGAAGTGGATTTAGCCTCTTAAGGATCCTTCGTTTCAATTTCCGCCTAAAATGACATACCCAAATCTTACTGCATGTAGCTCAGGACCTGAAGCAAGGATATACATATTCTTAATACTATTTTAAAGGAAACACTTTGAAGGAAAGTGGAAATGTGAAATTAATGTAGGAGAACATACCAAAATAGATCTGGTAAAAGACAAAACAAACAAAAAAACATATGTTTTCTATTTTTATTTTTGTTGCATTTTCTTTGAAATGAAAAAGAAAGGCCATACATTCATTTGGAAGCTGGAGGTAATTTAGATGTTATCCACAAGAGGGCAGCAGTGTTTGTGCAAAGTGTTAGAGTGATACAATGAAGGATGACAACACAACATCATATTTTGTATCAAGACTCCCAGGTGTCCCTCACGAATTAGTCAAAATGTACCCAAGTGGCCTGCCTCCAAGTGGCCCAATTGGTTAATTGATACATTTCAAGTACATAACTATAGAGAACATACACAAATGCTATCGTAATAAAAAAATTACGTTTACAAACTCATACATGATGGATCATTAGCTTCCCTTCATAAAAGACACTAACAGGAGACGCAACGAGAATGCTGATCCAATGCCTCCCAACACAGAAGTGAACTATTTAAGATAAGGGCCAAGTTAGCAGCCAAAACTGTCATAAGTGAACACACCACAAACCACACACAAAGTGAAAAAATTAACTATTTACACACTATTTACAACAGCTGACCGGAGCTGGACTTGGCACCGGTGGAGTGGACTGCTCTGGCACTGAAGTGGAGCAGCTGACTGGAGCTGGACTGGGCACCGGTGGAGCGGACTGCTCTGGCACCAGCCGTACCGGGCTGGGGACACGCACCACTAGTCTGGTGCGAGGAACAGGCACGGGCCGCACCGGGCTGGGAACACGCACCACTGGTCTGGTGCGAGGACCAGGCACGGGCCGCACCGGGCTAGGAACACGCACCACAGGTTTGGTGTGAGGAGCAGGTACGGGGCGTACCGGGCTGTCGACACGCACCACTGGTTTGGTGCGGGGAGCAGGTACGGGCCGTACTGGACTGGATACACGTACCACTGGTTTGGTGCGGGGAGCAGGTATGGGGCGTACCGGGCTGGCGACACGCACCACTGGTTTGGTGCAGGGAGTAGGTACGGGCCATACCGGACTGGATACACACACCACTGGTTTGGTGCGGGGAGCAGGTACGGGCCGTACCAGGCTGGAAACACGCACCACTGGTTTGGTGCGAGGAGCAGGAACAACCCGTCCTGGCTGAACGCTCATTTTAGCCCGACAAGAGCGGGCCGCAGGCACCACTCGCACCGGGCTGTGAATGCGCACTGGAGATACAGTGCGCATCACAGCAGAACAGCGCTCCTTCTGTTGCCTGGCCAGCTCCTCTCTCCTTGCATCCACTGACTCCTTCTCCCTTTGGGCCTCCTGCAGCGCCTCCTTCTGAAGTGAGAGCTCCTGCTCCCTCTTCTCTAACAGCCCCCGTAATGTGGTGGCCTCCTCTCTCATACTGCTGATCCGCAGGTCTTGGAGGACCTCTACAATAGCAGCCTCCTCCTCCACAGTCAGCCCTTTCACGGCCTCCTGCTGCTTCGTCGACCACCCCGTGTGCCCCCCCAAAAATGTTTCTTGGGGTTGCCTCTCGGGTCTCCTTCGTCGTTTCGCATTTTGGAGTCGCCGTCGATCCTCTCCTACCTGGGCTTCTACCTTCGCCCAGGGTCCTTTCCCAGCAAATATCTCTTCCCAAGACCACATCTTCCCCACCTGTGTCCAGGGTGTTTGCTCCTCCTGGGCACGCTGCTTGGTCCATTGGTGGTGGGATCTTCTGTCACGTTCATTGAATACAGGATTGGACCAAGGTGCAGCGTGGAATGCATACATGTTATTAACGAAGTTAACACACGACAAAACAACAAAAGCAACGTAACATGAAGCTCACAATGGCTACACAAACAAGCCAAACAAGAGTCAAGATCCCACAACATTGGTAGGCAAAATGGCTACCTAAGTATGATCCCCAATCAGAGACAACGATCGACAGCTGCCTCTGATTGGGAACCACACCCGGCCAAACATTGATCTACAATAACATAGAATGTACACATTGAAATTCACACCCTGACCAAACCAACCAAAGAAAACTGGGCTCTCAAGGCCAGGGCGTGACAGAGTGCTTTATTTACTATTGGTACAAATATTTCATTATAGTGATTGCAATATATATATATATATATATATATATATATAAAATCAAAGAACAAATAAAAAAAATCTCTCAAATGAATAATATGCAACCATTCAAACAAGTGCATTAGCATGAGAAGATTTCACTTACCAGTCTAAAGTCGTGTCCTTCCCTTCCAAAAACATTTATTCAGCGGTTGAGTCAAAACCAGTCCGGTTCTGTGTCACTTTCACGATCGATTTCTGCTATAATCTCGTCAAAATCTGTATATCTGGACTTCGATTGAGCTTTTCCAGTGATAGAAGCCATTGTTGTACTTACTAAAGTTACTGAAAACTTTGTAGATCTAAATCGAGCTGTGCGTAATGAAAACTCCTCATGGTCCTTTCGATTTTCAATGGAGAATGTGTCTCGTTGCGCGCGGGCTTAGCACAATGGCTTTTACTCATACAAAGGACCATCACATACTCATGTAAAACCCAGCTCATTGGACCAAGATACAGTCAATCAAGTGAACACCGCCCGTCTCATTGGTGTGTAATGATGTCAGCCCTTGGTGGGCTAAAATAACTTTTGTGTAGCCTATATGTCATGCAGAATGCTGAAAAAAGTTTGGTTGCCTTCTTGAGTATCTGAGGATCGCAGAAATACAGAACTTGACCGGGTGAAACAAGGTGTAGTGTTTATATTATGTCGAAATGCTTTGTTGCAAGTTGAACGAGTCAGAATTCAGGCGGAACGCTGTATACAACATGGATCGTGTTAGGATACAAACATTTATTTTATCAAACAAAACTACGCTGGATTTTATCTCTGGGACCCTCAGGTGACAAATCAGAGCAGGATTACTGAATGTAAGTACATTATTTACCTTCAGATCTGAATGTATCAAACCTGTCGCCGTGATAGAAGTGTTTTGTTGTTGTGCACTAGCTTCAAACAATAGCATGGTCTTTGTTTGCTGTAATACCTACTGTAAATTGGACACTGCAGTTAGATTAACAATAATTTAAGCTTTCTGCCCATATAAGACATGTATATGTCCGTGAAGATTTGCTTTTGTTTACAACGTCATTGTAGTCACATTATCCGTATTAAGCAACAACTGTCCCGATTTTGGGACACCCATCCAGTAGAGGTTAACAAGTGACATCAATAAGGGATCATAGCTTTCAACTGGATTCACCTTGAGACTCTATGTCATGGAAAGAGCAGGTGTCCTTAATGTTTTGTACACTCAGTGTAACACTACGGTTGGAACCTTTCACTTGGTGATACTGCAAGTGTGACATATCCAACCATTACAATGCACACCAAAAGTAGGCTACCTGAGTTGCATCTTGGGTGAAATTAACCACAGCAAGCTAGAATTTGCATTGCCTGTGTGTAAATCTTATACATGACACAAATAAGAGAAAATATTAGGAGATAAAGAAACACCATAAGAGAATGTCGACTTATTTCCCAACAATGAACTCAGAGACTCTGGGACTCAATGAAAGCATTCACCAACATGAATACCACTAACATACCAGAAGATACGACAGATGGTCACTGAAACCGTTGCAATTCAGTTGACATGCAGATGACTGAAGATAAACTGGAAACTGATCCGAAAGATTTCATTAAAGTTGTTAAGCATAGAGGCCAGAGCACAGAACTACAATGAGGAGATTGTATTTACAGTGGGGGAAAAAAGTATTTAGTCAGCCACCAATTGTGCAAGTTCTCCCACTTAAAAAGATGAGAGAGGCCTGTAATTTTCATCATAGGTACACGTCAACTATGACAGACAAATTGAGAAAAAAAAATCCATAAAATCACATTGTAGGATTTTTAATGAATTTATTTGCAAATTATGGTGGAAAATAAGTATATGGTCACCTACAAACAAGCAAGATTTATGGCTCTCACAGACCTGTAACTTCTTCTTTAAGAGGCTCCTCTGTCCTCCACTCGTTACCTGTATTAATGGCACCTGTTTGAACTTGTTATCCGTATAAAAGACACCTGTCCACAACCTCAAACAGTCACACTCCAAACTCCACTATGGCCAAGACCAAAGAGCTGTCAAAGGACACCAGAAACAAAATTGTAGACCTGCACCAGGCTGGGAAGACTGAATCTGCAATAGGTAAGCAGCTTGGTTTGAAGAAATCAACTGTGGGAGCAATTATTAGGAAATGGAAGACATACAAGACCACTGATAATCTCCCTCGATCTGGGGCTCCACGCAAGAGCTCACCCCGTGGGGTCAAAATGATCACAAGAACGGTGAGCAAAAATCCCAGAACCACACGGGGGGACCTAGTGAATGACCTGCAGAGAGCTGGGACCAAAGTAACAAAGCCTACCATCAGTAACACACTACGCCGCCAGGGACTCAAATCCTGCAGTCCCCCTGCTTAAGCCAGTACATGTCCAGGCCCGTCTGAAGTTTGCTAGAGTGCCTTTGGATGATCCAGAAGAGGATTGGGAGAATGTCATATGGTCAGATGAAACCAAAATAGAACTTTTTGGTAAAAACTCAACTCGTCGTGTTTGGAGGACAAAGAATGCTGAGTTGCATCCAAAGAACACCATACCTACTGTGAAGCATGGGGGTGGAAACATCATGCTTTGGGGCTGTTTTTCTGCAAAGGGACCAGGACGACTGATCCGTGTAAAGGAAAGAATGAATGGGGCCATGTATCGTGAGATTTTGAGTGAAAACCTCCTTCCATCAGCAAGGGCATTGAAGATGAAACGTGGCTGGGTCTTTCAGCATGACAATGATCCCAAACACACCGCCCGGGCAACGAAGGAGTGGCTTCGTAAGAAGCATTTCAAGGTCCTGGAGTGGCCTAGCCAGTCTCCAGATCTCAACCCCATAGAAAATCTTTGGAGGGAGTTGAAAGTCTGTGTTGCTCAGCGACAGCCCCAAAACATCACTGCTCTAGAGGAGATCTGCATGGAGAAATGGGCCAAAATACCAGCAACAGTGTGTGAAAACCTTGTGAAGACTTACAGAAAACGTTTGACCTGTGTCATTGCCAACAAAGGGTATATAACAAAGTATTGAGAAACTTTTGTTATTGACCACATACTTATTTTCCACCATAATTTGCTAATAAATTCATTAAAAATCCTACAATGTGATTTTCTGTATTTTTTTTCCTCATTTTGTCTGTCATAGTTGACGTGTACCTATGATGAAAATTACAGGCCTCTCTCATCTTTTTAAGTGGGAGAACTTGCACAATTGGTGGCTGACTAAATACTTTTTTTCCCCACTGTATATGGGCCCTGATGACCTGTGGTGCCTTATATTTCAGATGAAGCTTTACATACTGTACTGTCTCATCCCTATGGAAAAGGTCGTCATTATACTGGTTCCTGAAAAACTTTGCCCAACAGACAATTAGCTATTGTAGACCTGTTGCATTTACTTCCATAGTTATGACATGCCTTGTCTTGGAAAGATCATGATGAGTAATCTCTGTTCAGATGTTAATAACTTGCTGGACCCTTTCCAATGTACTTACAGATGCAGACACGGTAAACATGATGCAATGTTTGGTTTGGCAACTTCAGTTGAGTTAAGACCTCAAATTGCCCATCTGATACAAACTGTCATGAAAATGATGGGTGTGACACAGCTTTTGCTATGGGCAACTTTTCAGGCTATTCCAAAAATATACACTACCAGTCAAAAGTTTGGACACACCTACTCATTCAAGGGTGTTTTTTTATTTTTTACTATTTTCTACATTGTAGAATAATAGTGAAGACATCAAAACTATGAAATAACACATATGGAATCATGTAGTAAACAAAAAAGTGTTAAACAAATCAAAATATATTTTATATTTGAGATTTTTCAAATAGCCACCCTTTGCCTTGATGACAGCTTTGCATACTCTTGGCATTCTCTCAACCAGCTTCACCTGGAATGCTTTTCCAACAGTCTTGAAGGAGTTCCCACATATGCTGAGCACTTGTTGGCAGTGGCGGCTCCTGAAAAAATTCTCAGGAGGGGCAATTTTTCTGATGATTTAGGTGACCTACACACATTTTAAAAAAGATATGTCCAGCAACAACATGAAGACAGGGGCAGCATATAAGTCAATACCAGAAGCATTTATTGACTGATCTGGGGAGATGGATTCCAGTTTCTGTGACAGATTATAAATAATCTCTGATGCCTTTGTTATATTAGCTTTTGGTTGAATGTACTGTCGTAGTAAATATATAATGTTATAGCTTGGTCTGACTAAAATCTTGTGCATGACCCATTTTGTGTTGGGCGTTTGTTTTCAATCAATGCTGTTCCTATCCTATAACAATGGACAAAAGAGTCCTATCTTGTCAGCCTTGTCAGCAGGTGGCCAAGGACAACACCCACGCCATAGGTCTCTCAGTTCTTCCAACTCACGAGTTCTTGCTCTGAGGACACACACACACACACACACACACACACATCATCACTGATAACACACACACACACACACACATCATCACTGTTAAACACACACACACACAAAAATCCCCTCTCTTTAGGCTGAACATTTGAAGACAGAGAACCCGACTCAGAGCCAATGCAACAGTGGAGGGGACCTCGCCCAACTCATCAGGACCAATCAGAAGATCAGAACTACTAGATTCAACCTACATCATTTATTGTATAAAATGTCTGCACACAATGTTTTCGGGGCTCTCTTCTCCCTAAGAGTTTGACGAACGAGTCCGTGCACGCGATTCCAGATATCTTTACCTCTGAATAAACTGCCTTTATTATACCATATCCACCCTGTCCAAAGTCTCTACTTGGTCTCAGTTCTCCAGTAAACTTGTGATTATCAACAGTACACAACGGTAACAAACAATTGGGGGAACTCACGGGGCAGATAGTAAGGTCGCAATGACACAGAAAGCAGTTCAATGTCGGGGTACAGAGTCGCTCTCTTACCAGGATCGCGGTCCGCTCTGACCAGGGTGAAGCCGGCCGGCTCCACTTCTCTGTCCGGGACTCTGTCATCCAGCCAAGTCTCCCAGCTGTATTGGGATTCCGCTGCCAGCAGCGTTTTCATTATTTAGTCCGTTCGTAGCGGGTATGTACACGATCAACAAGATCAGTCCAAAACCAACCACTGGAAATCCATGGTTGGCAGAATGTTTGTAAACTAAGTCTACAAATTAAAAACATAAAATAACGCCACATTGCAGGTCGCAACAGAGACGCTGCTAGCCGCTATTGTCTTAGTTACGTTCATGGTTACGTCACGTATGACGAAAGCGCGTAAGTGCAAGCCCACAGACACCCATAGAGAATGTATTGAAAGCTTTGAAATTTGAAAAAAATAGATTTTACATGACAGGCTATGAGAGACTTCTGGGCGATTTTCAACTTGACTGAAATCGCCCCAAAAACGGGCGGGGCCATTTGAAGCACGACTTTAGCCTGATTTGACATTTAGTGGCTGGCAGATCAGACGTGAACACTGATAACTACTGTTGCCGTGATATAATTGATTAGAAAAAAAATCCCTTCCTTTTCCCGTTTGGCAGTGCGTCGCCCATATCGCCCTATTGAACAGGCCGTCCCTGCTTGTTGGCTGCTTTTCCTTCACTCTGCGCTCCGACTCATCCCAAACCATCTACATTTGGTTGAGGTCGGGGGATTGTGGAGGCCAGGTCATCTGATGCAGCACTCCATCACTCTCCTTCTTGGTAAAATAGCCCATATACAGCCTGGAGGTGTGTTGGGTCATTGTCCTGTTGAAAAACAAATGATAGTCCCACTAAGCCCAAACCAGATGGGATAGCGTATCACTGTAGAATGCTGTGGTAGCCATGCTGGTTAATTGAACTCGAAATAACTCACAGACAGTGTCACCAGCAAAGCACCCCCACACCATAACACCTCTGCCTCCATGCTTTAAGGTGGGAAATACACATGCGGAGTTCATCTGTTCACCCACACCGCGTCTCACAAAGACACGGCGGTTGGAACCAAAAATCTCCTATTTGGACTCCAGACCAAAGGACACATTTCCACCGGTCTGATGTCCATTGCCCGTGTTTGTTGGCTCAAGCAGGTCTCTTCTTCTTATTGGTGTCATATAGTAGTGGTTTCTTTGCAGCAATTCTGTCATGAGCCCTCTCACTCCACCGGGTTACCACCTTAATTGGTTTCCACTATCTTCCACTCTGCTCACCTCCTCTCTCTACTCAGCCTAACTAGCTCCACCTGTCCCTGCTCTGCTCGGCTCTAATTACTCTGCCAGCTGCGCTGCATTACCCACTAACCTCTCCCAGTATTTAAGGCCCTGTCTTTCAGCTCTCCGGTGTCAGATCGTCTGCAAAGCTCACACCCGGAACCTGTTTGCTCGCGCTTCTGGCTCACCCTGGTTTTGTGACCCCGGACCTGCCTGTTTTTTGGATACTCTTCTGCCTCAGGAGATCCAGACCTGCTTCTGCCATTACGACTCCTGACTACTCTTCAATCCCGGTAACTCTGACCAGCCTTCTGCCTTGCTACTACGTATTTTGGATTTCCCTTGAACTGTACTGCTGCCTGGTTTCATTCCGCCCCGTTGTGTCTGTGTTTCCTCCCCCAGGACTTCTGGACCACCAACCACCGGCGTCATCGGACGCCATCGCTGCCACTGGGGGAGGCACAGACCCAGCACATCGGACGGGATAACCCCTGGAGCCTTCACTCACTCCCTACATCCCTTTCCCCTTAAGTTTAAATAAACTTTCTGGTGTGACGCAATTGTGGTCCTCTTGTCGTCTGTCTGAACCGTGACAGTACGATCTGACCATCATGGACCCAGCGCACACTTCCCCCGACATGGAAACCGAAGAACCTGAGCAACCCACCGCCATGCTACGCCTGGAACACACTGAGAGAGAGCTAGGCCGCATGAGCGGCGACATCACCTCTCTGCTTCAGGCCGGCTACCAACAGCATCAGCAGTTCCAGCAGCACCAGCAGCAGTCCCAGCAGCAGCAACAACAACTCGCCATGATCATTCAACTCCTCACCAACCTGACCCCAGCCAGTCTGCCCACCAGCCCTGCCCCCGAGTTACCTGCCCGGTCATTGCAGCCGCTGCTCGGAACCCAAGATTGGAAACCCCGAGCGGTTCAACGGCGATTCAACCCAGGTCCGGCCATTCCTGACTAGCTGCCGACTTCAGTTCTCCTTGCAACCAAGGACCTTCGCCACGGAGGGGCTAAGGTTGGGTATGCCATCACTCACCTGACGGGCCGAGCTCGACTCTGGGGAACAGCAGAGTTCGAACGTCAAACCCCCGCATGTGCAACCTTCGACCTGTTTGCTGAGGAGATGCTGAAGGTGTTTGACCTCGATTCACCAACCGCAGAGGCGTCTCGTGAACTGTTCAGTATTCGACAAGGCAGACGTACAGTCGCAGACCATTCCATCGACTTCCGAACCCTGGCTAGACGAAGTTCTTGGAACACACCATCGTTGGTGGACGCGTTCTTCCATAGTTTGGCTGACTATATCAAGGACGAGTTGGTCTCCCAGGAACTGCCTTCCACTCTTGATGAAGCCATCGCACTGACTGTCAGGATCGACAGTAGGATACAGACCCGTCGTCGTGAGAGGGGCGCCAAGGTCCACCTACTACCGGCATTCGGAGAGATCCGACTGGGTTCCTGTCATCTACTGCCACTCACCCAGGTCAGCTTGATCAGTCTGAGCCTATGGAGATTGGGCGAGTCTCTCTCACTCCTGCAGAGCGCCAGCGACGCTCACCTCAAACCTCTGCCTCTATTGTGGAGGTGATGGACATCGTGTGGTAACCTGCCCTTTAAAGGGCGAAGCTCACCGGGCATAGGGGAGTCCGGTTGAGTTCAATGACCATCCAGTCCTCCGACCGCAAAACCCCTGCTGCAAGTTCACCTCCGCCTCCCTGACTCAACTCACACCCTGGCTGCTCTGGTGGATTCTGGCGCCCGAAGCCAACATAATGGACATCAAGCTGGCACGCCAACTGGGACTGGAGAACCTCCGTTTGACACCTCCTATTCCTGCCCGGGCACTGGACGGACACTTACTCGGATCGGTCACTCATGTCACGGCCCCGGTCTCGATGGGTCTGTCCGGAAACCATCAACAAACTATCCAGTTTCACCTGCTCCCCCTCTCCAGGCCAACCCCTCATCCTGGGTTACCCATGGCTCCGCCCGGCACAACCCTCAGCTCGACTGGGTGACCGGGGTGATCAGGGAGTGGGGAGAGGACTGCCACCGAACCTGCCTGCTTGCCGCCGCACTACCCCCTCGGCCAGTACCTACTAACTCCGCTCCTGACCCCTCCAAGGACCCTGTGTCGATTCTGCCAAGTCCCTGCATCGTTGCAGCTCTGACCTGGGCTGTTGAGGAACAGGTGCTGGAGGCTCTCCGTAACCAGCCAGGTCCCAGCACTTGCCCAGCTGACCGCCTTTTTGTCCCCGAAGACCTGAGGTCCCAGGTCGTTCAGTGGGGACATGACTCCCGCCTAGCTTGTCACCCTGGCTCCACCCGCACTTACAACCTGCTCGCCCAGAGGTTCTGGTGGCCCTCTCTGAGGAAGGATGTACGGGAATTCGTCCAAGCCTGCCCCATCTGCAACCAACACAAGTCGTCCTGCCAGCCCCCAGCCGGATTGCTGCAGCCCCTGCCTGTGCCCAGGAGTCCGCTGGTCCCTGCTGCGCCTTGTCCTCCTCCTCCACGGCTCGTCGAAGGTGGTCTGGTTTACACCGTCCGCCGCCTGCTTCGGTCCAGACGGAGGGGTAGGGGGTCTCCAGTACCTCATTGACTGGGAGGGCTATGGACCTGAGGAAAGGACCTGGGTGCCAGCTAGTCGGATTGTGGATAGGACTCTCATCACCGCTTTCCACCAACGGCATCCTGATCAACCTGCAATCCGTAGGGGGCCGCCCCAGAGGGTCCCTAACCGTCCGGCCCGCTCGGCTTCCTGTCCTGTGCCTGACCCTGTCTCGGGACCTGTCCCATCTCCCGACCACGGCCCTCCGGCTTCCTCCGAGGATGAGGACGTTCACTCGGACCGTTCGGAGGAGTTCTAGCCCTCCTCCGGCTCCCCTCCTCCCGCCCGGCGTGGTGCTGCTCTTGGGACTTCTGGGGCCGTCCCCTTGGGGGGGTTCTGTCATGAGCCCTCTCACTCCACCGGGTTACCACCTTAATTGGTTTCCACTATCTTCCACTCTGCTCACCTCCCTCTCTCTACTCAGCCTAACTAGCTCCACCTGTCCCTGCTCTGCTCGGCTCTAATTACTCTGCCAGCTGCGCTGCATTACCCACTAACCTCTCCCAGTATTTAAGGCCCTGTCTTTCAGCTCTCCGGTGTCAGATCGTCTGCAAAGCTCACACCCGGAACCTGTTTGCTCGCGCTTCTGGCTCACCCTGGTTTTGTGACCCCCGGACCTGCCTGTTTTTTTGGATACTCTTCTGCCTCAGGAGATCCAGACCTGCTTCTGCCATTACGACTCCTGACTACTCTTCAATCCCGGTAACTCTGACCAGCCTTCTGCCTTGCTACTACGTATTTTGGATTTCCCTTGAACTGTACTGCTGCCTGGTTTCATTCCGCCCCGTTGTGTCTGTGTTTCCTCCCCCCAGGACTTCTGGACCACCAACCACCGGCGTCATCGGACGATCGCTGCCACTGGTGGGAGGCACAGACCCAGCACATCGGACGGGATAACCCCTGGAGCCTTCACTCACTCCCTACATCCCTTTCCCCTTAAGTTTAAATAAACTTTCTGGTGTGACGCAATTGTGGTCCTCTTGTCGTCTGTCTGAACCGTGACAAATTCGACCATGAAGGCCTGATTCACAAAGTCCCCTCTGAAAAGTTGATGCTGAGATGTGTCTGTTACTTGAACTCTGTGAAGCATTTATTTGGGCTGCAATTTCTGAGGCTGGTAACTCTAATGAACTTATCCTCTGCAGCAGAGGTAACTCTGGGTCTTCCATTCCTGTGGTGGTCCTCATGAGAGCCAGTTTCATCCTAGTGCTTGATGGTTTTTGCGACTGCACTTGAAGAAACTTTCAAAGTTCTTGAAATGTTCCGTATTGACTGACCTTCATGTCTTAAAGTAATGATGGACTTTCGTTTCTCTTTGCTTATTTGAGCTGTTCTTACCATAATATGGACTACCAAATAGGGCTATCTTCTGTATACCCCCCCTACCTTGTCACAACACAACTGATTGGCTCAAACGCATTAAGAAGGAAAGAAATACCACAAATTAACTTTTAAGAAGGCACACCTGTTAATTGAAATGCATTCCAGGTGACTACCTCATGAAGCTGGTTGAGAGAATGTCAAGCGTGTGCAAAGCTGTCATCAAGGGTGGCTATTTGAAGAATCTCAGATATAAAATATATTTTGATTTGTTTATCACTTTTTTGGTTACAACATGATTCCATATGTGTTATTTCATAGTTTTGATGTCTTTACTATTATTCTACAATGTAGAAAATAGTAAAAATAAAGAAATATCCTGGAATGAGTAGATGTGCCCAAACTTTTGACTGGTACTGTATATTGCATACCCCCTCCAATTCTAAGCACTTGATTCTGAATACTAGCTTCTACCCTTACGCAATTACAGCCACAACGAGCAGGATGTTGAACAGATACACACATTACTCTGTGCCTTTATCAATCAAACATATTAATGTGAATATGAAAAAAATATACCAACAAGCTCCTGATTCACAGACTGTACTGCAGTGACTATGCGGTACATACGTAGTGAGTAAAATGTAAATGTATGTTATTAATCATTTTGATATAGCAGCCTTGTATGTAGGCCTACAATACATTTTTGTCCTCAGAGACGGTTTATGTTTATCTCATCTTATCCTATTTGATCTTATCTCACTATGGCAGTACAGGTAGCAGTATTAGCAATATTGTCAGAATATATCCAGGGCTCCTAGCGCTTTAATTTAAGTGTATTGGGATCATCGCGCTGGACTCAAAGCAGACCATGTGATGTATTAGTATACTCTCGTCTCTCGTTTCCAAAGTGAAAGTCCCCTGCCTGGTAATTTATGTGCCTATGAAATTAGACAGCTCCAGCACCAGGTTCTGAGTTAAATTTGATATTGTATCTCTCTAGCTTATCTCAGATGATAGATGAATGCACACCTTCATTACTGCCATCAGTCTCTCAATGAAGTTGTCCCTCATTTGTCAAGGCTGATTGTCTTTTGTAAGCCAACTTGTTTAAAAGAGAGAGGAAAGATGAGAAACCCTCGTGGTAACTAGTTAGCGTAGAAATGGGTTGAGACGGCTGGGGGAGAGATAGAGTTTGGGGAGGAGTCCTTTGGATGTGTGCCATTGAAAAAAAAAAATGTTGAGCTCCTCCATGCATAGAACAAAACACCATTGCCAGTTGCCATACAAAGATTATCTGGAGACAAAACAGAGAAATGAACCCAGCGCTCTTTTAAATACTTTTCCTTTCACTTCCTCTTTGTAATGAGATCATGTTTGAAAAAAGCATAATTTCGTCCACTATGGTTTTAGGATTACACAAATCAATTTCTCAAAGTGTACCCAGGGACATTTGTTTTACTCCATCAGTGACAAAAATATAATTTGATTATAATGGTGGAATTTATTTGCATATTGTACTCAATTATTGTTTTCAATGTTTATGTGGGATGACATGAAGTTCATCTTGGCAACAGAGGAGAGGGAGGAGAATTTGGCTTGAGACATTCCATAGACTGCAGTGTCATGTTTTTTGGCAGAAATGCCTTCTGGAACATGTGAACTTTCATGTGCCTTAATAACAAACTTGTATGCCATCTGTAAATATACGATTCAAATTGTTAAATTACGAGCCTAGTTGTTTTAGCCACTGCAATGATGTCATTTCATAGTGTTGTGTGACCCAAGGTAGAGTTGGTAGATAAGTGGTTTGGTGCCACAGAGTCTGCATTCCTTATGTTAAAGGAGATTACTGATGTTGATCTTAGAATAATTGATGGACAGGATATAGTGACAGGGGTAAAGGGTAATAACATCAAAGGAAGGGAGTGCCCATGGAGGTTTACCAGATGTTCATGAAGAAACATGTAACAGAGTGTATATATATGAACTTAAATGAACTCCCCATCATAAGTGTCTAAGTATATTATTACATTCTTAATCACTTGATACCCTATAAACTCATCATAACAGCCACGCAAAAAGACAGGAATCTCCCTGCTAGCCATGATTGGCTGAGATAATGGGTGGGCTGTACATGCCGAGAGATGAGTTCGGATTGGTCTCCCATGTAACACACTTCTGTCTATAACATGAGCTGGTCAGTATGTGTAGGTAATCCTTCCCACTCCTGAGTGGTGCAGTGGTCTAAGGCTCTGCATCGCAGTGCTAACTGTGCCACTAGAGATCCTGGTTCGAATCCAGGCTCTGTCGCAGCCGGCCTTGACCGGGAGACTCATGGGCGGCACACAATTGGCCCAGCGTCGTCCAGGGTAGGGGAGGGAATGGCCGGCAGGGATGTAGCTCAGTTGATAGAGCATGGTGTTTGCAACGCCAGGGTTGTGGGTTTGATTCCCACGGGGGGCCAGTATAAAAAAAAAAAATGTATTCACTAACTGTAAGTCGCTCTGGATAAGAGCGTCTGCTAAATGACGTAAAATGTAATGCGGCTTTTTTGAAAGATATAATGTAGTAGAACTGCAAAAGTGTTGCTCTCCACTTTCTGGAGGACCGAATTTTGAAATCAGTGGCGTGCCCGGTGGAATTAGAGTATGATAGCTAAGGAGATTGAGAAAATTCTGGCGTTTGATTGCAAATATGCAGAGGGAGTCGAAAAGAGAACACACAGAAGGCTGTTGTAAAAAACACCTGTCTCTGGATTACATCTTCAAACTAAGGGTAACCATGGCATCCGTGACAGAGAGGGAGAAGCGTCCATCCATGTATACAGGTAAGATAGTCTAGCTAGCTACATTTTCAGATATTATACATTTCTAATTTTGTCAGAAAGTCGTTTTCATTTCAAGTTAAAGCGTACTGTTAGCTAGCTAGCTAACGTTAGCTGGCTGGCTCGATAGCTAACGTTACATGTATGATCTGTGTAGTAATATTATTCTTATCTCAGGACCATTTGCATTGCTAGTTATAGCCTAATGCTAGATAGCTAACATTGAACCTAGCTAGTTGGTTAGCTTTAGCTACCAGCAGATTCATGCAGGGTAGTACCATTATGAGTTGGGATTATGTTAATTGTTTAGCTAGATAGCTAGCTAGCTACATGTCTAAACAAAAGACTCCACTATGCAAGTAAACATTTCACTACACCTTCTGTATCCTGTGCATGTGACAAATAAACTTTGATTTTATTTGATGTAGTATGTGTTTACCAGAGACTGTAATGTGAAGAACATGACCTGCACCAAAGTCAAATTAGGATATAACGTTAGGCCAACGAGACAGTGTCCAAGTTCTAAAATTCTCCGGTAGAATACCCTGCTTTTATTTGATCACACTCACAACCATAAGCTATTTTCTGTAATTGGCTCGCCATTAACTTGAAAATAGGGGTCTTGTTGTGAGTTTATTTTCCTCTAATAATGAAGACAAATGAGCTAAAGTGAATTTGATGTCAGCTATATGATATGGTCATTATTTGAACTGGCTAGCCAGATAACTTAATATTAGCTAGCTATCTAACAAGCTAGAAACTAACCAAAACATTGTTTAGAAAGTTGTTTTTAGTTGCCTGGTATGCTATATTGACATACACTAAATTCATTTTTAAACAAGTGGGTTTATTGGTGTTAAAATACACTAGTTATGCTATTTTGGACCACCAGGCTTCTGATGTTATGTAGCCTGTAGTTTTTGGATTGATGTCGGATGACAATAGAATGTTCATGATGTCACTGCGACAACTGTCGATAGACGTAGTATAAACCAGCCTTTAGTCTTGAAATCTTTGGTTGTTTAGTACATGGCCTCACATGTGAATCCTTAAAGAGATGGGTGGGGCTAAGGCTTAACAGGGTGTGAACGATGCTGAATGGGTGTAGAAGAGCTCTCCAGTAGGTTTACCAAAACATTCAAGGGCCATTTTTTCAAAAGTTGATCAACTTTCAAAGCAGAATTACTTTCCCATTGTTCCTCAACTGTACTTTATGATATACCATTTTCTAGCTCTGAGTCTCTACTTTTATCCAATGTAAAATACACAATTTCAAATGTTGTTAAGACCGAACCGAGCGGGTCGGTCACCAATGGCAGCGAGACACAGACAAGCAAATACACTGGAAGTATATGACCTCATGTATCTATTCTCTCTAATGAACAAAACAAGTTAAGCAAGACACGCTGGCGTGTAACAAACAGTGAACTGTACTGGTAAAAAAATATACATCTATGGATGAGGTCAGCGACCTCAACAGAACGTGAGATATCGGACCAACATGAACCCTTTGGCTAATTTGCCTTGAGTTCTTGTAAACAAAACACACAGCTAATATCTTCTGATGACAAGCATACCCATAACATGATGCTGCCACCACAATACTTGAAAATATAGAGGGTTTCACTCTGTGTTGTGCTGTATTGGATTTGGCCCAACCATGTAGTTTTTTATTTAGGCCAAAAAGTTAATTTATTTGTCATGTTGTCTTGCAGTATTACTTAACAGCCTTGTTGCAAACAGAATGGATGATTTGGAGTGGATTTTTTAAGACAGGCTTCTTTTCACTTTGTCACACAGGCCAATAATATGGAGTGAATGCAATGTTGTTCATCCCTTTGTATTTTAAATTATTGTGGTGGCAGCACCATGTTATGGGTATGCTTGTCACTGACAGGGACTGGGGAGTTTGTTAGGATCATAATACATATGAAAGGAGCAAAGCCCAGGCAAAGCATTAGAGGAAAACCCACCTGAGTCGTCGGAAAACCTAACCCTGGTATAGGGTTTTATTTTTCTGCGGGACAATTACACAACTTTGTATGCAAAAGACACATCAGAATAGCTTTCCAAGAGGTGTTAAGTGTTCCGAAATGGTCTAGTCTCAGTCCTGACCTAGATATGCTTAAAAAAACAGAGACAAGGTTTAAATATTGCTGTCCATCAATGATCCCCAACCAAAGGTGGTAGTTTTTATATTATTCGTTGTATTTTACCCCCTTTTTCGATCATGTCTCATCGCTGCAACTCCCCAACGGGCTCGGGAGGCGAAGGTCGAGTCATGCGTCCTCCGAAATATGACCCGCCTAACCGCACTTCTTAACACCCGCCCGCTTAACCCGGAAGCAGGTGCATCAATTTGTCGGAGGAAACAGAGTACAACTGACATCCGAAGTCAGCCTGCAGGTGCCCGGCCCGCCACAAGGAGCCGCTAGAGCGCAATGAGCCAAGTAAAGCCACCTCGGCCAAACCCTCCCCTAACCCAGACGATGCTGGGCCAATTGTGCGCCACCCTATGGGACTCCTGATCACGGCCGGTTGTGATACAGCCAGGGATCGAACCAGGCTCTGTAGTGACACCTCTAGCACTGCGATGCAGTGCCTTAGACCGCTGCACCACTCCGGAGGCCCCAAGTTGGTAGAATCTTAATGAAAATGATTCACAGCTGTAATGGCTGCCATATGTGCTTCCACCAAGTATTAATTCAGGGGGGTGGAGACTTATTCAATTATTGTATTTCATTTGGCTCTGGCAAACCTTCTTGGACCAGCTGTTTGGATCAATTTTCTACTTGATTTGAGTAGTGGGAAGGCTGGGAGGGCTGAACCCTGATAGGGGTTGCCATCCACCCACTGTCTTATGCAAATCAACCTTTTCCAAAGGAATGTTAATAACAAAGTAATAGTAATTAAGAAAAAAAGTGGAGAAAGAAATAACACAAATCCTCAAATAGAAGACAATACTGTATTACAAAAATGTATTTGATAAAAAACTATAAGAACATTGTGATCATCCGCATTGCAAAGCGCTCATTATCAAAACTTAACATCAAAAACAACATATTTCAAAATGAAACGTTAATCTTGTTATTTTTATACAGTGGATGAAATAAAATACTGCATTGGTGCTCCAAGATGAACAAACTCACAGTATATCATAGGAGGTACAAAAATGTCATTGCCAAAATCCCAATGGAAAAAAAGTACATGTTAATTATATAATTGCACTAGCGGGGGAGACAGTGTTCCGATTACTATGCCTGTGAGAGAGAGAGTTACAGAAGGTAATCACGTCTCCAAGGTCTTATAAACTCCTTGGATGCCCTTTCAGTTGGTGCTAATCTAAAACAATACATTCTAAACACCATACAGAAACACTGACTCAGTCCTATACTGTCGATACCTAAATACCAGACGCACACAACTGAATAATGTATAACTAAACGGAGATGAAGACTTCTTACTGATAATTTCTTACCAGTAATACAAGTAATAACATTACAAACACATAATGTGGTATCCATGAGGTATGAGGCTATGGTATAGTATAGCCGATATACAGTATGTACCTAACAAGTCTGTATTACCATGAGGGTGCATAAAATACATCTTATACACACTGCAATTAACTTCTATATACCTTGAGGTTATTCAAACATATGGATATGCGCAAAATTGCTTCAATATATACACTGTATCTAAGGTTAGGGCTGGGTGATATGGCCAAAATATAATATCACGGTATAAAAAAAAGAAAAAAAAGATGGTATGACATTATGACGATATTTTATGTTTATGAATAATACAAGTTCAATATTTTCTTTATGAGTAGTGCGTGACCCTAGGGTGGCAACACATACATTCTATGTGATTTCAATGGGTCTTTCTGCATTCTGATGGTTTTCTACTGGTCAATTCAACTTCAAGCATCCAACATTTCTGCATATGTTGCACTCATTTGAGATCATTTCCACACTGCCACGTAGGGCTGCACGATATGGGCAAACAATCTAGGCCTTATTTTTAACCAAATGTTGCAATTGCAATTTGACTTGCGATTTAGAGCAAAACACTTGGGTGAACTGTTGGAATCATGGACATAGAATGATTATTCTAATTCTATAGTTAGAATATAATAGTGGGCACTTTGAATACAGTGTTGTTTGACAAGACAATGAATGAAAATGCTAGGGAGAAGTTATTGTGACAGGGTAGGAACTAGGAAGTTAAGTGTTAATAAGTATTTCCTAGGGGACCCTATAATCTTTAGATATATTTAATGTTTTCTCTTAGCTACTTCATGTAGCTAACATATTATTGCTTCGCATATTCCTCTTTGATTTAGAAGATACTGTTGCACAAACAACATGCTGATTTAGGTCTACACCATCACTGTTTATATCAGGCTGTATAGCTAATTACGTTTGCTCTGACATTTATCAGCTAGCTAGCGATTAGCATTAGCATTAGCGGCTAACAATTAGTAACTAACAGGATTTATGCCCAACTTGCAAAGAAAAGTCAAACTAGCTGTTTTCAGATGTAAGAAACACAAACTAATAGTATAATTACAGAACGCTACTGGATTTATATTAAGAAGCAAAGTGAAAACAGCATCGTTGTCATCAACATTGTTGAACATTGTTGAAGCTTGGCTTCTTATATGGTGTTGAGTAAAGCTTAAACCATGCATTTAGATCGTAGGTAGGTAGTTGTAGTTAGGTATTGTAGGTAGTTTATTTAGGTAGTTATTTAGGTAGTTATTGTAGGTAATTATTGTAGGTAAGTATTGTTTACGGCGGAGCCCGGCGAAGCACGAGGCTAGCTAGCTAGCGGGTAGCTACTGGTAACGTTTAGCAACGGTGGAGAGTTGTTTCCAATGTTAATGTGCTAGCTAGCCAACGTTTAATTTTTGCTGCGTTATGAAAGGAACTAGACACGGACACGAATTATCTGTTTAGTGTGTTAACACACTATTGGTAGTTTGTTGTAACCAAGTATTGGTGCTAAACTGTGTGTTATTGGATGCTAGCATGCTAGTTAGCTATGGTGTCATAGTTAGGCATCGTGGGCTGTTGTGGGTAGTTACTGTAGGTTGGCATTGTCTTCGGCGGTGCCGGGTGTAGCACGAAGCTAGCTAGCTAGCCGTTTTTCGAACAGAGTCAACACAGTAGCCATTGTGTGCTGTACTGTGGCAGCTAAATACAATATATTTGTGCTAAGCTAGCCAACGTTTAATTATTGCTGCGTTATGAAAGGAACTAGACACGGACACGAATTATCTGCTTAGTGTGTTAACACACTATTGGTGGTTTGTTGTGACCAAGTGTTGGTGCTAAACTGTGTGTTATTGGATGCTAGCATGCTAGTTAGCTATGGTGTCATAGTTAGCTAGCTGAATAAAGTGGGTTGAGTCTATTCCTTTAAACATTGAACCGCTGTGGTTCACAACAATTCTGATTTCTAAAGGTGGAAGTTGGGAGAGTTTTTGTTCGGGTGGTTCAGTGAAACAATTATAGTTTCTGAGGTAGAAGTTTTGGTGAGGGAGGCCCTGCTCTCTCCTCTCCCAGATGTTTAGTTCATTTCATTCCGATCTCCTCTGCATTATTGTAGCCATTTGCTACAGCCTGTCAACTATGCCTTTGCCTATCCCTGTTCTCTCCTCTCTGCACAGGCTACACAAACGCCTCACACCGCGTGGCTGCTGCCTCTCTAACCTGGTGGTCCCTGCACGCACCCCACACCTGGAGTTCCAGGTCTCAGGCAGCCTCTGGAACTGCCGTTCTGCTGCCAACAAAGCTGACTTCATCCCAGCCTATGCTAACCTCCAGTCCCTCGACTTCCTGGCGCTGACGGAAACATGGATTACCACTGAAAACACTGCTACTCCTACTGCTCTCTCCTCGTCTGACCATGTGTTCTCGCATACCCCGAGAGCATCTGGTCAGAGGGGTGGTGGCACAGGAATCCTCATCTCTCCCAAGTGGACATTCTCAATTTTTCCCCTAACCCACCTGTCTATCTCCTCATTTGAATTCCATGCTGTCACAGTCACTAGCCCATTTAAGCTTAATATCCTTGTCATCTATCGCCCTCCAGGTTCCCTTGGAGAGTTCATCAATGAGCTTGACGCCTTGATAAGTTCCTTTCCTGAGGATGGCTCACCCCTCACAGTTTTGGGGGATTTCAACCTCCCTATGTCCACATTTGACTCATTTCTCTCTGCCTCCTTCTTTCCACTCCTCTCCTCTTTTGACCTCACCCCTCTCACCGTCCCCCCTACTCACAAGGCAGGCAATACGCTTGACCTCATCTTTACTAGATGCTGCTCTTCTACTAATCTCACTGCAACTCCCCTCCATGTCTCCGACCACTACTTTGTTTCCTTTTCTCTCTCGCTCTCCTCCAACACTACTCACTCTGCCCCTACACAGATGGTAATGCGCCGCCGCAACCTTCGCTCTCTCTCTCCCACTACTCTCTCCTCTTCCATCCTATCATCTCTTCCCTCTGCTCAATCCTTCTCCCTCCAATCTCCTGATTCTGCCTCCTCAACCCTCCTCTCCTCCCTTTCTGCATCCTTTGACTCTCTGTGTCCCCTATCCTTCCGGCCGGCTCGGTCCTCCCCTCCAGCTCCGTGGCTTGATGACTCATTGCGAGCTGGAGCTCCGGGCAGCGGAGCGGAAATGGAAGAAAACTAAACTCCCTGCCGACCTGGCATCTTTTCACTCCCTCCTCTCTACATTTTCTTCATCTGTTTCTGCTGCTAAGGCCACTTTCTACCACTCTAAATTCCAAGCATCTGCCTCTAACCCTAGGAAGCTCTTTGCCACATTTTCCTCCCTCCTGAATCCTCCCCCCCTCCCCCCCCCTCCTCTCTCTCTGTGGATGACTTCGTCAACCACTTTGAAAAGAAGGTTGACGACATCCGATCCTCGTTTGTTAAGTCTAATGACACTGCTGGTCCTACTCACACTGCCCTACCCTATGCTTTGACTTCTTTCTCCCCTCTCTCTCCAGATAAAATCCTGCGACTTGTGACTGCAGGCCGCCCAACAACCTGCCCGCTTGACCCCATCCCCTCCTCTCTTCTCCAGACCATCTCCGGTGACCTTCTCCCCTACCTCACCTCGCTGATCAACTCATCCTTGACCGCTGGCCATGTCCCTTCCGTCTTCAAGAGAGCGAGAGTTGCTCCCCTTCTCAAAAAACCAACACTCGATCCCACTGATGTCAACAACTACAGACCAGTATCCCTTCTTTCTTTTCTTTCCAAAACTATTGAGCGTGCCGTCTTTAGCCAACTCTCTTGCTATCTCAGATGACTCTCAGAATGACCTTCTTGATCCAAACCAGTCAGGTTTCAGGACTGGTCATTCAACTGAGACTGCTCTTCTCTGTGTCACGGAGGCTCTCCGCACTGCTAAAGCTAACTCTCTCTCCTCTGCTCTTGTCCTTCTAGACCTGTCTGCTGCCTTTGATACTGTGAACCATCAGATCCTCCTCTCCACCCTCTCCGAGCTGGGCATCTCCGGCGCGGCTCACTCCTGGATTGCGTCCTACCTGACCGGTCGCTCCTACCAAGTGGCGTGGCGAGAAGCTGTCTCCGCACCACGTGCTCTCACCACTGGTGTCCCCCAGGGCTCAGTTCTAGGCCCTCTCCTTTTCTCCCTATACACCAAGTCACTTGGCTCTGTCATATCCTCACATGGCCTCTCCTATCATTGCTACGCTGACGATACACAACTAATCTTCTCCTTTCCCCCTTCTGATAACCAGGTGGCGAATCGCATCTCTGCATGTCTGGCAGACATATCAGTATGGATGACGGATCACCACCTCAAGCTGAACCCTGGCAAGACGGAGCTGCTCTTCCTCCCGGGAAGGACTGCCCGTTCCATGATCTCGCCATCACGGTTGACAACTCCGTTGTGTCCTCCTCCCAGAGTGCGAAGAGCCTTGGCGTGACCCTGGACAACACCCTGTCGTTCTCCGCTAACATCAAGGCGGTGACCCGCTCCTGCAGGTTCATGCTCTACAACATTCGGAGAGTACGACCCTGCCTTACACAGGAAGCGGCACAGGTCCTAATCCAGGCACTTGTCATCTCCCGTCTGGATTACTGCAACTCGCTGTTGGCTGGCCTCCCTGCCTGTGCCATTAAACCCCTACAACTCATCCAGAATGCCGCAGCCCGTCTGGTGTTCAACCTTCCCAAGTTCTCTCACGTCACCCCCCTCCTCCGCACACTCCACTGGCTTCCAGTTGAAGCTCGCATCCGTTACAAGACCATGGTGCTTGCCTATGGAGCAGTGAGGGGAACGGCACCTCTGTACCTTCGGGCTCTGATCAGTCCCTACACCCAAACGAGGGCAGTCACTCACCACCTTCCGGAGACATTTGAAACCCCACCTCTTTAAGGAATACCTGGGATAGGATAAAGTAATCCTTCTACCCCCCCCAAAAAAATGGTAAAGTGGTTATCCCACTGGCTATAGGGTGAATGCACCAATTTGTGAGTCGCTCTGGATAAGAGCGTCTGCTAAATGACGTAAATGTGCCCTTGAGCAAGGCACTTAACCCTAATTGCTCCTGTAAGTCGCTCTGGATAAGAGCGTCTGCTAAATGACTAAAATGTAAATGTAAATGTAATTGACCGTGCAGACTGAACGCAAGTGTTTCGTGGTCGAGGAACAGCCAATGTGCTCCTTGAGTGACAGGGTGAGGGGCTAGGTCTGTGTGGAAAGCGGCATGGAGAGAGCGCGGATAGAGATGACTCAAATAGCGAAGTAAACTATAAAAATGGACGTTACACACGGCATATCACATTTAACAAACCAGACACCATTATAGAAGGTAAAGTAAAAACCCAAACCGGTCCGTGCATCAATACTGGTACATCGTAAAATACTGTATACCGCCCAGCCCTAACTAAGATATACCTAAATGAAATAATCATGGGTGAAAACGATGCCATGATGAATCATCATCATCCTATAAGGATTTGTGGTCCATGCTAATTTTGTAATCAGGTGACATATTAAAGAAAGAAAGTTTGAGATTTGGAGTGGAGAGACAGGCTAAAGCTGTACTTTAAATTAATTCACTATGCTAATTTAGGCCTGCTATTCCCAGAGACTAAGCCCCAGTGTAGGTGTTCTGTGTCAGGCAGGCTTAATGGCTTTGTCATTGCAGCTGAAATCGGGACATTATTTGCAGCACCACAAACTCCTGTGAAGTGCATCACCTGATCAAAAAAGACACAGCAGCCACAGGAAGACACTACAGTGAGGGAATAAAGTATTTGATCCCCTGCTGATTTTGTACGTTTGCCCACTTACAAAGAAATGATCAGTCTATAATTTTAATTGTAGGTTTGTTTGAACAGTGAGAGACAGAATAACAACAACAAAATACAGAAAAATGCATGTCAAAAATGTTATAAATTGATTTGTATTTTAATGAGGGAAATAAGTATTTGACCCCCTCTCAATCAGAAAGATTTCTGGCTCCCAGGTGTCATTTAAACAGGTAACGAGCTGAGATTAGGAGCACACTCTTAAAGGGAGTGCTCCTAATCTCAGTTTGTTACCTGTATAAAAGACACCTGTCCACAGAAGCAATCAATCAATCAGATTCCAAACTCTCCACCATGGCCAAGACCAAAGAGCTCTCCAAGGATTTAAGGGACAAGATTGTAGACCTACACAAGGCTGGAATGGGCTACAAGACCATCGCCAAGCAGCTTGGTGAGAAGGTGACAACAGTTGGTGCGATTATTTGCAAATGGAAGAAACACAAAAGAACTGTCAATCTCCCTCGGCCTGGGGCTCCATGCAAGATCTCACCTCGTGGAGTTGCAATGATCATGAGAACGGTGAGGAATCAGCCCAGAACTACACGGGAGGATCTTGTCAATGATCTCAAGGCAGCTGGGACCATAGTTACCAAGAAAACAATTGGTAACACACTACACCGTGAAGGACTGAAATCCTGCAGCACCCGCAAGGTCCCACTGCTCAAGAAAGCACATATACAGGCCCGTCTGAAGTTTGCCAATGAACATCTGAATGATTCAGAGTAGAACTGGGTGAAAGTGTTGTGGTCAGATGAGACCAAAATCTAGCTCTTTGGCATCAACTCAACTCGCCGTGTTTGGAGGAGGAGGAATGCTGCCTATGACCCCAAGAACACCATCCCCACCGTCAAACATGGAGGTGGAAACATTATGCTTTGGGGGTGTTTTTCTGCTAATGGGACAAGACAACTTCACCGCATCAAAGGGACGATGGACGGCGCCATGTACCGTCAAATCTTGGGTGAGAACCTCCTTCCCTCAGTCAGGGCATTGAAAGAATGGGTCGTGGATGGGTATTCCAGCATGACAATGACCCAAAACACATGGCCAAGGCAACAAAGGAGTGGCTCAAGAAGAAGCACATTAAGGTCCTGGAGTGGCCTAGCCAGTCTCCAGATCTTAATCCCATAGAAAATCTGTGGAGGGAGCTGACGTTTCGAATTGCCAAATGTCAGGCTCGAAACCTTAATGACTTGGAGAAGATCTGCAAAGAGGAGTGGGACAAAATCCCTCCTGAGATGTGTGCAAACCTGGTGGCCAACTACAAGAAACGTCTGACCTCTGTGATTGCCAAGAAGGGGTTTGCCACCAAGTACTAAGTCATGTTTTGCAGAGGGGTCAAATACTTATTTCCCTCATTAAAATGCTAATCAATTTATAAAAATTTTGACATGCGTTTTTCTGGATTTTATTGTTGTTATTCTGTCTCTCACTGTTCAAATAAACCTACCATTAAAATGATAGACTGATCATGTCTTTGTCAGTGGGCAAACTTACAAAATCAGCAGTCAAACACCATTATCCTTGCCTAACAATGCGGCGCAGACCCCTTCTACAAGGCTTGTCTCAGGGTAATAAGTTGGTGGTCTGTTGATATCCTCTAGTGGTGTGGGGGCTTTGCTTTGGCAAAGTGGGTGGGGTTATATCCTGCCTGGTTGGCCCTGTCCGGGGCTATCGTCGGACAGGACCACAGTGTCTCCCGACCCTCCCCCGTCTCAGCCTCCAGTATCTATGCTGCAATAGTCTATGTGCCGGGGGGCTAGGGTCAGTCTGTTATATCTGGTGTAATTCTCCTGTCTTATCTGGTGTCCTGTGTGAATTTAAGTATGCTCCTTCTAATTCTCTCTCTCTCCCTCTCTCCCTCCCAGAGGATCTGAGCCTTTAGGAACATGCCTCAGGACTACCTGGCCTGATGACTCCTGGCTGTCCTCGGTCCACCTGGTTGTGCTGCTGCTCCAGTTTCAACTGTTCTGCCCGCGGCTATGGAACCCTGACCTGTTCACCGGACATGCTACCTTGTCCCGGACCTGCTGTTTTTGACTCTCTCTCTCTATCTCTACCGCACCTGCTGTCTCGACCTCTGAATGACGCTGCTGGTCATCTATGAATGTTTGAACATCTTGAAGAACAATCTGGCCTTAATGGCCATGTACTATCTCTACCCGGCACAGCCAGAAGAGGACTGGCCATCCCTCAGAGACTGATACCTCTCTAGGTTTCTTCCTAGGTTCCTGGCTTTCTAGGGAGTTTTTCCTTGCCACCGTGCTTCTACATCTGCATTGTTTGCTGTTTGGGGTTTTAGGCTGGTTTTCTGTATAGCACTTTGTGACATCTGCTGATGTAAAAAGGGCTTTATAAATACATTTGATTGATTGAGGTGGCCTGTTAGTGAGAAGAGGGACTTTGATCACCAGTGTGTGGCATTCCTTTCTGGAGACAATGCACACTATCAAAATCCAGAACTACCTTCTGTTAGCCAGCTTGGTGGGTATAGAAGATCCATGTTAGGAAGTCTGAGCCAGCTTGGTGGGTCTACAACATCCATGTTAGGAAGTCCATTGCCATATGGGTGATCTTGGTCATGTGATCAAGAAGTGTGTTCCAGAAATAAATTAGGACACAAGGACACATTAGAATTTTAGGACAGGACATACAGTCCTTCTCCTGTACTTGAAGGACATGGAAAGCAAGCGTTTAAGCAGTCTTATCGATCCCAGATATCAATACGATTGAAGCAGTCTCACTGAGGAAAAGACAGGCTCCTCTGTACATCCTGCCTCTCCATCCACCACCATGGAGGAGGATGTATGCAAACTAATTTCCTGTTCAAAGGTAGTTCAAAGGTCAAAGGTAATTACATGGTCATGATAATGTGATGGAAGTGTGTTTCAGACATACATTAACTAGCTAATACTATGTGTGCTATTTCTATAAACGCAGCAGAGTAAGGCAGAGCTCAGAGCACAAATAGGTTATGTAAGGAAACAGGCCATGTCACAATCACACACAACATCATGGCCTCAAAAAATTAGATCTAGCAAGCTGCTGCAAGCCAACATGTACTGAGTGGGATTTGTAATTTATAATGAATCAAAACAATGGGCCAAGTCCTAACTTGAGAACAGCATATGTAATTAGAACTTTGCATAAATCAGGCGTTGATCTCGCGTTAGGATTTTGCTCAGTTGTGGATTTCAATTTTTTCCACCTCAGATAATAAGTGGTAATCTGTGGATTTAGAGGGTGATAAAGTGGAGGGAAATTTAACAACACAAGACCACCATCTGGATATCAACATAAGGGAACTGTGGTTACAAAATAAAAAACTAAGTGAGAAGAGAACTACTGGAACAGCAGAAACAGTGAAATCAGATCCAGCCCATGCACAAATACATTTCAGTACACCTCTGTCATTTTCACTCTCCAAACATCTGTCATTTTCAGCCCCCACCACACTCGCGCGCACACACACACACACAGACACACACACACACACACACACACACACACACACACACACACACACACACACACACACACACACACACACACACACACACACACACACACACACACACACACACACACACACACACAGAGACACACAGAGACACACAGACACAGAAAGGGAGGAGGGCTATTGATTGGAAGCACAGTCAGTTCCAGGCAGTGCAAAGATGAAGCTACCCATCTGGCAGTGATGGATAAGGCACTCTCCTGTAGCAGGCCTCGTTCTCTATGGCTGCGTCTGAAATGGCACCCTATTTCCTATATATGACCAGACCTCTATGGCCCCTGGTGAAAAGTAGTGCACTATATAAGGAATAGGGTGCCATTTCAGACGCACATTCTCTCTTCACACTAATTCAGGGGCTTCTCCCTAGACATTTACCGCCAGCAATCCCAAATACCAACTCCCGCTTTTATTCCATTGGCCGGAATGATCAATCACCGATGCTCTGAAGCACTTCCTGCCGTAGCCCCACATCAAACGGCAATTATCATACCGATAACTAAACAACTAACTCAACAAAGAATGACAATTATTATCTTGCAATTTAATAATGTCCATTAGCATTAGATAGCATTCCCAACATGTTATTATAGACATTAATAGAAATTGATATTGTTGTTTCCACGTCGGGGAGGTCGTCGGGTAAGCTTGGCTTTACACATAGCTTGGGCTTTGTCGAGTAAGGCTTAAACTATGTATTTAGATTGTAGTTAGGTATTGTAGGTAGTTATTGTGGGTTGTTGTATGTAATTATTGTAGGTTAGCATTGTATTCGGCTGTGCCCAGCGTAGCCCAGCGTAGCACGAAGCTAGCTAGCTAACCCATCACCGGGACTAGCTGGCGAGTAGCTATTAGCAACGGTATAGTTATTTCACGCCTGAGAGTGCCTGTAATTACGCCAGCTGGCTGCCTACAATAATTACATACAATAATTGCCTACCATTCAGCTGTTTCCTAACCTCATTGTCTGAACCGTTAACGTTAGGTAGCAAGTGGCTACTGTGCTTGAAATATTAGCTAGCTTGTTGCTACCTGGATAGCTACTAGTAAACAATAGCTGGAACGACTGTGTGAACAGACGCGAACTGGCTGAGTCAATTCAGTGGCTAGCTTTGCACTTGGCTAGCTAACAGTAGCTGCTAGGGGTAAGTCATAACCTACATTTGTTTTGTTTTTTACATATTGATAGCCCGAGTTGTTCAAGGAATTTGGGACATGGGTGACTAGTTAACGTTAGCTTGGCTCTCTCTGTGTGTTCGTGCCGTGAAAGGAGGGGTTCTTCTTTGTCTGAAAGCAATGGCTAGCTAGTTTGCTAACTATTCTTCTATTCTTTACTAGATGCTGTTCTTCTACTAATCTCACTGCAACTCCCCTCCATGTCTCCGACCACTACTTTGTATCCTTTTCTCTCTCGCTCTCCTCCAACACTACTCACTCTGCCCCTACACAGATGGTAATGCGCCGTCGCAACCTTCGCTCTCTCTCTCCCGCTACTCTCTCCTCTTCCATCCTATCATCTCTTCCCTCTGCTCAATCCTTCTCCCTCCAATCTCCTGATTCTGCCTCCTCAACCCTCCTCTCCTCCCTTTCTGCATCCTTTGACTCTCTATGTCCCCTATCCTCCCGGCCGGCTCGGTCCTCTCCTCCAGCTCCGTGGCTTGATGACTCATTGCAAGCTCACAGAACAGAGCTCCGGGCAGCTGAGCGGAAATGGAAGAAAACTAGACTCCCTGCGGACCTGGCATCTTTTCACTCCCTCCTCTATACATTTTCTTCATCTGTTTCTGCTGCTAAGGCCACTTTCTACCACGCTAAATTCCAAGCATCTGCCTCTAACCCTAGGAAGCTATTTGCCACATTCTCCTCCCTGCTGAATCCCCCCCCCCCCCCTCCTCCTCCCTCTCTGTGGATGACTTCGTCAACCACTTTGAAAAGAAGGTTGACGACATCCGATCCTCGTTTGTTAAGTCAAATGACACTGCTGGTCCTGCTCACACTGCCCTACCCTATGCTTTGACTTCTTTCTCCCCTCTCTCTCCAGATAAAATCTTGCAACTTGTGACTGCAGGCCGCCCAACTCCAGACCATCTCCGGTGACCTTCTCCCCTACCTCACCTCGCTGATCAACTCATCCTTGACCGCTAGCTATGTCCCTTCCATCTTCAAGAGAGCGAGAGTTGCACCCCTTCTCAAAAAACCAACACTCGATCCCTCTGAGGTCAACAACTACAGACCAGTTTCCCTTCTTTCTTCTCTCTCCAAAACTATTGAGCGTGCCGTCTTTAGCCAACTCTCTTGCTATCTCTCTCAGAATGACCTTCTTGATCCAAACCAGTCAGGTTTCAAGACTGGTCATTCAACTGAGACTGCTCTTCTCTGTGTCACGGAGGCTCTCCGCACTGCTAAAGCTAACTCTCTCTCCTCTGCTCTTGTCCTTCTAGACCTGTCTGCTGCCTTTGATACTGTGAACCATCAGATCCTCCTCTCCACCCTCTCCGAGCTGGGCATCTCTGGCGCAGCTCACTCTTGGATTGCGTCCTACCTGACCGGTCGCTCCTACCAAGTGGCGTGGCGAGAAGCTGTCTCCGCACCACGTGCTCTCACCACTGGTGTCCCCCAGGGCTCAGTTCTAGGCCCTCTCCTATTCTCGCTATACACCAAGTCACTTGGCTCTGTCATATCCTCACATGGCCTCTCCTATCATTGCTACGCTGACGACACACAACTAATCTTCTCCTTTCCCCCTTCTGATAACCAGGTGGCGAATCGCATCTCTGCATGTCTGGCAGACATATCAGTATGGATGACGGATCACCACCTCAAGCTGAACCTTGGCAAGACGGAGCTGCTCTTCCTCCCGGGGAAGGACTGCCTGTTCCATGATCTCGCCATCACGGTTGACAACTCCGTTGTGTCCTCCTCCCAGAGTGCGAAGAGCCTTGGCTTGACCCTGGACAACACCCTGTCGTTCTCCGCTAACATCAAGGCGGTGACCCGATCCTGTAGGTTCATGCTCTACAACATTCGGAGAGTACGACCCTGCCTTACACAGGAAGCGGCACAGGTCCTAATCCAGGCACTTGTCATCTCCCGTCTGGATTACTGCAACTCCACTGGCTTCCAGTTGAAGCACGCATCTGTTACAAGACCATGGTGCTTGCCTATGGAGCTGTGAGGGGAACGGCACCTCCGTACCTTCAGGCTCTGATCAGTCCCTACACCCAAACGAGGGCATTGCGTTCATCCACCTCTGGCCTGCTGGTTCCCCTTCCTCTGCGGAAGCATAGTTCCCGCTCAGCCCAGTCAAAACTGTTCGCTGCTCTGGCACCCCAATGGTGGAAAAAGCTCCCTCACGACGCCAGGACAGCGGAGTCACTCACCACCTTCCGGAGACATTTGAAACCCCACCTCTTTAAGGAATACCTGGGATAGGATAAAGTAATCCTTCTACCCCTCCCTTACCCCCCCCCAAAAAAAATATATATATAAAAAAAAAAAAAAAAAATACACATTGTAAAGTGGTTATCCCACTGGCTATAAGGTGAATGCACCAATTTGTAAGTCGCTCTGGATAAGAGTGTCTGCTAAATGACGTAAATGTAAATGTAAATGTATGTTTGGTGGTTGAGAGGGCAGCATGGAACCAATGCACCATCATGAAAGTTCAGTGAACCCGCTTAAATGAATCCTTATGTAACCTATTGAGACAATAAAAACACAGCTCTGTGTTATTCATTGAATATCAGCTAATTGATATTCAGATGGAACTGGGTGGAATAGAGCGTTCCATCATTTAATTGGGCCTATAATACAGCTCTAATACATCACTAACTTCAGGAAGCAGCAGTGGCCCTCCCAAGTTTACTTACAGCATGACTAATGGCGCCGACAGACATAGCAGCTCTGCTTATAGTGCCTAAGCAACTTTGCAGTATTTAAAAAAAATGTTATTTCTTACATTATTAGCCCAGAAGGTTTTTTTGTGTTATTAAATACAGCTGGAAATAACGTTTGGATATCAGAGCGGCGGTAACTCACCAGCATTCCGACCAGAAATACGACTTTCCCGAATTGGATTCTTTGCTTCAAGATTGTTTTGATCACGGGGACTGGGATATGTTCCGGGTTGCCTCTGAGAATAAAACTGATGATACACTGACACAGTGACTGAGTTCATTAGGAAGTGTATAGCGGATGTTGTTCCCACTGTGACTATTAAAACCTACCCAAACCAAAAACCGTGGATAGATGGCAAACTGAAAGTGCGAACCACCGTATTTAGCCACGGCAAGGCGACTGGGAATATGGTTGAATACAAACAGTGCAGTTATGCCCTCCGTGAGGCAATCAAACAGGCAAAACGTCAGTACAGAGACAAAGTGGAGACACGAGACGCATGTGTCAGGGACTCCAGACAATCACGGATTACAAAGGGAAAACCAGCTACGTCGCCGACACTGACGTCTTACTCCCGGACAAGCTAAACACCTTTACGTGCTTTGTGCTTCACAGGCCACTCCCGAGGATTGTGGGCTCTCGTTCCCCGTGGCCGACATGAGTAAGACATTTAAGCGTGTTAACCCTCACAAGGCTGCCGGCCCAAGCCGCGTCCTCAGAGCATGCGCAGACAAGCTGGCTGGAGTGTTTACGGACATATTCAATCTCTCCCTATCCCAGTCTGCTGTCCCCACTTGTTTCAAGATGTCCACCATTGTTCCTGTACCCAAGAAAGCCAAGGTAACTGATCTAAATGACTATCGCCCCGTAGCACTCACTTCTGTCATCATGAAGTGCTTTGAGAGGCTACTTAAGGATCATATCACCACCACCTTACCTGACACCCTAGACCCACTTCAATTTGCCTACCGCCCCAATAGATCCACAGACAATGTAATTGCCATCGCACTGCCCTATCCCATATGGACAAGAGGAATACCTATGTAAGAATGTTGTTCATTGACTACAGCTCAGCCTTCAACACCATAGTACCCTCCAAGCTCATCATTAAGCTTGAAGCCCTGGGTCTGAACCCCGCCCTGTGCAACTGGTGGTGAAGGTGGGAAACAACACCTCCACTACGCTGATCCTCAACACAGGGGCCCCACAAGGGTGCGTGCTCAGCCCCCTCCTGTACTCCCTGTTCACCCATGACTGCATGGCCACACACGCCTCCAACTCAATCATCAAGTTTGCAGACAACACAACAGTAGTAGGCCTGATTACCAACAATGACGAGACAGCCTACAGGGAGGAGGTGAGGGACCCTGGCGGAGTGGTGCCAGCAAAATAACCTCTCCCTCAACGTCAACAAAACGAAGGAGCTGATCATCATCAACCCTTCACCTTAGAGGCTGCTACGTACAGTGCCTTCGGAAAGCATTCAGACCCCTTGACTTTTTCGACATTTTGGTAGGTTACAGCCTTATTCTAAAATTGATTAAATTGTTATTTTTTCCCTCATCAATCTACACACAATACCCCATAATGAAAAAGCAAAAACAGGATAATTTTTTTTAATTAAAGATAAAAAGCTGAAATATCACATTTAAATAAGTATTCAGACCATTTACTCAGTACTTTGTTGAAGCACCTTTAGCAGTGATTACAGAGTCTTCTTGGGTATGACGCTACAAGCTTGGCACACCTGTATTTGGGGAGTTTCTCCCATTCTTCTCTGCAGATCCTCTCAAGCTCTGTCAGGTTGGATGGGGAGCGTTGCTACACAGCTATTTTCAGATCTCTCAAGAGATTTTCGATCGGGTTCAAGTCCAGGCTCTGGCTGGGCCACTCAAGGACATTCAGAGACTTGTCCCGAAGCCACTCCTGCGTTGTCTTGACTGTGTGCTTAGGGTTGTTGTCCTGTTGGAAGGTGAACCTTCACTCCAGTCTGAGGTCCTGAGCGCTCTGGACAGGTTTTCATCAAGGATCTCTCTGTATTTTGCTCTGTTCATCTTTGCCTCCATCCTGACTAGTCTCCCAGTTCCTGCCGCTGAAAAACATCCCCACAGCATGATGCGGCCACCACCATGCTTCACCGTAGGGATGATGCCAGGTTTCCTCCAGAAGGCCAAAGAATTCAATCTTGGTTTCATCCGACCAGAGAATCTTGTTTCTCACGGTCTGAGAGTCTTTAGGTGCCTTTTGGCAAACTCCAAGTGGGCTGTCATGTTGGTGGAGTGCTGCAGAGATGGTTGTCCTTCTGGAAGGTTCTCCCATCTCCACAGAGGAACTCTAGAGCTCTGTCAGAGTGGCCATCGGGTTCTTGGTCACCTACCTGACCAAGGCCCTTCTCCCATGATTGCTCCGTTTGGACGGGCGGCCAGCTCTAGGAAGAGTCTTGGTGGTTCCAAACTTCTTCCATTTAAGAATGATGGAGGCCACTGTGTTCTTGGAGACGTTCAATGCTGCAGATATTTTTTGGACCCCTTCCCAGATCTGTGCCTCGACACAATCCTGTCTCGGAGCTCTACGGACAATTCCTTTGACCTCATGGCTTGGTTTTTGCTCTGACATGCAAGGTCAACTGTGGGACCTAATATAGACAGGTGTGTGCCTGTCGAAATCATAATTATAGGATGACTTGGGATACATGATTCACCACAGACAGCACATCTCAGTGTCCTAGGCTATACAGTGGCTTGCGAAAGTATTCACCCCCCATGGCATTTTTCCTATTTTGTTGCCTTACAACCTGGAATTAAAATTGATTTTTGGGGGGTTTGTGTCATTTGATTTACACAACATGCCTACCACTTTGAAGATGCAAAATATTTTTTATTGTGAAACAAACAAGAAATAATAAATAAAATAAAAAATGATAACTTGAGCGTGCATAACTATTCACCCCCCAAAAGTCAATACTTTGTAGAGCCACCTTTTGCAGCAATTACAGCTGCAAGACTCTTGGGGTATGTCTCTATAAGCTAGGCACATCTATCCACTGGGGGTTTTGCCCATTCTTCAAGGCAAAACTGCTCCAGCTCCTTCAAGTTGGATGGGTTCCGCTGGTGTACAGCAATCTTTGAGTTATACCACAGATTCTCAATTGGATTGAGGTCTGGGCTTTGACTAGGCCATTCCAAGACATTTAAATGTTTCCCCTTAAACCACTCAAGTGTTGCTTTAGCAGTATGCTTAGGGTCATTGTTCTGCTGGAAGGTGAACCTCCGTCCCAGTCTCAAATGTCTGGAAGACTGAAACAGGTTTCCCTCAGGAATTTCCCTGTATTTAGCGCCATCAATCATTCCTTCAATTCTGACCAGTTTCCCAGTCCCTGCAGATGAAAAACATCCCCACAGCATGATGCTGCCACCACCATGCTTCACTGTGGGGATGGTGTTCTCGGGGTGATGAGAGGTGTTGGGTTTGCGCCAGACATAGCGTTTTCCTTGATGATCAAAAAGCTCAATCGTAGTTGAGGCGGAAGGTAGCTTAGTGGTTAAGAGCGTAGTGTCAGTAACCGAAAGGTCGCTGGTTCTAATCCCTGAGCCGACTAGGTGAAAAATCTGTCGATGTGCCCTTGAGCAAGGCACTTACCCTAATTGCTCCTGTAAGTTGCTCTGGATAGAGTGTCTGCTAAATGACTAAACATTAAAAAAAATGTGAGTAAAAAAAAAAATGTTTAGTCTCATCTGACCAGAGTACCTTCTTCCAAATGTGTTCACTTATTTTTCTCTTTAAGCAATGGCTTTTTGCTGGCCACTCTTCCGTAAAGCCCAGCTCTGTGGAGTGTACGGTTCAAAGTGGTCCTATGGACAGATACTCCAATCTCTGCTGTGGAGCTTTGCAGCTCCTTCTGGGTTATCTTGGTCTCTTTATTGCCTCTCTGATTAATGCCCTCCCTGCCTGGTCCATGAGTTTTGGTGGGCAGCCCTCTTTTGGCAGGTTTGTTGTGGTGCCATATTCTTTCCATTTTTTAATAATGGATTGAATGGTGCTCCGTGGGATGTTCAAAGTTTCTGATGTTGTTTTATAACCCAACCCTGATCTGTACTTCTCCACAACTTCATCCCTGACCTGTTTGGAGAGCTCCTTGCTTGATGGTGCCCCTTGCTTAGTCGTGTTGCAGACTCTGGGGCCTTTCAGAACAGGTGTATATATACTGAGATCATGTGACAGATCATGTGACACTTAAATTGCACACAGGTGGACTTTATTTAACTAATTATGTGACTGAAGGTAATTGGTTGCACCAGGTCTTATTTAGGGGCTTCATAGCAAAGGGGGTGAATACATATGCAAGTACCACTTTTCCGTTATTTTTTAAAACTTTATTTTTTTATTTCACTTCACCAATTTGGACTATTTTGTGTATGTCCATTACATGAAATCCAAATAAAAATCTATTTAAATTACAGGTTGCAATGCAACAAAATAGGAAAAACTGAATACTTTTGCAAGGCACAGTATATATTTCTTAATTCCATTATTTTACTTTGAGATGTGTGTATTGTTGAGAATTGTTAGATATTACTGCACTGTTGGAGCTAGGAACACAAGCGTTTCGCTACACCCGCAATAACATCTGCTAAATATGTGTATGTGACCAATAAAATGTGCTTAGATTTGACTGCCCTAGTAGAGGAGATGAGGACTAGATGTGGGGTAACATGTCCACCCATTTCCTATTGAACTGAACACAATTGCTTTTCTTATGCAAGATGAGTCAGATACTGGATGCTTTCATTATACACAGACTATAGGCCCTACCATACTATACTAGGAGATATTATAAATCTGGATGCCCTACTGTTTCTAGAGTGAACATCGTTGCCTTGTCTAACAGTCTGGAACTAGTCCTTCTGTCAACAGTCTGTTGAGGAAATATTAGCCTTATTATGAGACAAAGTTCCATCAGTTATTGAGAGAATGGTTCATCCCACAAAGCAGGAACATACTGGCACCAAAACTATGAATATAGCACCACTGCCTTTAGGAAAACTATTTCAAGTCGTATTTGTCATATGGGAGTTCCTTAATTAAAACACACATTACTTCAGGGACAATGCATTGTTTTTTCTTTATTAAGAAAACTAGCCCAGTCAACCATACACAACATATCCCTGTCCAACAGTTTTCCCTTCCCCCACATATTCTTAACATCTGAAAGACAGTAAGCCGGCAGTATCTGACAAAGATGAGAGTTGTACGTTGTTATTGTAAATATGAGGTTGTCTGTTACGGCTCCCCTGCTGTACAGACCTGTCAGAGAACACAGAAACACAAAGGCCGTCTGGCATCTCCCCTGCTGGTCCTGCCATCGTGACATTTTCACTCCTTAGCAGACGGTCAAGAGCAAGGAAGTGAGGAGAAACAGAGGCTTTCAAAAGGTATCTTCTGAAGTAAAGGAAAGTGAACTAAAATAACAATATTGACCCCTCTATGTTTCTGTATTCCTGAAATATGTTGCACTAATAATGATAACATTGACAATACTCTATAGGCTATACCCCAATTGCACTGGTCTCTTTCAGGCAACTGTGCCAACAAGCATTTGTGACACGCCACTCCACACAACTATTAGCCATAATGATCAGTGGTCTACTTTAGTGCTATTTAGTACAGAGCAGTAGTGCAGACAAGGTGCAGAGATATTAATCACAACACCATTACTTGTAATTTCACTTGAACAATAACATATCAAAGGTGATTGAAGTGCTCTAAAAGCAGATCAACGGATGTGGAATACAACTTTTTTTTAACACAAGTCCATCCGGCTGGAGGCAAATAAAAAATGAGAAATCAATTAAGACATATTTCTTCAGAGAAATATAGGAAACCTTTCTATGTCACTATACAGTAAGATCCAGTTCTAACCAGTCAGCCCTTCTCTCAGCACTGATTGTCCAACATGCCTTATCCAGATGGTCTATTCAACCCTGCACACCTAATAATACTGAAGTCCGTCTAGATACCCAGGACTAGAGTAGAGCTGTTAGAACACCGAGAACAGCACATCCTCCTTCTGCTCGTAATTAGGAGAGTTGGACCTCCGTCTGAAAAAGAGGCCATAGCTCGGTTCCAAACTACATGGCTGCTGCCATAGAGACCGGTGCACTATGAAGAAGAAAGTGCACTTCAATATGCAACTATTTGGTATGGTAAGGGTGGAGGGGTTTCGACTGTAGCTCTATTCCTGATCAACTTGGTGTGGGTCCTCAAAGCCTAGATTCCATTTCCAACATAGTATTGTAACAAATAAAATAGAATACACAGTAGAATAAATAATATATTGAGGAGTGATGTCATGGGCTGGTTCCAAGGACTGATTATGGATACTAACAAGTCCTCTCAGTAAGGTTTTTTTACAGAGGAATACGGTACATTAGGAAAGTCAATGGGTTGTTAAGACTCCTGAACAGCTAATCATGGCTACCCGGACTATTTGCACTGCCCCCCCACCCCCCCACCCCATATTTTTACGCTGCTGCTACTCTGTTAATTATTTATGCATAGTCACTTTAACTCTACCCACATGTACATATTACTTCAACTACCTCAACTAGCCGGTGCCCCCGCACATTGACTCTGCACCGGTACCCCCAGGTATATATAGCCTCCCTACTGTTATTTTATTTTACTTCTGCTCTTTTTTTCTCAACACTTTTTGTTGTTGTTTTATTCTACTTTTTTATTTAAAATAAATGCACTGTTGGTTAAGGGCTGTAAGTAAGCATTTCAATGTAATGTCTGCACCTGTTGTATTCGGCGCATGTGGCCAATACAATTTGATTTGATTTGATTTGATTTGATTTGTTGACATAATGTCCTTACTACAGACACCTCTGGAGTGAAAAGGTCAAGCTATAAATGACTGTTCCTTTTGCTGTTCTGTTTGCATCTCTAGTCGGTAGGTATTTGTCTCAGTACAGCACATGGCTAGAGAATGACAAGTCCCTTTCAAAATACATGCATAGAGGAGGCATAATGATTGAATAGATTATTCCATCATGTCTCTTTATGCTAGAGTACCTTTCTGGTACATCTACACTGAAATATTTCCCTGAGGCAATTTCAGCCATATCCCCATCTGAAGAGCCAAAGAGCTATCCTTGCTAGTCAGATGGCCATTTACCGTACCTCGACTGACTCCCACTACAAAGTTACATTTGTTTGAGTTGATGTTATAAAGGGACTACAAACTATACAACTAATGTATTTTTCTGTTTTTCTTTTCATGATTTGCTCACTAGAGCCAGAGGCCATCTTAGTTTCTCAGGCCTTTTCCAATGGACCATGGTTAGCCTATACATTTACATTTACGTCATTTAGCAGACGCTCTTATCCAGAGCGACTTACAAATAGGTGCATTCATCTTATAGCCAGTGGGATAACCACTTTACAATGTTTTTTGTTTTTTTTGGGGGGGTAGAAGGATTACTTTATCCTATCCCAGGTATTCCTTAAAGAGGTGGGGTTTCAAATGTCTCCGGAAGGTGGTGAGTGACTCCGCTGTCCTGGCGTCGTGAGGGAGCTTGTTCCACCATTGGGGTGCCAGAGCAGCGAACAGTTTTGACTGGGCTGAGCGGGAACTATGCTTCCGCAGAGGTAGGGGAGCCAGCAGGCCAGAGGTGGATGAACGCAGTGCCCTCGTTTGGGTGTAGGGACTGATCAGAGCCTGAAGGTACGGAGGTGCCGTTCCCCTCACAGCTCCGTAGGCAAGCACCATGGTCTTGTAGCAGATGCAAGCTTCAACTGGAAGCCAGTGGAGTGTGCGGAGGAGCGGGGTGACGTGAGAGAACTTGGGAAGGTTGAACACCAGACGGGCTGCGGCATTCTGGATGAGTTGTAGGGGTTTAATGGCACCGGCAGGGAGCCCAGCCAACAGCGAGTTGCAGTAATCCAGACGGGAGATGACAAGTGCCTGGATTAGGACCTGTGCCGCTTCCTGTGTAAGGCAGGGTCGTACTCTCCGAATGTTGTAGAGCATGAACCTACAGGATCGGGTCACCGCCTTGATGTTAGCGGAGAACGACAGGGTGTTGTATTAGATCTTTGTGTTTATTGAAACTGAAGGAGATCTGTGTCTTTCTCATCTACAAAGAGTTTTTGGTTTTGGTTTATGATACTATTAAATGGTAAAAGGTTTTATTGTATTAAATCATTAAACTGCAAATGTACTGTATGGCAAAATGTAAAGTAAGGAATAATACTTTTCTAGGGTTTCCAATTATAAAGAGCCATCTTTGGTTAATCTAAATCTTTCTGGTTAGAAAAGGGCTCATGAGAGATTACGTCTCCACCTCTTTTCATGAAACGAATTAAGTTAGAATGCTGGTGTGATGATAATGTAAGAACTGAACAATTTTCATATGAGCAGATGCATGGTTTGCTTTCCGCAACAATAATCAATGGTGAAACACCCAGGTCTGGAGCTGGGAATAACACGATTTCTTTACGAAGCCAGAGAGGACACCACCCCTTACCAAACATTTTAGTAATTTAGCAGACGCTCTTTATCCAGAGCGACTTACATTACACTTTTTTTTTTTCATACTGGCCCCCCGTGGGAATCGAACCCACAACCCTGGCGTTGCAAACGCTATGCTCTACTCTATTGTTGTATGTTGATGTTCGGCCTAGCTATTTCTCCATATTACGCATATGGTGTTTTTCCCTCCAGTGTTGGAGACGTTTTGTTTTGTGCGTTACATTCAGTAAAGTAGTCGACCTGATTCTCTGTGTCCTGCGTCTGACTTCACTCGCCGCGTACACATCACCTTCTGACAATAATAACAAAGCAAAAACTGTTTCTTTGAGATTTTTGCAAATTTATAAAACATAAACAACAGAAATACCTTCTGGTTACAATTGACGGTGTCACCCATAATTCACCAAATGATATTTTGAAGGAAGAAACAAAGTACTTTAAGCATATGTTTTCTTTTCAGTCGCCTCCATCTCCTCTAACTGAAGCTAATTGTAGAGATTTTTTTTCTATTGATAATGTCAAATTAACAGCCATACAGAACTCCAGGGTTGGATGGCATACCAGTCGAGGTATACCAAACCATTTTTGATATACTAAGAGGACCGTTATTAGCATGTTTTAACCACTCCTATGTAAATGGTAGATTATCTGACACTCAAGAAGAAGGTCTGATCTCATTATTACTGAAACAGGATACAAGTGGAAAATATAAAGATCCAGTCCATTTACAAAATTGGAGGCCCCTTACACTTCAATGTAGTGATGCAAAAAATCCTAGCAAAATGTATAGCGCATAGAATTAAAAATGTATTGTCGGATATTATTCATTCTAATCAGACAGGTTTTTTACATGGAAGATACATTGGAGATAATATAAGGCAAGTATTGGAAACAATAGAACACTATGGAAAATATGGGAAACCAGGCCTGCTATTCATTGCAAGACTTCGAAAAGGCATTTGATAAAGTTTGACTGGGGTTTATATATACAGTGGGGAAAAAAAGTATTTAGTCAGCCACCAATTGTGCATGTTCTCCCACTTAAAAAGATGAGAGAGGCCTGTAATTTTCATCATAGGTAGACGTCAACTATGACAGACAAAATGAGAAAATAAATTCCAGAAATCACATTGTAGGATTTTTAATGAATTTATTTGCAAATTATGGTGGAAAATAAGTATTTGGTCACCTACAAACAAGCAAGATTTCTGGCTCTCACAGACCTGTAAGTTCTTCTTTAAGAGGCTCCTCTGTCCTCCACTCGTTACCTGTATTAATGGCACCTGTTTGAACTTGTTATCAGTATAAAAGACAACTGTCCACAACCTCAAACAGTAACACTCCAAACTCCACTATGGCCAAGACCAAAGAGCTGTCAAAGGACACCAGAAACAAAATTGTAGACCTGCACCAGGCTGGGAAAACTGAATCTGCAATAGGTAAGCAGCTTGGTTTGAAGAAATCAACTGTGGGAACAATTTTTAGGAAATGGAAGACATACAAGACCACTGATAATCTCCCTCGATCTGGGGCTCCACGCAAGATCTCACCCCGTGGGGTCAAAATGATCACAAGAACGGTGAGCAAAAATCCCAGAACCACACGGGGGGACCTAGTGAATGACCTGCAGAGAGCTGGGACCAAAGTAACAAAGGCTACCATCAGTAACACACTACGCCGCCAGGGACTCAAATCCTGCAGTGCAAGACGTGTCCCCCTGCTTAAGCCAGTACATGTCCAGGCCCGTCTGAAGTTTGCTAGAGTGCATTTGGATGATCCAGAAGAGGATTGGGAGAATGTCATATGGTCAAATGAAACCAAAATATAACTTTTTGGTAAAAACTCAACTCGTCGTGTTTGGAGGACAAAGAATGCTGAGTTGCATCCAAAGAACACCATACCTACTGTGAAGCATGGGGGTGGAAACATCATGCTTTGGGGCTGTTTTTCTGCAAAAGGACCAGGACGACTGATCTGTGTAAAGGAAAGAATGAATGGGGCCATGTATCGTGAGATTTTGAGTGAAAACCTCCTTCCATCAGCAAGGGCATTGAAGATGAAACGTGGCTGGGTCTTTCAGCATGACAATGATCCCAAACACACCGCCCGGGCAACGAAGGAGTGGCTTCGTAAGAGGCATTTCAAGGTCCTGGAGTGGCCTAGCCAGTCTCCAGATCTCAACCCCATAGAAAATCTTTGGAGGGAGTTGAAAGTCCGTGTTGCCCAGCGACAGCCCCAAAACATCACTGCTCTAGAGGAGATCTGCATGGAGGAATGGGCCAAAATACCAGCAACAGTGTGTGAAAACCTTGTGAAGAGTTACAGAAAACGTTTGACCTGTGTCATTGCCAACAAAGGGTATATAACAAAGTATTGAGAAACTTTTGTTATTGACCAAATACTTATTTTCCACCATAATCTGCAAATAAATTCATTAAAAATCCTACAATGTGATTTTCAGGATTTTTTTTTCTCATTTTGTCTGTCATAGTTGACGTATACCTATGATGAAAATTACAGGCCTCTCTCATCTTTTTAAGTGGGAGAACTTGCACAATTGGTGGCTGACTAAATACTTTTTTTCCCCACTGTAAATGCCTGGAGCATTTCAATTTTGGAGAATCTCTTATAAAATGGGTCAAAATCATGTATAGTAACCCTAGGTGTAAAATAGTAAATAATGGCTATTTCTCAGAAAGTTTTAAACTGTCAAGAGGAGTGAAACAAGGTTGTCCACTATCGGCATATCTATTTATTGTGGCCATCGAGATGTTAGCTATTAAAATCAGATCCAATAATAATATCAGAGGATTAGAAATACAGGGCTTAAAAACAAAGGTTTCATTGTACGCTGATGATTCATGTTTTCTTTTAAATCCACAACTAGAATCCCTCCACAGCCTCATAGAGGATCTAGATACATTTTCTAACCTCTCTGGATTACAACCAAATTATGACAAATGTACTATATTACTTATTGGATCACTAAAAAATACAATTACCATGTAGTTTACCAATAAAATGGTCTGATGGTGATGTGGATATACTCGGAATACATATCCCAAAGGAAATAAATGATCTCACTTCAATACATTTTAATAGAAAGTTAGCAAAAATAGATAAGATCTTACTACCATGGAAAGGAAAATACCTGTCAATTTGTGGAAAAATCACCCTGATTAACTCTTTAGTATTATCCCAGTTTACCTAGTTGCTTATGGTCTTGCCTACGCCTAGCAAACAGTTTTTTAAAAAAATATTCAATTTTATTTGGAACGGCAAGCCAGACAAAATTAAAAGGGCATATTTATATAATATATGAATTCGGAGGACAGAAATGATTAAATATTAAAGCATTAGACCTATCACTAAAAGCTTCAGTCATACAAAAGTTATACTTAAATCCGAACTGGTTCTCAAGCAAATTAGTAAGATTGTCTCACCCAATGTTCAAGAAAGGCCCTTTTCCCTTTATTCAGATTACAACAACTCATTTGCAGTTATTTGAAAAGGAAATCATCTCCCAAATATCACTATTTCTAAAACAAGCCATAGAAAGTTGGTTGCAATTTCAATTTAATCCTCCAGAAACGACGGAACAAATAATGCAACAAATATTGTGGTTAAATTCAAATATACTAATTGACAAAAAACCTTAATTTTTTGACAGAATGTTTAAAAAATGTATAATCTTCGTAAATTATATAATCGGTAGGACTGGTGGAGTTATGTCGCACATGCAGCTAACAAAAACATATGGAAATGTCTGCTCTACCCAAAATTACAACCAAATAATTGCAGCCTTACTGCAAAAGTGGAAGAGGAAAGTGGAAGGGGGAGAAAGTAAGGAACTTGTCTGTCGGCCTTGCATTAAAGAACATAATTGGTTAAGGAAAACTGTGATAAATAAAAAAGTATAGCAGTTTCACTTAAGGACCAAAGGATTGACAGCCGTCCCATATAGATTGCAAAATAGTTGGGAAGAGATCTTTGATGTACCGATCCCATGGCATAGTGTTTATGAACTGACACGCAAAACGACACCGGATTCAAAAATTAGAATCTTTCAATTTACATTTTTAGTCATTTAGCAGACGCTCTTATCCAGAGCGACTTACAGGAGCAATTTGGGTTAAGTGCCTTGCTCAAGGGCACATCGACAGATTTTTCACCTAGTCGGCTTGGGGATTAGAACCAGCAACCTTTCAGGTTACTGGCACAACGCTCTTAACCACTAAGCTACCTGCCGCCCATTTTAAATTATTATATAAAATTCTTGCTACCAATATAATAATATTTATTTGGGGGATACAATCTTCCCAGCTCTGCAGATTTTGCTGTGAAGAGACAGAATCATTAGATCATTTGTTTTGGGTCTGTCCATTTGTAGCTTGTTTTTGGACACAGGTCCAGGAATGGCTAAAGGATTGCAATATTTACCTGGAGCTAACCTTGCAGATAGCATTACTGGGTGATCTGAAAAGTCATAGTCAATCAATCAATAATATAATAATACTTTTAGCAAAAATTTTCACAATCTGTAGAAGCAATGAGAATAGAAAGGTTCAGAACTTTTGTAAAACATCACAGTACGGTTGAAATATATATGGCAAATAGAAATCCTATATGGATGGTGTTAAGAGATAGATGGGAGGTATTGAATAGAGTTAAAGGATGGGACTAATAACAAATAACAACAAATAATAACAAAGATAGCTAATAATGTAAGCATACTGTGTCCATAATAAGTATATAGGTTGTATGTTGGGAGCTTTTGGGAAAGAGCACAGTTAGAAAGATATGGCATATAGAAGCAAACCGGATGGACATCATGAAAATGATCGGAGAGGTTGAGAGTAGAAGAAGTTCAGGAGCAAAATAAATAAATATACAGTATATATATATACCCTTTGCTATGACAATCGAAATTGAGTTCAGGTGCATCCTGTTTCCATTGATCATCCTTGAGATGTTTCTACAACTTGACTGGAGTCCACCTGTGGTAAATTCAATTGATTGGACATGATTTGGAAAGGCACACACCTGTCTATATAAGGTCCCACGGTTGACAGTGCATGTCAGAGCAAAAACCAAGCCATGAAGCCGAAGGTATTGTCCGTAGAGCTCAGAGACAGGATTGTGTCAAGGCACAGATCTGGGGAAGGGTACCAAAATATTTCTGCAGCATTGAAGGTCCCCAAGAACACAGTGGCCTCCATCATTCTTAAATGGAAGAAGTTTGGAACCAACAAGACTCTTCCTAGAGCCAAACTGAGCTATTGGGGGAAAAGGGCCTTGGTCGGAGAGGTGACCAAGAACCCGATGGTCACTTTGACAGAGCTCCAGAGTTCCTCTGTGGAGATGGGAGAACCTTCCAGAAGGACAACCATCTCTGCAGCACTCTACCAATTAGGCCTTTATGGTAGAATGGCCAGACAGAAGCCACTCCTCAGTAAAAGGCACATGACAGCCCACGTGGAGTTTGCCAAAAGGCACCTAAAGGACTCTCAGACCATGAGAAACAAGATTCTCTGGTCTGATGAAACCAAGATTGAACTCTTTGGCCTGAATGCCAAACGTCACGTCTGGAGGAAACCTGGCACGATCCCTATGGTGAAGCATGATGGTGGCAGCATCATGCTGTGGGGATGTTTTTTTTCAGCGGCAGGGACTGGGAGACTAGTCAGGATCGAGGGAAAGATGAATGGAGCAAAGTACAGAGAGATTCTTGATGAAAACCTGCTCCAGAGCGCTCAGGACCTCAGACTGGGGCGAAGGTTCACCTTCCAACAGGACAACGACCTTAACCACACAGTCAAGACAACACAGGAGTGGCTTGGGACAAGTCTCTGAATGTCCTTGAGTGGCCCAGCCAAAGCCCGGACTTGAACCCGATCTAACATCTCTGGAGAGACCTGAAAATAACTGTGCAGCGACGCTCCCCATCCAACCTGACAGAGCTTGAGAGGATCTGCAGAGAAGAATGGGAGAAACTCCCCAAATACAGGTGTGCCAAGCTTGTAGCGTCATACCCAAGAAGACTCAAGGCTGTAATCACTGTCAAAGGTGCTTCAACAAAGTGCTGAGTAAAGGGTATGAATACTTCTGTAAATTTGATATAATTTTTTTGTTGTTGTTGCAAGAATGTCTAAAAACCTGAGTGTATCCATTTTAGAATAAGGCTGTAATGTAACAAAATGTAGAAAAAGTCAAGAGGTCTGAATACTTTCCGAATGCACTGTATCTAATGGTAAAGAGTAACAATAATTGGGACTTTATTAACACAAGCTGTTTTTCCTATTATCACAAATAACTAATTGCACCATTTTGTTGTTTAATCGCTCATTGCGCCTAAATGTGTCGTTATGCATTGAAGAGGGGAACGGAAAAGACAGAGGGGCAGACATGTTCAGTTATTAGTTATTTAACAGTGATACCATTCAGGTCAGTCTGAGTAGCAAATCAGCCATCTCATTTCCATTTGGATTGGGTTTTGTTATGTTTTATGCACTTTGTGAACATTATGGGTTCAGCTTTGTCGACTGTATTGAATTTATTGACTGTGGACGGCAGCATTAAAGACTGATCAATGCAGAGATGTCAGTGCATTATGTTATCTAAATTGGGAAATAATAATATTCTCACAATTCAATGGGAAAATATCAGTCAAAAGGCAAATACAAAATCTGCTCTCATCGGAACCACTGAGGCCAATATCAAATCAAAGCACTGCCTTGGGCGAATACAGATGGAATGCACTGTAATAATGATGCATCTTAGAAACATTCCCATTCCCTAATCCCTACCCATGGCAGTTACACGCGTTGCACAGATGAATTGCTATGACTGTGTTCCCCAGCAGGATGAGGCTGTGTGGAGGAAAATGGAGGCGAGGAGCCCATTAGGCCTCTAGCCATCACCTTCGAGCTGCTGAGAGACAACTGTCACTCTGTCGGTCACACAGGCATTGGAGACAGTTAGGGACAGGCCCAGTTGCCCCTTTTCTCCCCGTTTAAAAGAAGCCTGCCTGTCACTCTGTGATGACATCACAGTCTCCACAGGGACTTCCTGGTTCTGTTGCAGCTTCCTTGTAGAAACAACCAACTTTATTATCCCCCTTCCTGGCAATAGATGAAGAAGCCTATATGGCTCCATCAGCCATTATGCTCCAACATTCTTTAATGTTCATTTATTATAGATTAACAGAAGGAAATAAATAGAGAACTATTGGATTGATGAATGTACTATACTTGACGCATTCCCTACGCTATCTATTTATTGTGCCTTCACAATAATCGGGTGCTTTTGAATAGACTTTTCTAGTCAGTTTTTTTTTTCATATTGCACGTCAAAACAGTATCAACAATAACAATATCAACACCAATAGGGGTTTAGACCAGCAAGCTAACACTGTCGTCTTGAGGTGCACCAAACACCCAGGTTTGATACCCAGTTGGTTACATTGGTGCCATGACTCAAATGACACAGCTGATTTCTATCTTCTGCTGAGGTTATTGTGTAAGAGGTCAAAGGCTTCACAGCCTTGACTTGTTGAGAAAGCTCAGGTCTGACACCTGATTGGTTATAGGTCCAGAGAATACTGCAGGCCTATGTATGAATTCATTTGTGAATTACATTTGGTTAATTACAATTCAACTTAGAATTGTGTTCTGAAGGTCGCCTGCTGACACAAGCAGAATTAGCTTTTCCCTGAGGGAGGCAAAAACGTTCCACAAGCAAAGTACTTAGGCGGGCCTACACCTAAAGGTTAATCTGTTCGTCAAGGAGACAACAGACATTCTGTGGCAGCAGACACATTCTCTCTGAGCCATTTAGTTTTAATACCTCCAGTACACAAATGTACTGGCTGTAGAGCTAGTTGAATGACAAGCAGTCTGTTTGTGTGCCTGTCTCCAACCCAGCAAGGACATACTGTGAGGAACAAAGGCATTTTTGGACAGACAACTTGTTCAGTGTCTCACATTCACCCAACCTTCTTAATGCCAAGTTCCCAGCATGCAATTATGTCCTTGCTCACCACTAGAACACAGCTAGTGGTGGGGCCAAGATTGTTAGAATACTGGCTCTGCTTTCCAGGCACTGGGCATGACTCATCGTTACTCACAACATGTTGTGGAGCTTATCGTGGATAGAACACATGTACAAATCAAATGTTTATAAAACACTGACCTCAATAGAGACTGTTGTCATAGGGAGTAGGTGGTGTACAGTGGGGAGTGAAATATAAATTAAAATATATATTTGGTGGATATTGAAAGATCGTGTATGCTACCTCGCCCTTGAATTTGTACACAGACAACTGGACTTTTTGGCATGACCCTGAAATACTACATCTATGCATGTTATAAGAATTCAACAGCCGTTCCATGAATGTAACAGCATCAGTATAACAAAGCTCAGTGACCTGTACTAAATTAAACAGAAAGGCAGAGAATTTGCTATTTTCTGCTGATAAACTTTACAATGAAAACAGTTCAAACCCACACTGATTTTTTAACAGTATGTATTTTCCTGCCAAGATTTCATCAGTGTTGAAATGACATGGACAATCAGGAATGCATATTATGCTTTTTAAACAGTCCCCTTTCTTTCCTGCAAGGATTTCTTCATAGTATGCATTCCTGATTGTCCATTTCATTTCAACATACTGTACAATGGCTTTAAATGCACACTGAGAGAATACACAGTCAGGGAAATAGTTTATTTTTGGTCATGTGGAGATTTGGGAATTTTTCATTCACATGGTCACCTTCAGAGTGCATGGGAGATGTCACTAGAGATTGACATCCTGCTGTAGTGTCTCAGTGACCTAGAAAACAAAAGCTGCTGTAACAGCTGCCAAGAGGACAAACAGAAAAGTTCCCTTCAAAAAAAGGAGAAGAATAGTTGTGTCCTCAAGTTATCATTCATAAAAGGCTATTGTATTTCCCCTGGTACTATGAATGAAGAGTAATTCAAAGAAATTACATAATATCATTATTATTATTATCATTTTAATTTGTTGTTTGCCCAGTCATTCATTAGCAGCTAATTTAATCAATCAGAAATAAACATATAGGTAACTAATTAATAGCCAGATCATTCAGAAGCTAATTAAAAACAGTGGATCAAATATAGTAATACGAAATATAAACAACCAGCTACAAACAGCTGCAGGTAGGTTATAATGCTGGGAAAGTATTCCCACTGCTTAAAGTGTAATGAGAAAAGTAATCTTCATTATGCACCTTTAAAAACATCAGTATGCATGCTGGATACAGTACCAAAAGTAAACAGATATGTCAGAGTGAGTAACACCGTACACTGTCCCCCAATCAACATTGTAAGATTGGAATCAGATTCGTAATTTCGAAACTAATATTGAACTATTTGGCAAATATGTAAAATGTAAATATATTTTGTAGCCAAGTAGCCATGATTGCTAACATTAGCTAGCACTAGTCGGAAAATAGCTTGTTCTCTATTTGATAACTTCTTAAAATGGTGATACAACAACTTAGCATTATATGTTTACAAAAATCAACATTATGACTGATCAAAACTCGTTCTTTGTCTTTTCCCTCCGCAACAGACACATTTTGCGCTTCCTTGGCACTCTCTGGAATGTTGATAGATATGTGCTCCATGCGAAAACATTATGTGAACACGTAAATCAGTAAAAAGTGATTTGAATCAGAGTAAAACTAATTGAATCCGAATTATTCCATTTTTTGGGGTCATCCCTAATATCATTGGAGGCTCCTCAGAGGAGGAAGGGGAAGACCATCCTCCTCAGTGAATTTCCTAAAAACAAAATTTGTGAAAAATCATTTTTTATAAAACTATACTAAATATATTCACGTCACCAAATAATTGATTAAAACACACTGTTTTGCAATGAAGGTCCACGGTAGCCTCAACAGTACTCTGTAGGGTAGCACCATGGTGTAGCCAGAGGAAAGCTAGTTTCTGTCCTCCTCTGGGTACATTGACTACAATACAAAACCTAGGAAGCTCATGGTTCTCTTGCAGCATGAGCTAACATTTTGTCCACCCAATCAAAGGATCAGAGAATAAATCTAGTACTGAAAGCATAAGCTACAGCTAGCTAGCACTGCAGTGCATAAATTGTGGTGAGTAGCTGACACAAAGCGAGAGAAAGACAATAGTTGAACTGTTTTGAACTAATACATTTCTTTAAAAATGAAGGAGAAGCGAATGAGCGAGGGAGAGAGAAAGCTAGCTATATTTCGTAGTATTTTTTTTCACTTTCACTTACTTAGCTAGCTAGCTAGTTTAGCCAACTCAAACACCCGGCTCAAACAGAGAGGAATGCTATGTTAGCTAACTGGCTATGGCTATCCAACACTGGAACTCTTCCAAGTGAAGGTAAGCTTTTGGTTTCATTCATTTATTGTCACTGGGGATCCCGGTGTAACTGCTAAACTTCTTGCTGACTGTACACTGTACTGCATGATTGTAGTGGGTTTAGTTCTATTAGCTATGTTGACTATGACATATGATAATATGTGACCGACCGGCTCGATTTGGTCTTATGTAGTAAAATTTGAAACAGTGTTTTTTATGTTGGATAAAAGTAGAGACTCAGAGCTAGAAAATGGTATATCATACACTGCATTTGAGGAACTATGGGAAAGTAATTCTGCTTTGAAAGTTGATAAACTTGTAACCTCACTTTTGAGAAAATGGCCCTTGAATGTTTTGGTACACCTACTGGAGAGCTCATCTTTGTCTACACCCATTTAGCATTGTTCACAACCACTTAAGCCCCAGCCCCACCCATCTCTTTAAGGACTCACATGTGAGGCCATGTACTAAACAACCAAAGATTTCAAGACTAAAGGCTGGTTTATACTACGGGTATGTTCGTAAATTCAACCTGGAGTGCCAGAGTGCGCTCAGAGTGCGCTCTGGGAATTCGTAAACTCAGAGCATTGTCAGATGGTCCGTTCGTAAATTCAGAGTGTTTAGCTATCGGAACGTTCAGAGCGCTCACTGGACGCTCTGGCTGAGGAGTAGGGTTGATCCGAGCGTTCTGACCTAACAACAGCAATCAAGCACCCAAGCTAACTGGCTAACGTAAATTTGTCAGTTACTCTGCGAATTTACCAGCTATGTCTATCGACAGTTGTCGCAGTGACATCATAAATATTCTATTGAAATGGTTACTTGCAGAGTGGAGTCTTTTGTTTAGACTTATAGCTAGTTAACAATGAACCATAATCCCAACTCATAACGTTACTACCCTGCATGAATCTATAGGTAGCTAATCAACCAGGTTCACTGTTAGCTAGCTAGCTAACATTAGGCTATAAATAGCAATAAAAATGGCTCTGAGATATGAATAATATTACTACACAGCTCTTACACGTAACGTTAGCTAGCGAGCCAGCCAGCTAAAGTTTCTCCCTCTCTGTCACGGATGCCATGGTTTCCCTTAGTTTGGAGATGTTATCCAGAGACAGGTGTTTTATACAACAGCCTTCTGTGTGTTCTCTTTTCGACTCCCTCTGCATATTTGCACTCAAACGCCAGCATTTTCTCCATCTCCTTAGCTATCATACTCCAATTCCACCGGACAGCAACACTTTTGCTTTTTGCAGTTCTACTACGTGATATCGTTCAAAAAAGCCGCGTTAGAAAGGATTACCTACACGAACTGACCAGCTCATGTTATAGACAGAAGCGAGCTACATGGCAGACCAATCCGAACTAATCTCTCGGCATGTCCAGCCCACTCATTATCTCAGCCAATCATGGCTAGCGGGAAGGTTCCTTTCGGTGGCTAAACCAACTAGGCTCGTATTTACATTTACACATGGCATACACGTTTGTTATTAAGGCACATGAAAGTTCACATGGTCCAGAAGGCATTTCTTCCCTTTAAAACACATTTTGAGAATAAAAAAAAGTTTACGTTCAAATGGCTCTCCTGTTAAGCAGTGATACGCGACATACGCCTAGTTTCCTGAAACGAGTCACATATGGTGACAACGATGTAGGCTGTGTGTAGCGGTTAGAGGTTGTTACAGTGGGGGAAAAAAGTATTTAGTCAGCCACCAATTGTGCAAGTTCTCCCACTTAAAAAGATGAGAGAGGCCTGTAATTTTCATCATAGGTACACCAGAAAATCACATTGTAGGATTTTTAATGAATTGATTTGCAAATTAGGGTGGAAAATAAGTATTTGGTCAATAACAAAAGTTTCTCAATACTTTGTTATATACCCTTTGTTGGCAATGACACAGGTCAAACGTTTTCTGTAAGTCTTCACAAGGTTTTCACACACTGTTGCTGGTATTTTGGCCCATTCCTCCATGCAGATCTCCTCTAGAGCAGTGATGTTTTGGGGCTGTCGCTGGGCAACACAGACTTTCAACTCCCTCCAAAGATTTTCTATGGGGTTGAGATCTGGAGACTGGCTAGGCCACTCCAGGACCTTGAAATGCTTCTTACGAAGCCACTCCTTTGTTGCCCAGGCGGTGTGTTTGGGATCATTGTCATGCTGAAAGACCCAGCCACGTTTAATCTTCAATGCCCTTGCTGATGGAAGGAAGGGGCCCCATTCATTCTTTCCTTTACACGGATCAGTCATCCTGGTCCCTTTGCAGAAAAACAGCCCCAAAGCATGATGTTTCCACCCCCATGCTTCACAGTAGGTATGGTGTTCTTTGGATGCAACTCAGCATTCTTTGTCCTCCAAACACGACGAGTTGAGTTTTTACCAAAAAGTTCTATTTTGGTTTCATCTGACCATATGACATTCTCCCAATCCTCTTCTGGATCATCCAAATGCACTCTAGCAAACTTCAGACGGGCCTGGACATGTACTGGCTTAAGCAGGGGGACACGTCTGGCACTGCAGGATTTGAGTCCCTGGCAGCGTAGTGTGTTACTGATGGTAGGCTTTGTTACTTTGGTCCCAGCTCTCTGCAGGTCATTCACTAGGTCCCCCCGTGTGGTTCTGCGATTTTTTGCTCACCGTTCTTGTGATCATTTTGACCCCACGGGGTGAGATCTTGCGTGGAGCCCCAGATCGAGGGAGATTATCAGTGGTCTTGTATGTCTTCCATTTCCTAATAATTGCTCCCACAGTTGATTTCTTCAAACCAAGCTGCTTACCTATTGCAGATTCAGTCTTCCCAGCCTGGTGCAGGTCTACAATTTTGTTTCTGGTGTCCTTTGACAGCTCTTTGGTCTTGGCCATAGTGGAGTTTGGAGTGTGACTGTTTGAGGTTGTGGACAGGTGTCTTTTATACTGATAACAAGTTCAAACAGGTGCCATTAATACAGGTAACGAGTGGAGGACAGAGAAGCCTCTTAAAGAAGTTGTTACAGGTCTGTGAGAGCCAGAAATCTTGCTTGTTTGTAGGTGACCAAATACTTATTTTCCACCATAATTTGCAAATAAATTCATAAAAAATCCTACAATGTGATTTTCTGGATTTAAAAAAAAATATTTGTCTGTCATAGTTGACGTGTACCTATGATGAGAATTACAGGCCTCTCTCATCTTTTTAAGTGGGAGAACTTGCACAATTGGTGGCTGACTAAATACTTTTTTCCCCCACTGTATATGAAGGTTTGGCTTGGAAATATTTTTTCGCCTGGTCACAGACAGCTGATGTGTTGTGCACTGAAGTCCACAAGCGAAGGGAAAAGTTGAGAGAGGAGGAGAGCGCATAGACGCGAGAAGAAATTACAAACTGATCATGCTTTTTGTATGTGGCTGCTATGAAAGTGAACTGTGTTTGCGTGTGATCAGGGGTGTATTCATTACGCAGACTCTGTTGAAAGACATTTCTTAAACGGAAGCAAACGGAACGAAACAGGGATAAACATACCTGTTGGACTAATGATTACACCCTAGATAAGCTAGATGCAGGAAAGAGTGTGCAAGGCGGTATTGAATGTGTCACTGTCATTCACCTTGATTACAAAAAATTCTCAACCTGTGCACCTTCAGTAGAAGTCGGAAGTTTACATACACTTAGGTTGGAGTCATTAAAACTTGTTTTTCAACCACTCCACAAATGTATTGTTAACAAACTATAGCTTTGGCAAGTCGGTTAGGACATCTACTTTGTGCATGACACAAGTAATTTTTCCAACAATTGTTTACAGACAGATTATTTCACTTATAATTCACTGTATCACAATTCCAGTGGGTCAGAAGTTTACGTACACTAAGTTGACTGTGCCTTTCAACAGCTTGGAAAATTACAGAAAATGATGTCATGGCTTTAGAAGCTTCTGAGAGGCTAATTGACATAATTTGAGTCAATTGGAGGTGTACCTGTGGATGTATTTCAAGGCCTACCTTCAAACTCAGTGCCCCTTTGCTTGAAATAATGGGAAAATCATAAGAAATCAGCCAAGACCTCAGAAAGAAAATTGTAGACCTCCACAAGTCTGGTTCATCCTTGGGAGCAATTTCCAAACGCCGGAAGGTACCACGTTCATCTGTACAAACAATAGTATGCAAGTATAAACACCATGGGACCATGCAGCCGTCATACCGCTATGGAAGGAGATGCGTTCTGTCAATCCCAGAACAAAAGCAAAGGACCTTGTGAAGATGCTGGAGGAAACAGGTACAAAAGTATCTATATCCACAGTAAAACGAGTCCTATATCGACATAACCTGAAAGGCCGCTCAGCAAGGAAGAAGCCACTGCTCCAAAACCGCCATAAAAAAGCCAGACTACGGTTTGCAACTGCACATGGGGACAAAGATCTTACTTTTTGGAGAAATGTCCTTTGGTCTGATGAAACAAAAATAGAACTGTTTAGCCATAATGACCAACGTTATGTTTGGAGGAAAAAGGAGGTAGCTTGCAAGCCGAAGAACACCATCCCAACCATGAAGCACGGGGGTGGCAGCATCATGCTGTGGGGGTGCTTTGCTGCAGGAGTGACTGGTGCACTTCATAAAATAGATGGCATCATGAGGAAGGGAAATTATGTGGATATATTGATGCAACATCTCAAGACATCAGTCAGGAAGTTAAAGCTTGGTCGCAAATGGGTCTTCCAAATGGACAATGACCGCAAGCAGTATGAAAAATGTATGCACTTACTAATTGTAAGTCGCTCTGGATAAGAGTGTCTGCTAAATGACTAAAATGTCAAAAAAATAAAATGTCATACTTCCAAAGTTGTGGCAAAATGGCTTAAGGACGACAAAGTCAAGGTATTGGAGTGGCCATCACAAAGCCCTGACCTCAATCCTATAGAACATTTGTGGGCAGAACTGAAAATGCGTGTGCGAGCAAGGAGGCCTACAAACCTGACTCAGTTACACCAGCTCTGTCAGGAGGAATGGGCCAAAATTCACCAAACTTATTGTGGGAAGCTTGTGGAAGGCTACCTGAAACGTTTGACTGAAGTAAAAATTTTTAAAGGCAATGCTATCAAATACTAATTGAGTGTATGTAAACTTCTGACCCACTGGGAATGTGATAAAATAAATAAAAGCTGAAATAAATCATTCTTTCTACTATTATTCTGACATTTCACATTCTAAAAATAAAGTGGTGATCCTAACTGACCTAAGACAGGGAATGTTTACTATGATTAAATGTCAGGAATTGTGAAAAACTGAGTTTAAATGTATTTGGCTAAGGTGTATGTAAACCTTCGACTTCAACTGTACATTGTAAACGTTCATTCATTGGCTAGGTTGTGTAAACCTCATGATGGGTATAGGGAAATTTAGTAGCCTAAACTGGGTGAATGGAATATGAATGACAGTCATCCAATATGCTGTAATAGAAATAAAGCCATGCTCTTTAAAAAAATATCATCCTCCCTCATCTTAAATGGCACTGACTGCCACTGCTGTACATCCTCTAAGCATCCATTCCAAGCATCCAGTGATCACATCTTTCGTATATTTTGAAAGGTGCTCCCAACACTTTTAAAACAAAACACACACACAAAGATTCAGACAAAGATTTCACACAATCTAGGTTGATAAGTGGAAAGAACCAGACGACTGGGTTCCCTGCCAAAATAAATTAGGAAGCTGAAAGGTGTCATAGAAGCTGACAAGATCTTTGTTTGCCAGCTTTTGGGGGAAAATGTCTGCTCTGGTATCACATTTGGCATGGCCAATTTCTGGAGTAATTACATGGCTACTTATTCTAATGTGTTTCATAAAAGTAGTAAAAATATAGCTCCTGTAAATGAAATACCAGGCTAATATGTATGTGAAATTGAAGCCACCACCGATAAGAAATGTCTCTATTAAAGTAACACCTATATTTGTGACACCTACAGTATATGCAATTCAATACGAAAATGATGTGGCAACTGTTGATAATAAATGTGTCAATTACATAAAAACCTCATGTGTGAATCGAGGAGAACTCTGTTTATTCCTGAACACACCAAGTCAAAAATATCATTTCAAAACCTATACAAACTGGATGAGGCCTTCCAGGAAGAAGCACTGGAGATGCACTTACAGGAGAAGAGGCCAAAACAACATATGGCTGGTGAAAACATTTCAGCCTTACTAACCATGTCACCAGTAATCATGTTAGCTCCAGAGTCTGCTTGACTCCTCTGACTTTACTGACTTCCCCTGTCAATGCGAGGAGCACTGGGCCAGGAGCTACTGATAAAGCCTTTTGTACAGAAGCTCACAGGGCTGTATCACCGCAATACAGGACGGAATAGAAAGGGAAAGCATCTGACCCCGTCTACACCAGTAAAATTACATATGTCAAATCGCTTCCTGTGATCGGATGAAGGTCAGACAGTGAGGTTGGAGGTTTCTGGCCGAGTATCTGATTGTGATTGGCTGCAGATGACCACATCCGGAGGTGGTTGAGGAACCATTAGAAATATCAGTCGTTAAATGCAATGAGAAAAAACATGGCTACCAAGGCATAGAGCTGGATCAGCATGAATGGAAAAAGTAAGAAAAAACACCAAGGTTAAAAAGGGAGCCATGACACAGCAAAATGAAGACGTTGAGACATCTGTTTACATCTTGTGTGAAATGACTTCAACGTATAGAGGTTGTTGGTGGTCCTGAGTAAGTAGCATTAAACGATGGGGTTTTGGGTCACCTAGGTCTAGGAGCTTATTGTGCATCTCCACCTCATATTCAAGCAATGCATGTTTTCCCTTGAGGAGCCACAACACTTATTCATTTACATATCTACCAACAGAGATTTGGCTTTGAGGAAACAGCTCTGAAAAGCCTATAGCCAAAGTGATCAATATAGCTTGAGGCATAATGTTTTAAATTCAGGGGTTGAATACATATACTGGAATGAGTTATGGCATGTTGTGATGTGAACCCTGTACTAAACACTATCGAGCCAATTCTCATTGAACTTACATAGTTCATAGCATTACATACTGTAACTTTAGTCTAGAAACAAGTAGGACCCCATGGGCACATCAGTCCTGTTGGGGTAAGAGAGTGTGATCAGCCAGCCACAATAAACTGTCAGAGTTCATACAATCCTGAAAGTCTCAAACTTGACGTCTGTCTATGTGCGCGCACACATGCATGAGGGATTATGAATGATGAGTGAGTGATTGAGAGCTAGCCAACTACAGTACAAATGGATAGATGTAGTGTAACAAGACGAAGCAGCTTGAGTCTACTTCTCCCCAACATGTTGGATCACATACAAGTATATACACATATAGTATAGGTAAATGTAGGTCTAATACTGTTTGAGCTTTCTCAGAACAGTGGATTATCAACATCCACAGGCTTACTTCTTCCTCATTGTCACCAGCTCCCCCAGGCTCCAATGTCAGTGAGGATGACAGTGGGGAAAATACAAGGATATTTTAAGATAATAGCCTATCCTATCCAGACTTAAACAACAAAAAAAGTTTTTTCCAGTTTCATTTTTAAATGTTTATGCAATTCAAGCTAAGGCAAATCCCAGTATTGAGATTGTTGATGTTTGACCGTTATACATAATTTAAAAAGCATAAATGTGATCTGAAAATGACAATGGACCATAAAGTGTTCTTCCTCTTCAAGTATACTACAGTACAGACAAGTTATTCTGACTACAAAAACAAACGGTTCCCCAAATCATAACTCTAAATGCCTTGTGGGCACCAGACACTCTGTAGGCTAAATATTCCAGAACTCTCCTTTGCTTCAATAATACCAGGCATGTGTCAGCACTGTAGTTATGAGGCCACCCATACCTATTGTCACACCAGCACTATTCAATGAGCCTAGTGTAAGCCTTTCTCTTTGTTTAGCTTTAAAGCAATGCTGTGCACTGTGCCTGGATAGACGAAAAACGTCAGGCTGCGGCTCTCACTCAGACATTATCAGCCATTAGGATGATCTGAAATGTGAAGCTTACTCACATCCTCTATTCTATTCTCTACAGAGGAAGCTGAGAGAGAGAGGGAACAACACAACATCTGAAAACTGTGTGAAACTGCAAAGATTAAATCTATCACTGCCTTAACCAGTGGCAGTTATTGTGCTGACTGTATATCAAATTTAAATGCAGTTAAAGAGAAGGAGAGGGACTCCACACAATTACATCAGCCTCCATCACAAACTAATGAGACAGGAATAAGGTTCAGGTTTAACACACAAACCCCTCTCATTTCACTGCATTAGCTGATTGCTGCACAGGCCACGAGAAAAGGGCTGAACAATAAACCTACCCATAAAAATATGGGCGGGGGCAACAGTCTTTGCTATGAAAACATTTGTCGTTATATTTAGGTGGTATACGAGGATTCAAAGGGGTATCTATGGCTCCAGGTAGTCATAAGATATTGTTAGAAATGAGAATGCTGTAACACACGCTGGTCCAAACGCCTTTGACAACAACAAGTGAGAGATTTTATCTTCAGATGCAATTTACAGAGCGTCACCCAAATTACCAGGCGAGCAACCTTCCCCACTTTATTACGGGATCCTGACAAATCAAAGTAAATCACTGAGGAGGCTGCCGGGTGCCGTTGATGTAAATCACAAGTGACACTCTCTGAAAATATATTTCACAGACAGAGAAAAAAAAGAGAATTATAACTAACATGTAAATGAGCCTACTACTACAAACTGTGTGTGTGTCTGTGTGTGCGTGTGTGTGTGTGTGTGTGTGTGTGTGTGTGTGTGTGTGTGTGTGTGTGTGTGTGTGTGTGTGTGTGTGCATGTGTGTCATCAATGAAGGGAAGTAGCCATGGTTGTCCTCACTACGAGATTACAGTGTCTCCATCTCTTCAGGATCAGTGTGTGGGCCGACCAGGCCCCATACTGCACCGCTGCAGACCCCCTCATCATCTCTCCTGACAGAGTCATTATGCACATTTAGGGTGGCTCGTAAGCGCAGGCAGCCAACCGCAGCACATGTAAATACTGATGCAAATGAGACTTTTGTCACAACTAATCATCATTTAGGCTGAGTTCCCCGTTTTTAGTCAAGCCGGCCTCTACCGTGCTAATTTTTACCCACATCCTTTAATGGCTCTTTATCCCCCCATGATGCTGTACCTGCCACACATGCCATTAGTCCTGTGTGCTACAGATGTCAGGGCTACCTGGAAAATACACTACAAATCTATTGATCAGTTATGCATATATCTATAAATGTTTATATAACTATGCATCAAGTGACTGCTGCCATTTACAGAACATCAGCTGTTGCATTCACTGGGAAAATAACATATGCCTAGTGTTGATCTGTTGGGCTTTTAGGGTTGGGTTTCACCAGCGAAGCCTAATTCAATTTAAAAGCTCTTACTATACAAATGGATAACTGAATGGGTTTTGAAAACGGCAATGAAGTCTGGAGGAGTAGTAAAGAGTACCCTTATGAGTCACTAAAGACCTTTTCCTTATATTTACAGTAATGTGTATAGTGTTTCAGCGCCATGCTGTAATGGCAAACCTTAATGGAATTTACCAATCTCTATAAGGTGTCCATTTTAGGACTTCCTTCCTAAATGGGCTACATTAGTTCACATTGTCAGGTTACATCGTCAGACCAACAAATACAGTAAGCGGTATCTGCCTCAGAAATACTAATGGCTGAAAACACAGGCGTCTACTCCTTGCCGAGAATCTATTTGTTCCTTGGTGGATTGTAGTGTGCAATCATCTTAAAACAGCATGGGCATGCTGAAAGGGCTTTATGAATTCATATACAAACACTGATTGTTGCTTCTGGGATCTACCCAACTTGGTGTAGAACATGAGAACACATCCATATATTATCTACCTCATTTTCACACAAACATTTTCCTCTGGTCATGGAATTGAGTGTTCTAACAAGGTTAGGGCTAGGAGGTATCACTGTTCCTCGGTCAGTTTAGGCTTACAATACCGGTGAATATGAAAACAACTAACTCTTATGGGACAGTATTTGGGTATATTCACTACCTACAGCACTGGAAAAAGCTGGTGAGCAATCACTCTCACGTCCAGAAGGTGGTAGGTTGCCATGTCCAAGATACAAATCTAGCAGCTTAAATGTCCCTACGCCAAAGGCATGTACACCATTTCAATATGCATTTTCAGTAATTCATTTTATTTCAAATAGCAGCCTACATTTGACATGCTCATATCTGTGCAATAGTTAAACATCAATGTTCATTATTTTACCGTTTCTTATTTTAGATTACAATCTTATATCCTTTTATTAAAAAGTTGAAATGAATTGGTCTTTGTTTAATAAAGTAATCAACGTCTCTTTGAGAAAATAATAAAAAAAAAAATAATAATATAATATATAATATAATACATTATTGACACAGGAATAACCTCATTTCAAATTGAGGAAATTGTTCTCAAAATACAATGATGTATATAAATGATTTAAAACTAGAATGAAACACAGAAGAAAGATCTCAAAAGCTAGTTTATATCATTAAAATTTCCTGAAAATCATTAACAGTTCACAATGGTCCCAAAACCCTAGTAATTCATCCCTTTAAGGCAAAGTACTGCACTATAAGTTGGGAGAGTAACCCTCATGAAAACATAGGATGGGGACTAAAGCACAATTTGTTGTTTGACTATGAAGGACAAAAGGTCAACAACATAATTGTTTCCTATTATAATTTGGCTATGATGCTTTCCTCAAAATATCACACGTATCAAGAGATACATATTGCACGTATTACTCAATTCTGCCTGGAGTCGCTCTCATAAAGGTCATTGGACAGTGAGTAAAGTTACTGGGGCCTATTAAATCGTTGGCTTAAAAATGCATTCGTTTTGTGAGTGTGCGACTCAGTGTCTCTGAGTTTATGTCTACCTGGAGCTGTTTAAATGTCTTCTGTGTTGTTCAGCCATGCATTATGCATCGCAATCTGTTGAAGGTCAAATTCCTTAGGATTAAAATATTTCAACATATTACGGGCAGAGGAAGCATGGACGCAGCATACGGGGACTAAACTTAAATCTACATAATAAATGTTGGAGACATTATGGACATTGAGCATAAAGTAAGGACCGAGCAAATTACTTTTGACTCAAGAAACACCTGGAGCATATGCATGGTGTGCGGTATCGACAATAAGTTCTGCCAATATGCAAATGTGTGTTAATCAAGTAAGTGCACATGGATACCAATTCAACTGACAAATTATGGACATTAGTTTAAGAGAGGGCTGATTACATGTGGTGACATTAAATTATGCAGACAATACAAATTACATAAAAACACTGATTGAAGTCTAAAGTCAAGACATACTTTGCTTTCCTATGCAGCTGACAATCACCATCAATCTCCCATCAGGCATTGTTTTAGTCTGTTAGTAAGATGCAGTGGAGTTCCTAGTAGTGGCTAGGTGGCCTTATAAGGGAGATGGAGTGATGATACAGAGCTGTGCTTTCTGAACCTGGCACCAGTACACAGTCATGTTGCCTCTTGGCTATTCTCAAACAGCCCTCTGTACTAGGCCTTGTGGAAACGTCTCCCCGCAGACTGTGTGTGGTGGAAACGTAACTCAGGAATGTGTTGCTCTTAAACACAGCCAACGAGCAAAGTCCCAGGAGGGTTACACTACAGCTTTTCAAAACTCTAAAATAGGTGGAAACAAAGCGGCTGCCATTATGAAAGAGTGAGTGATACTTTTACCCCTAACAGGTAGTTTTATCCCAGCAACACATACACATTTGTATTTTCACCTATGGCCTATAAATGTGGTTTCACTTTTTAACCTACAGCTTTTATTTTATAGACGATAACATTGGAGTAACCTAAGCATGTATTCATATTTGATTGAGTGGCGCAGTGGTCTAAGGCACTGCATCGCAGTGCTAACTGTGCCACTAGGTTCGAATCCAGGCTCTGTCACAGCCGGCTGCGACCGGGAGACTCATGGGCGGCGCACAATTGGCCCAGGGTAGGGGAGGGAATGCCCGGCAGGGATGTAGCTCTGTTGATAGAGCATGGTGTTTGCAACGCCAGGGTTGTGGGTTCGTTTCCCACGGGGGGCCAGTATAAAAAAATAATTATTATGTATTCACTAACTGTAAGTCGCTCTGGATAAGAGCGTCTGCTAAATGACTAAAATGTAAATGTAATGATTTGATTTGATTATTACACAGCAACCAACCACACAGTGTTCACAAGGCCTAGCCCATGATTCAATCTCCACAAATGTTTTGATATATTTTCCTTTATTATTTTTCACTAACCCTACCACCCCTCCCCTAATTGGACTAAATTAATGAACAACAACACTTAGGCTTCTAATTCCAGTTTATACATACTATATACATTTTACGGACACAATCTATTTTACAACAGTTATATTTTGTTTATTTTTTGTCCTTCCTCTACCCTCAACCTCTCATTTATTTCTGATGTCCATCCAATTTCTATTTGCCATATGTATATATGAACCTAAATACAGTTTTTACGGACACAGTATATTTTACATGAGTTATCTTGTTGTTATTAGTCCCACCCTTCAGCTCCATTCAACCACTCCCATCTATTTCTTAACACCATCCATATTGGATTTCTATTTGCCATATATTTTTTATCTGTGCTGTTTCACATAGTTTCTACAGATTGTAAATTAAAGATAAACATTTTTGCTAAAAGTATTATTATATAATTGATCGATTGACTATGACTTTTCAAATCACCCAGAAGTGCTATTTGCAGAGTTAGCTCCAGGTAAATCTTGCAATTCTTCAGCCATTCCTGAACCTGCAACCAAAATAATCTGAATAAAGGGGAAAAGGCCAATCTTGAACATGGGGTGAGACATACTTACTAATCTGCTAGAGAACAGTTCGGATTTAAGTATACTTTTGTATGACTGAAGCCTTTAGTGAGAGGTCTAATATTGAACAATTTCTACCCTCTGAATTCATATTCATTATATAAATAGGCCCGTTTAATTTTGTCTGGCTTGCCGTTCCAAATAAAATTGAATATTTATCAAATAAAATATTTATTGCTCAAATAATTTAAAAAACAAGTTGCTCGATGTAGGCAAGTGTCACGCCCTGGCTCTGGGGACACTGTTATGTTGATCCAGGGTGTGTAATTCTATGTTTGTATTTCTATGTTGGCCTGAGTGACTCCCAATCAGAGGCAACGAGTGTCAGCTGGTTGTCTCTGATTGGGAGCCATATTTAACTGTCTGTCTTTCACTTTGTGTTTGTGGTTTCTTGTTCTTATTTGGTTTGTGTTAAACCGTAGACATCACGTTATCGTCTGTTGTTTTGGTCGTGTGATCATTTATATATTAAATATGTTCACCTTCAACGCTGCGCATTGGTCTCTCCCTGACGATCGTGACAGAAGAAACCACCAGAACTGGACCAAGCAGCCTAGTGAGGAGCAGAATGGGTGGACTTGGCAACAGTGGAGGCAGAGCTTCGACTGGGTCAAGCCGAATGAGGAGCTGAATGGCGGAGATTGGAAGCAGAAGAGCGAGAGTTGGGCGAGAATTATCGAGGCCTGGCCCACGGGGAAGAGAGACTCCCAGAAAATTTTTAGGGGGGGGCTCACAACGTCGGACCAGCAGGAGGCCGCGATAGAGCGGCCCAGCGGGTTGCCAGAGGAGGCCGCCAGGTTACGGGGGCCACTGGTCGAAGAGGGGATGGAGGATGTAGAGGCACGGCGAGAGGTACTGGCGTGTGTTGCCAGTCCGGTCCGGCCCGTTCCAGATCCCGGTGTAGGGCCAGTGGTGTGTGTCCCCAGTACGGTCCGGTCTGTTCCTGCTCCCGCACCAAGTCTGTGGTGCGTTTTCGTCAGCCCTGTCCGGCCCGGTCCTGCTCTCCGCACCAAGTCTGTGGTGCGCGTCGCCAGCCCAGTCCGGCCCATTCCTGCTCCCCGCACCAAGTCTGTGGTGCGTTTCGTCAGCCCTGTCCGGCCCGTTCCTGCTCTCCGCACCAAGTCTGTGGTGCGCGTCGCCAGCCCAGTCCGGCCCATTCCTGCTCCCGCACCAAGTCTGTGGTGCGTTTGCGTCAGCCCTGTCCGGCCCGTTCCTGCTCTCCGCACCAAGTCTGTGGTGCGCGTCGCCAGCCCAGTCCGGCCCATTCCTGCTCCCCGCACCAAGTCTGTGGTGCGTTTCGTCAGCCCTGTCCGGCCCGCTCCTGCTCCCCGCACCAAGTCAGTGGTGTGCGTCGTCGGTCCGGCACGGCCCGTGCCTGTTCCACTGGTGCCTGGTCCGGCACCGGTCAGAGGCGTTACGCCGGAGCTAGAGCAATCCGCTCCATCAGTGTGCAGTCCAGCTCCGGCCAGCGGGGCCAGACCGGACCAGGGGTACTTTGGGGGGTTGGAGAGGGAGTGGGGATCAGGCCCGAGCCGGATCCGCCGCCAAGGCGGAGTGCCCACCCGGTACCTCCCCTGTGGTATTTAGTTGGCGCGGTCGGAGTCCGCGCCTTTAGGGGGGGTACTGTCACGCCCTGGCTCTGGGGACACTGTTATGTTGAGCCAGGGTGTGTAATTCTATGTTTGTATTTCTATGTTGGCCTGAGTGACTCCCAATCAGAGGCAACGAGTGTCAGCTGGTTGTCTCTGATTGGGAGCCATATTTAACTGTCTGTCTTTCACTTTGTGTTTGTGGTTTCTTGTTCTTATTTGGTTTGTGTTAAACCGTAGTCGTCTGTTGTTTTGGTCGTGTGATCATGGTGTGTGGTCCTCTGTAGCTCAGCTGGTAGAGCACGGCGCTTGTAACGCCAAGGTAGTGGGTTCGATCCCCGGGACCACCCATACACAAAAAAAAAAAATGTATGCACGCATGACTGTAAGTCGCTTTGGATAAAAGCGTCTGCTAAATGGCATATTATTATTATTATCATTTATATATTAAATATGTTCACCTTCAACGCTGCGCATTGGTCTCTCCCTGACGATCGTGACAGCAAGGCCATAAGCAAATAGGTAAACTGGGATATGACTAAAGAGTTAATCAGAGGGATTTTTCCACAAATAGACAGGTATTTTCCTTTCCACGGTAGCAAGATCTTATCTATTTTTGCTAACTTTCTATAAAAATGTATTGTATTGAGATAATTTATTTATTTCAGGATATGAATACCGAGTATGTCCACTTCACCGTCAGACCATTTTATTGGTAAACTACACGGTAATGTAAAAGTTATATTTTTTTGTGCTCCAATACGTAATATAGTACATTTATCATAATTTGGTTGTAATCCAGAGAGGTTAGAATATATATATATATATATCCTCTATGAGGCTGTGGAGGGATCCACATTGTGGATTTAAAAGAAAACATGAATCATCAGCGTACAATGACACCTTTGTTTTTAAGCCCTGGATTTCTAGGCCCTTGATATTGTTGTTGGATCTGATTTTAATAGCTAACATTTCGATGGCCATAATAAATAGATATGCTGATAGTGGGCAACCTTGTTTTACTCCTCTTTACAGTTTAATACTTTCTCAGAATTAGCCATTATTTACTATTTTACACCTAGGTTTACTATTCATAACTTTAACCCATTGTATAAGAGATTCTCCAAAATTGAAATATTCCAGGCATTTATATATAAATTCCAGTCATACTTTATCAAAATACTTTTCTGGTTTCCCTGATTTTTCATAGTGTTCTATTGTTTCCTGTACTTGTCTTATATTATGTCCAATGTATCGTCCATGCACTATGCATTTTGCTAGAATTTTTGCATCACAACACTGAAGTGAAATGACTAAAATGTAATGTAAGTGTAAGGGGCCTCCAACTTTTTAAATGGACTGGATCTTTATATTTACCACATGGATCCTGTTTCAGTAATAATTAAATCTGACCTTCTTGTTGAGTAGCTGATAATCTACCATTTTTATAGCAGTGGTTAAAACATACTAATAACGGTCCTCTGAGTACATCAAAAAAAGGTTTGGTATACCTCAACTCAATATAAAAATACTTGCTTGATATCTGTTTTCCAGTTTCTTGAAATACTTTGCAAATGCAACTTATTTCTATGTGAAAACAGAAATGGTCTATTCATTCCTTTTCCATTTCAATAGACACTCTTATCCAGAGCAACATATAGTAGTGAGTACATACATTTTCATGCTTTTTCGTACTGGTCCCCCGTGGTAATCGAACCCACATCCCTAGCATTGCAAGCGCCATGCTCTAACAACTGAGCCACATCATCACAAACCACTTGATATCTCAATGTACTCAATTAATGTATTGTGCATTGTTTTTCTTAATGGTGATGAAAAGTCTACAGGTACAAACCTAGTTGACCAGCCTATATGCAATACAGTAATGTACATTTACATGAAGTGGTTTGTATGGATGGTCAATTAATACTGCACAAAAAGTGGTTGTTTTCCAAGTTATTTGATCAAGAAAAATATTTAATTTGACATGGATGTTTTGTGTCTTTGTGTCCATAACCAGGACCTTTGTGTCCATAACCAGGATCTCTTGTGTCCCGAGTGGCGCAGTGGTCTAAGGCACTGCATTTCAGTGCTAGCTGTGCCACTAGAGATCCTGGTTCGAATCCAGGCTCTGTCGTAGCCGGCCGCGACCGGGAGACCAATGGGGCGGCGCACAATTGGTCCAGGGTATGGGAGGGAATGGCCGGCAGGGATGTAGCTCAGTTGGTAAAGCATGGCGTTTGCAACGCCAGGGTTGTGGGTTCGATTCCCATGGGGGGCCAGTATGAAAAATATGCACTCACTAACTGTAAGTCGCTCTGTGTGTCTGCTAAATGACTTAAATGTAAATGAAATAACTTTGCACCTTTTGATGTAAAGGTTTGAGGACAGGGTTTTATTATGTCTGGATTCCATTAGAATGACACTTGCAGAGAAAGGGACAGGGCAACAACTCTTACAATTCCAAATATTGAATCCTGCACGATACTGTTCATAATTATAAAACAAACTTTTTTGCAAAAGCAGGATATGCTGAAAATATGTTTTTGCCCGCACTACAGACGTCTATATCGGTCCGCTAATACTAGTAAATGCCCAGTGCACTACTTTTGTGCATTTGTTTTCTTCTTCAATATTTATTTTATTTTTTCAGATTTTTCAGGGGGTGCTGCAGCACCCTCAGCACTCGTACTTTCCACCGTGATGCCGATGGGCATCTGTAGCTAGACTGATGCTTTACTATTTATGCTTTTCATTTCAGCTCATTGAGGAGACAAACTGAATCATCACGAGCAGGGTAACGAGGTGAACGTAAAGAGCATGTAGAGGGCAGACACCTAAGCAATGTGTGTGTGTATGTATGTGTGTATGTGCATATGTGTGTTTGTGTGTGTGTATGCGTTCATGCGTTCATGCACACGCGTGTGTGTGTGTGTGTGTGTGTGTGTGTGTGTGTGTGTGTGTGTGTGTGCGTGCGTGCGTGCGTGCGTGCATACATGTATCTGTGTGTGTGTGGACGTGTTTAACTATTCTTGTGGGGACCCACAAGAATACTAAACGAACACAAATTTGACCAACTGTGGACATTTTGTTAGTCCCCACAAGGTCAAATGCTATTTCTAGGAGGTTTAGGGTTAAGGATAGAATTAGTGTTAGGGTTAGAATTAAGTTAAGGGTTAAAGTTAGGAGCTATTGTTAGTTTTAGGGTTAGAGTTAGGAGCTAGGGTTAGTTTTAGGGTTAGGGTTAGGAGCTAGGTTTAGTTTTAGGGTTGGGTTAAGGTTACGTTTTTCGGTTAAGGTTAGGGTTAAGGTTAGGGTAAGAGTATCGATTAGGGTTAGGTTTAGGGTTAGGGAAAATAGGATTTTGAATGGGACTGAATTTTGTGTCCCCACAAGGTTAGCTGTACAAGACAGTGTGTGTGTGTGTGTGTGTGTGTGTGTGTGTGTGTGTGTGTGTGTGTGTGTGTGTGTGTGTGGGTGGGTGTGTGTGTGTGCGTCCACATATGTGTTTGAGTTTGTAAGGATGTAAACATGGTCCTCCTGTCAATGACATGTAGATTCTTTGTGTTGATGCTAGCTGTGTGTTTATCACAGACACACAGTGAGGCTAAAAGAGACAGGCCAGACGCCAGTCTCCCTCTGTATGGGAGAGGAGCCACCAGAGTCATGTGACTAATGACAACAGACAAGCACTTCACCAGGCCCTCCCTCAAGTCACCCATATTGATGCAGGCCGGCCGTGTCACTGCCTACATCAAGCGCTCAATGTGACTTTCTGAAACGTGCCCGCTTTGACCACATAGAGAGGGAACGCCACCAGCCGCCCGCCACCACTGAGCATTTATCTTCTGACAGTGTCATCAGTCATGCCTGGGCACCGTCTGACGTGCAAATGTTTCTCTTCTGGAAGACTCCTGGTTAAGATGGAAGTCCATCAAAATCCTCCCTGGAATCCTGACAGGTTTGTTTGAGGTCTCCTCTCAGTAAACAAAAGTGTCAAGGCTGACCGATGGTGATAGATCCCAGAGTGACAGATGTGTGGGGCTTTTGAGTGTTTGCCAGTGAGTGCAGGGGAGATTATGTGAGCATACATGTGTTTGGGTCATATCAGTGTACATGAGAGAAGGTATATATCTGAAAGGATGTTTGTGGATGTATAGTTTGTTAGATTATGGGAGATACTGAGAGTACAAAAGTGTGAGTGTGTGTGTACGCGCAGCCTCATACGTATGTGTATGAAAAATTTAGCTCTTGGCGCTGTCAGAGGGGCCCAGGGCCGTGGCTGATTTGTGGCCCTGTCTGGTTTTGGAGCGCTATTCTGGTGTCACAACTTATCAGCGTCCCTGAGGTGGCTAGCCCACATATCAGCCTCTCTGGGATCCACACACACACGCGCTAGCGCTAATTAGCAGGCTGTCTATGGGGACTGTAATTGGGGATGGCACTTGTCACCAGGTTTACTCTGGAGCCTGTAGTGTCCCTCAGATGCTATACCATGATTACCAGCCTCTGCACCAGCACATTTGTTCACTTTCAACATCTCCTGGCTGAACTTGTTCTCCGCTCTCCTGCTGTTTATTTTCAGGTTGTCTGTAAAGTCGGACGGGAGTCGACCTTCCTTCACTCAGTATGCTGACTAACAACGGCCTATTAATATGAAAGCTTATGTAAATGACAGACTGGGACCGACCCTGTTGTCAAATATTAGACCATGCGTCTTCATTAATTTTGTCACTGTGTATTCTGTCGCTGTAGATGGTGTTTATTATTCTCTTGATGACGGGAATACTTTTGGTAGTAAACAATTGGCAGAGCACTCCATTAATCCTCATTCCAGAAGTAGTATCGCAATTATTCTAAAGTTAATTCGCTTTGGTTCACCACGCAATGGCAAGCCAATATTTTCCAGTCAGGTTTGTAACATAATGTTTGTGGCCTCTCAGAGGCACGTTGAGGTTTACCGATTCTGCAACATGTGAGTACTCCTAAGTCAATACTAACCATAGTATTTCATCTTGAGAGGCTGGGAGGTGGGGATAACGGTCATTGGCTGCTCCTAACAGGTTAAGAGCACATGGAATTAGTTAAGGATTGGTTAATTCATCAAAACATTTCAGGTTGCGGATGACGTGTCCAGACACACTTGACTGTGTGGCTTGTTTTTACAGAGAACTTGCACAGCAATGTCTGATGGCATGGACGCGTGCAATTTGACACTTATTGAAAAAAGAAGCAAAGTCTGCCTTGATGAGGAGCAGGGGGAGAAGGAGGAGGAGAAAGAAGGGGAAAAGCAGATGGAGCGGGAGGAGAGGAAGAGGAGAAAGGGAGGAGGACAGGAGGAGGAGGAGGAGCAGGAGGAGGATGGGGAAAAGTGAAGGAGGGGGGAGAGAAGGAGGATGACAGGAGGAGGAGATGGGGGGAGCAGGGGGAGGAGCAGGCGGAGGAAGGGGAAAAGCAGAAGGAGGGGAAGGAGAAGAGGAGGAGAAGAGGAGGACCACAGGAGGAGGTGAGGAGGAGGGTGAAACGGACAGGAGGAAGAGGAGGAGGAGGAGAGGAGAGAGAAGGAGGGGATGAGGATGAGGAGATGAGGAGGAGGAGGAGCAGGCATGACTTTGATAGCAGCAGTGAATCTATTTAGTTATTAAGTGGAAAACTCAACAATAATTCTCACGATAGCACATTGGTAGTAGTCAAGGACAAATATCAGAGTTGGGATAAGTTAAAACCCTGGATGAGAGACCAAAGGCATAGCTGTAGATAAATCAACTGTCCAGTAGGAGGTGCTGCCTTAACCATGGAAACTCAAGTCTTTAAATTAACATTAACAGTCCATTCGGAAAGTATCCAGACCCCTTAACTTTTTCAACATTTTGTTATGTTACAGCCTTATTCTAAAATGCATTAAATAAATGTTGTTCCTCATCAATCTACAATCAATACCCCATTATGAAATACCTTATTTACATATGTATTCAGACCATTTGCTATGAGACTCTAAATAATAATAATATGCCATTTAGCAGACGCTTTTATCCAAAGCGACATACAGTCATGTGCGCATAAATTTTTACGTATGGGTGGTGCCGGGGATCAAACCCACTACCCTGGCGTTACAAGTGCCATGCTCTACCAATTGAGCTACAGAGGACCACAAATAGAGCTCAGGTGCGTCCTGTTTCCATTGATTATCCTTGAGATGTTTCTACAACTTAATTGGAGTCCACCTGTGGTAAATTAGATTTATTGGACATGATTTGGATAGGCACACACCTGTCAATATTAGGTCCCACAGTTGACCTTGCATGTCAGAGCAAAAACCAAGCCATGAGGTCGAAGGAATTGTCTGTAGAGCTCCGAGACAGGATTGTGTCGAGGCACAGATCTGGGAAGGGTACCAAAAAATATCTGCAGCATTGAACGTCTCCAAGAACACAGTGGCCTCCATCATTCTTAAATGGAAGAAGTTTGGAACCACCAAGACTCTTCCTAGAGCTGGCCGCCCGGCCAAACTGAGCAAACGTGGGAGAAGGGCCTTGGTCAGGTAGGTAAAAAAAGGCATCTAAAGGACACCCTGACCATGAGAAACAAGATTCACTGGTCTCAAAGGTGCTTCAACAAAGTACTGAGTAAAGGGTTTGAATACTTATGTAAATGTGATATTTCAGTATGTTATTTTTAATACATGTTATTATGGGATATTGTGTGTAGATTGGTGAGGGGAAAAAAAACAATTTAATCAATTGTAGAATAAGGCTGTAACGTAACAAAATGTGGTAAAGGTCAAGGGGTCTGAATACTTTCCGAATGCACTGTATCCACACTCTGCTCTGGGCAAGTCAGGTCCCAGAGTATCTTAACAAAATGAAACCAAAAAGGTAGGCATCTAGTGTCCAGAAAATTTTATTTGGATGACATGCAAATATGCACATATTTAATTAGATATTGCCTAATTTGCATATTGTTATACAATATTTCAGAAGGAAATGTATACAAAAATTTTTTTTATTTGTGTCCACATTCAACTGGTTAAAGTTGATTGTGAAATGATCTTCAAATTCATTTCCAACTCATTTGGTGTGAGATATTTCACCTTTTGTTTAACCATTATAATTTCTACAGCCAGAAGATCTTCTTAATAACTATTTTGTCTATGCATTGGCTTGTTATTAGTCCTTATTATGGAACACTGACTCATGGCAAAATGAAACAATACTGACTCATCAACAGGTCAGCCGCTGCCTTTGAAATCAGTTATTCATTTATTATTAAGCTTTAAAGCTTCTGGAGCAGACTGTGTATAATGAAGCGCCTCTCATTGGCACTCGTGTTCCAGTAGCTACAGTGGCTTGCGAAAGTATTCACCCCCCTTGGCATTTTTCCAATTTTGTTGCCTTACAACCTGGAATTAAAATGGGGGGTTGTCTCGTTTGATTTACACAACATGCCTACCACTTTGAAGATGCAAAATATGTTTTATTGTGAAGCAAACATGAAATAAGACAAAGAAACTGAAAACTTGAGCATGCATAACTATTCACCCCCACCCCAAAATCAATACTTTGTAGAGCCACCTTTTGCAGCAATTGCAGCTGCAAGTCTCTTGGGGTATGTCTCTATAAGCTTGGCACATCTAGCCACTGGGATTGTTGCCCATTCTTAAAGGCAAAACTGCTCCAGCTCCTTTAAGTCATACCACAAATTCTCAATTGGATTGAGGTCTGGGCTTTGACTAGGCCATTCCAAGATATTTAGATGTTTCCCCTTAAACCACTCGAGTGTTGCTTTAACAGTATGCTTAGGGTCATTGTCTTGCTGGAAGGTGAACCTCCGTCCTAGTCTCAAATCTCTGGAAGACTGAAACAGGTTTCCCTCAAGAATTTCCCTGTATTTAGCGCCATCAATCATTCCTTCAATTCTGACCAATTTCCCAGTCCCTGCAGATGAAAAACATCCCCACAGCATGATGCTGCCACCACCGTGCTTCACTGTGGGGATGGTGCTCTCGGGGTGATGAGAGGTGTTGGGTTTTGGCCAGACATAGCGTTTTCCTTGATGGCGAAAAATCTCAATTTTAGTCTCATCTGACCAGAGTACCTTCTTCCATATGTTTGGGGAGTCTCCCACATGCCTTTTGGCGAACACCAAACGTGTTTGCTTATTTTTTTCTTTAACCAATGGCTTTTTTCTGGCCACTCTTCCGTAAAGCCCAGATCTGTGGAGTGTACGGCTTAAAGTGGTCCTATGGACAGATACTCCAATCTCCGCTGTGGAGCTTTGCAGCTCCTTTAGGGTTATCTTTGGTCTCTTTGTTGCCTCTCTGATTAATGCCCTCCTTGCCTGGTCCGTAAGTTTTGGTGGGCGGCCCTCTCTTGGCAGGTTTGTTGTGGTGCCATATTCTTTCCATTTTTTAATAATGGATTTAATGGTGCTCCGTGGGATGTTCAAAGTTTAAGATAATTTTTTATAACCCAACCCTGATCTGTGCGCCTTGCTTAGTGGTGTTGCAGACTCTGGGGCCTTTCAGAACAGGTGTATATATACTGAGATCATGTGACAGATCATGTGACACTTAGATTGCACACAGGTGGACTTTATTTAACTAATTATGTGACTTCTGAAGGTAATTGGTTGCACCTGATCTTATTTAGGGGCTTCATAGCAAAGGGGGTGAATACATATGCACACACCACTTTTCTGTTATTATTATTATATATTTTAGAGAATTTTTTTTAACATTATTTTTTTCATTCCACTAAGTCCATTACATGAAATCCAAATAAAATCTATTTAAATTACAGGTTGTAGTGCAACAAAATAGGAGAAACGCCAAGGGAGATGAATACTTTTGCAAGGCACTGTAGCTGAGATCAAGCCAGAGCAGGCCACTTGTGAGTTGTGATTTATTCAAATGTCACAGATGAACAGAAACTCATAAAAACCCACAGACATCTTGAATTGCTATTGGAATAGATTTTAGACATACAAGTAGGCCTTCAATACAAAGCTGGGATGAACTGCTGTCCATTTATGAATATACTTCCCATTCATGCACATGCATCAAGGAAACAAGACTTTATACATAATAAAATGGCACCGAATGGAGTTCTACACTATGGCACCGTACACACTCACAGGCTGTTCAACTGATATTTTGTAATGGATAGTTTGGAGAGTTTGTCTGCACAAAAATGTTGATAACAATTGTGCGGTGTCTCCAGAATGCTTGTGTAATCATTTTTCTGCAGAACTCTGTTGTATCACAACCATTGTGCCAAATTAGTTGTACATCAGTTGTACAACTTGAGTGTGTACGGGCCTTATGCTGGGCTGCTTGTGCGGTTGGTTGATGTAACATTCATTTGTGCACTGAGTGTACAACACATTAGGAACACTTTCCTATTGAGTTGCACCCCCTTTTGCCCTCAGAACAGCCTCAATTCATCGAGGCATGGACTCTACAAGGTGTCGAAAGCGTTCCACAAGGATGCTGGCCCATGTTGACTCCAATGCTTCCCACAGTTATGTCAAGTTGGCCGGATGTCCTTTGGGTGGCGGACCATTCTTGATACACACACACGGGAATATGTTGCGCGTGAAAAACCCAGCAGCGTTGCAGATCTTGACACACTCAAACCGGTACTCCTGGCACCTACTTCCATACCCCGTTCAAAGGCACTTAAATATTTTGTCTTGCCCATTAAAACATACACAATCCATGTCTCAATTGTCTCAAGGCTTAAAAATCCTTCTTTAACCTGTCTCCTCTCCTTCATCTACACTGATTGAAGTGGATATAACAAGTGACATCAATAAGGGATCATAGCTTTCACCTGGATTCACCTGGTCAGTCTGTCATGTTCCTAATGTTTTGTACACTCAGTGTATGTCTGCATTATAGGAATGTTGTTTGGCTGCCTAACTCTGAGTAAAATCCTAGAAACCCCACTGGACATTACAATCAATCACACGTTTCCAAATCAAAAACATTTAAAACACCTTCACTTTTCCACTGCCTTGAAATAGACAAGTAGCTGACACGCAACCGTCTCCTGCTCGTTACCGTACAATCAAATAACTGAAAAATCAAGGTTATGTTTGTTGTCAAGTAAGTCCATGTCATTGTGCATGTTTTGTACCCAGTCTTTTTCATGGGCCTGCCATTTTCAAAACAACCCGGAGACAGCTTCTCTTTTATCTCACTGACTTCTGTTGCTCCAGATGTAATGGTTATTTTTCTCTCTCAACACATCATCCACCTCAAGCGATAACCCACTCTTACTTTCATTTCGTAATCTTTCACCAACTTTCAAAGGAGCGTTCAATCATTGTGTAAAATCCAACAAATATATTTCATTGTTTCAAGATGGTAGTCTTCCACTTTCTGTTTCCAATTAAAGACTCAGAATTGAGCTGCATGACCTCATTTAAAAAATGCTTGTGAATTAATATTAAATCACTTTATTAATTGTGTCAGTCTGAGACTTAAAAGGCAACATAAAATGCTTTACCTCGATGCCCTAAAAGTACGTTTCAGCTGCCTTTGGGTTGACATTGGCTGTAAGTCTCCTGTCTAACTGATGGAGCTCTAGATCCTCCTCTTCGTCATTGTACCACTTCTGTGAAATGCATTGCTAATATAGCAACCTTATCAATTAACACAAAAGTCATGGCTAAATTGTATCACAAAGGTTAAACAAATGTAGAATAACTAGGAAATAGGAACTTTTACAGCCTGAGAAACACAACCTAGAATCATACGTATACATTCAGCATATGTGCTGACCCTGAAAAGGTGTATTTACGACAAATGTGGATTCTTTGCATCTTCCTCTTGGAGACACACAGCAGTTGGAGCATAACACTAAAGCTGTGTCTACAATTGACACTTACATGCAACTTCTGCTATCAGAATATGAAGATTGTATTGAAAAGACCGGTCTAGACGCATAAAAGTCGGATTGTGGTCAGATTCTGTTCAGATCTGGCTGACCACTTCAGAAGGGTGGGGACGCATTGTGCGAATTTCTCCTCAGTCTGGACGCAATCAGGCTACCGAAAGCGCATAGAGTGGGCGACGTCAGCAGCACTCCGCCCACAAGTCTCCAGAAAACATGTGTTTTGGGAGTGAGAGGCACCTTTTCATTATAACTTTGGAGGAGATACGTTCCTAGGGTGTGAGGAACATGTTTGCTGCCTCATAAATGCTAGCCAGCTAACTAATATTTAGAAAAATATTTTACGTTACGTTATGGTAACCCATTTGCAATCCCATTAGCTTTGCTTGCTAGCATGCTGGCTAGCTACAGAGGTTAGCTGGCTAGTTAGCTACATTAGTTAGCTACTGCCATCAAGTTGTTGTTCTGTTATCATATTTTGCTTATTCCACCTTTGCAGAATGCATACTGGCATTTGAATATATGGCGGGAAATGGAAATCCGGGCAAAATGTGGACATGGTGGACACATTTAAATGTATGTGTATGCCCCAATACACAGAGAACGCTATAAGGCGGCCATTTCGGCTCGCTGTTTCAATTGAAGTCACAGAAACGTGTTTCCTGTCACCATGCTCTTAGACTATAGGGGTTTGTCTTCTCTTCTCCCGCCTGGACTGAGAAGCAACCAGGCTAAGGGGGAAGAAACAAGCCAGAGAGAGAGGGAGAATTACAAGAGTTAGCTCAAGAAGAGTAATCACAAAGCGCTCTTTCTGCTCCACTGGTTTTTCAATACATCTACATTTTAGTCATTTAGCAGACGCTCTTATCCAGAGCAACATACTGTTAGTGAGTGTATACATTTTCATACTGGCCCCCCGTGGGAATCGAACCCACAACCCTGGTGTTGCAAACGCCATGCTCTACCAACTGAGCTACACGGGACTACAATACAGAATTGTGTTACACTTCAGTGAATAAATGCAGCTAAAATCCATATTCATAGAGCAGGCACAAGGTAATGAAGAGTTGATCAAAGTGAGTTAAAGAAGAGTAGGAGGCTCAGGGCCGTTTCTAACTTTTTGGGGGCCCTAAGCGAGATTTGGTTGGGGGGCCCCCCCACCATTCGGGCAAAACATTTTTGTGGCCCCCCTCTTGTCAGTGGAGAGAAAAATGTGCAGCTCTAAAAGTTAATGTCCTGCATTTCTACAAATGTTTCAATGAGGCAGAGAGAATATTTTGCCGTTTTAAAACTACAATGAACAAAAATATAAACAAGGAATTCAGAGAATTCTTATATGACCATTTCAGTTAGAGGCCAATTATTTTGCCCCTGCATCACCAAGCACCAGGCTTCCACAATCAGCATTCCCTTGTCATGAACAAGAAAGGCCTAAATGGGTCCATAGTAGCAGACACTCTTATCCAGAGCGACTTACAGTTAGTGAGTGCATACATTTTTTATACAGGCCAACTGTGGGAATCAAACCCACAACCCTGGCGTTGCAAATGCCATGCTCTACCAACTGAGCTACACAGGACTGTATTATGTGCTGAGTGTTCTGTAGACACACCACTGCTGCTTGCAGAAATCAATTCGGATATGTAATGGATGTCCAAGTGCTTTGGTTGGCTCACCTTGTCCCTGGTTACCTATTTGTCTTTGAGATCATGTGATGGATAACAATGGGGTGTGTCGTTTAGGGGTAGTGTTTTGGGAATATTGCAATGTTCCACTGTCAACATAGCACATTTACATTTTAGTCATTTAGCACACGCTCTTATCCAGAGCGACTTACAGTTAGTGAATACATATATATATGTTTTTATACTGGCCCCCCATGGGAATCAAACCCACAACCCTGGCGTTGCAAATGCCATGCTCTATCAACTGAGCTACATCCCTGCCGGCCATTCCCTCCCCTAACCTGGACGACGCTGGGCCAATTGTGCGCCGCCCATGAGTCTCCCGGTTGCGGCCAACTGCGACAGAGCCTGGATTAGAACCAGGAGCAGTGGTCTAGCACCAATTACATGACTCTAACAAGGCATTATGAGTTGGGCATATTTTGACTTCCCACATGGTAATGCACAGTATTATAATACAAAATATGCCCATTGAAGGAAAAGTTATTCTAATGTTATTCAAGAAATGTTGAATGTTGGAATTAACATTTGGAAGAACAGCCCCATATGCAGTGTCCCATCAGCATCTCATTTATAGCAGCGGAATAAGGCCACATTTATGGCATCTCATGTAAAACGCTGTATGTCCATGGCCAGGCATAAAGCATGGCCGTGCTCTGACAGTTTCATAAAGTTAAAAGGTTTCTGCAGTGATCAAAAGTGGCAGGTGCTTAACATATATACTACAGACTGTCATTCCTGGCTGTAAAGACATCTATCAGGGTTAAGAAGGAGAGAGCAGGGAGACCAAGGATAAAAACACAGCCATAACCAACCCTTTTAGAGCCATGGCCCAATGTGGAGGTTGACAATATGTAGTGTTAAGCATTTCTTTGATTCTTGCTATCCAAGTCCTGGAGAGAAGGTCGTTAAACCCCAATACATTTTTTTTGCCACATACCCCCCCCCCCCCACAAAAGCTCTCACCGCTTGTCTCAAGTGCAAATTCACTAATTGAGCGATCTCTAATACCAATCTCATTTTCTCTTAAGACAACAGAGCTAGTGCCTCTGTTACAAACCATTCATCATAGGATTCCTTTGGAGGAGGGAGGTAGAAAAACACTAAGGACGTAGTATATGGCGAGCAACACCTTGAGGATTATTGTGATTTAAAATATGCTAATTAATATTGCACCAATATATAAACATAGTTGATTACTCAAACTAACTGCAGAGAATTTAGAAAATCTAAATCCATCAGCAACAACCATTCAAACCCAGAAAGTCCATTAACATCGAATAAGCATTTTGGTCCATTTGAATTACCAATTGTACTGTTTAAGAGTATTAACTTACTTATTCTGAATTATTGCAGGTTGAGATTCATTTGTAATTATTAGATGTTTATGATTTAGTTGTTTTTCTGTCCAACCGGCTCATATTGGATAGTGACTATATTTTCTTATTTTGGAAGAGCAGCTTTGAAGAGGAGGAAATAGCTTACCTCTCCAAGGAGTTTGGATGCGGCATGGATCAGTAAGTATGCTCTGCCTTCCAATGGGTTGTTGAAGTATTGCATTTAGAATCAAATCAAATCAAATATTATTTGTCACATGCTTCGTAAACAACAGGTGTAGACTAACCATGAAATGCTTACTTACAGGGTTTTTCCAACAAAGATACACAATTAAATAAAACATTGAAATAATGATGAGGAATAAATGCACAGTGAATAAAAATGTAAATAACATGACATATACAGGGAGTACCAGTACTGAGTCAATGTGCAGGGGTACGAGGTAATTTAAATAGCTATGTACATATACAGTGCATTCGGAAAGTATACAGACCCCTTGACTTTTTCCACATTTTGTTACATTACTGCCTTATTCTAAAATTGATCAAATAATTTTTTTCCTCATCAATACCCCATAATATCAAAGTGAAAACAGGTTTTTTATTTTTTTTGCTACTTTATTAAAAAGTATTCAGACCCTTTGCTATGAGACTCGAAATTGATCTCAGGCGCATCCTGCTTCCATTGATCATTCTTGAAATGTTTCTACAACTTGATTGGACTCCTCCTGTGGTAAATAAACTTCATTGGACATGATTTGGAAAGGCACACACCTGTCTATATAAGGTCCCACAGTTGACAGTGCATGTCAGAGTAAAAACCTAGCCATGAGGTCGAAGGAATTGTCCATAGAGCTCTGAGACAGGATTGTGTTGAGGCACAGATCTGGGGAAGGGTATCAAAAAAATGTCAGGTCCCCAAGAACACAGTGGCCTCCATCATTCTTAACCACCAAGACTCTTCCTAGAGCTGGCCACCTGGCCAAACTGAGCAATCAGGGGGAGAAGGGCCTTGGTCAGGGAGGTGACCAAGAAATTGATGGTCACTCTGACAGAGCTCCAGAGTTCCTCTGTGGAGATGGGAGAACCTTCCAGAAGGACAACCATCTCTGCAGCACACCACCAATCAGGCCTTTATGGTAGAGTGGCCAGATGGAAGCCACTCCTCAGTAAAAGGCACATGACAGCCCACTTGGAGTTTGCTAAAAGGCACCTAAAGGACTCTCAGACCATGAGAAACAAGATTCTCTGGTCTGATGAAACCAAGATTGAACTCTTTAGCCTGAAGTGTGACATCTGGAGAAAACCTGGCACCATCCCTATGGTGAAGCATGGTGGTGGCAGCATCGTGCTGTGGGGATGTTTTTCAGCGGCAGGGACTGGGAGACTAGTCAGGATCGAGGGAAAGATGAATGGAGCAAAGTACAGAGAGATCCTTGATGAAAACCTACTCCTGAGCGCTCAGGACCTCAGACTGGGGCGAAGGTTCACCTTCCAACAGGACAACGACCCTAAGCACACAGCCAAGACAACGCAGGAGTGGCTTGGGGACAAGTCTCTGAATGTCCTTGAGTGGCCCAGCCAGAGCCCGGACTTGAAACTGATCGAACATCTCTGGAGAGACCTGAAAATAGCTGTGCAGCAACGCTCCCCATTCAACCTGACAGAGCTTAAGAGGATCTGCAGAGAACATTGGGAGAAACTCCCCAAATACAGGTGTGCCAAGCTTGTAGCATCATACCCAAGAAGACTCGAGGCTGTAATCGCTGCCAAATGTGCTTCAACAAAGTACTGAGTAAAGGGTCTGAATACTTTTGTAAATGTGATATTTCCGTTTTTTATTTTTAATAAATGTGCAAACATTTATAAAAACCTGTTTTTGCTTTGTCATTATTGGGTATTGTCTGTAGATTGATGAGGGGAAAAAACTATTTGATCAATTTTAGAATAAGGCTGTAACGTAACAAAATGTGGAAAAAGTCAAGGGGTCTGAATACTTTCCGAATGCACTGTAAATCAAACAGATCAGTCTAAATGTAAGACTCTGATCTGTTTGATTTAGCTTGGGGTAGTCTTGCTGAAATTCTGGTATGACTGGACTATTTTTATCAGATGGGATTTCAGCAACTAAACCTGCATTTCTAATCGATGCTTCTTGCAAGGAGGTTGTAATAGGCCTTATACTTCTCAGAGGATTCAACAATATTCAGAACAGTTTGCTCAGCTCATGACCTGCACATCTTAATAAGAGGGGTAGTGGTAGCACAACTGTCTTCCAAGGCATTAGCAACTCTATTAGCTATTCTATTCTGCTGAATTTCTTTTGTGCTGAAAATCCAAGGAAATCAGACAGAAGCATTGAAATATTAAACCAAATGCATGACCAATGATAACCAATGTATGGTGGGTTTGCCATGTTCTATTTATACAGACAGATCTACAGGCCATCATTGACCGTTGGTTAACACTCTGAGTACCATTGAGAGTGATGAATTGAAATGTAGAGGCTCTATTCTGCATTTGCTTAATAGGAGAGGAGTTTGAGGGGGAAGATACTTCAACATGTTCAAAAGAAAGAAGAAGAATAGCCGAAGCATTTAAAACACAAGATGAACACGATCCTCAAGGGTACAGATAAGACTAGCGGCAGTCCGTCTCTAACTGCTTATCTACGTTAGTCAGCCGGAACGCTTCCCTGCTACAGCCACAACGCATCACAGGGAGAGAACAACCCAACAGCAACTACAGCTCAGTGTTCACAGGATGAGCTATGGGGCCAGTGATCCTACTCTAGGGCTGTAACGCACACACACACACACACACGCACACACACGCACACACACACACACACACACACACACACACACACACACACACACACACACACACACACACACACACACACACACACACACACACACACACACACACACAAACACACACACACATGCACATACACACACAAGCTCGCACACACACACAGGAGTCTCAAAGCACAGTGAATGGGTTTTATGCCATCAAACACCAGCACATGAAAACAGAAGTGCAGTTAACTTAATTCTACTAGAGGGTAATAAAAAACAGCACACCTCCATACAACCGATGAAACAAACAGTGCAACTACACCTGATGTGGGCCTACATCCCTCACATCCTCCCTGCTTCTGCTTTCGGCATAAGCATACCTCTGTAGGCATTCGCAGATAAATGAGAAGAAACCCAATGAGGAGTGAATAATGCTAATCAAGTTGAGGTGTTTTGTGTTCGTGTGTGACACCACGGAGGGGGAATAATGCTGTGATTACATCGGCTCTCCAACCCTGTTGATGGCAGATACACAGGTACAACTGTACCCACAGGCAACACACACAGGAAAGAGTGACTCTTAACAGAGAGGAGCCTGGAAGTTCAATCAGGAAGTGTGTCTCAGCAAGGGTGTTAGGATCGACGGTAACTCACTCACTCCCAACGTTCACCTTTTGATTGATAGGAAGCCATTGAGAGCTTTACAGAGGCCTCTGCCCCTAAACGACAGCAAAGCCATTCCTCACTGCCTTCTCCTTAAAGGTTGTTAGCAGCACTGACTTACCTGAAAGCAAAGAGAAAGAAAAGGAAGTGGCATTAGTTGGTGAAGTTCACACAGTCATACAATATTAGGGTCATTTGAACCAAATTGTTCAACATCATGTTTTCCATTTATTTTAAACAAGAGAACAAGACGAGCGATGCATTAGCTCTGCATCTGTCCATAAACTGTCTAATTACTTTTTATACATACTCTCTCACTTCTCCCAATTTCACATTCCACAAAGGTAGTGAAAGGTGACATGGATATGTCCTTGACAACAGGTCTCCATTTGTGGCATAATTAGTTTCAGATATCGATGATTAATGTCTACAAAAGCTGTAGTTTCTCAGAGAACACCAATGATCTGTCAAATCACCTTGTAGTCTGGTGTGCAATTAAAAATCTGCTTGATTATCATTGTAAAAAGCAATTTGAAGAGGAAAATTATACCGGTTGGTGTATGACAGTTATCCCGTTTGGTGTATGGTGTATGACACTCTAGGTGAAAAAGCGTTGCCGCATCAAACTTGATTTGAATCTAGTCAGATATGAAATAATTCCAGACACTTACTATTATCGCTCATAGAAATAGCAGACAGAGCATTCATTTCACAGTTCATATTCCAAATAGCCTTTCTTTACAGGGTGAGGCATACTTTGTCAGCTTAGAGACAGATACATTACCTTCCTTGAGGGGCCACATTCACTGTTAATCAAAATGTATTAGGCCCATACATTCTCTTTTATATACCTATGTATCATGCAGGTGAAATGACTGTATTTATCATTCAGCTGACAACTGAAGAACAATGCTAAGCGCTAGTCCCACAACATTAAAATACATTTAATTACATAATAAAAAGTATTCTAATGAATAAAAAGTATACCTAACTTGAAACCTATTCATTTTCAGAATCTACAATTTTACCAGAAACAGTCAAATGACATTGTATTCAGGCAGTTACTCTACTGAAAGAGCTCAGTCTGCAGACATGTACAAATCTCTCTGAAAGTAATACTTTCCATCATATTCCTTTAACAAAGATCCATTGGGTGCTATGTAGAGCTTAAGAGCAAGTAGGGACGGCTCGGTGCCACATTTGATTGAAGAGGTACATGAATATATTCGCCACAGAAACTACAGTTTCAGCAGAAGATTACTATTTCCCTTCATAAATAGTCAGTCCTGCCACATAAAAATAACCTATTAGTACAATTCGCATTTAGAGTACAGCTCTGGCCACGTTTCTTTGGCAAAAAATGGGGCATGAAGTCATTTACTCCTGACTCCTTTGACTAAGGGGTCATGAATTGGTCCAGAGGGTTTTGGTGGAGTGACATGAGGTCAGCCTTGTACAACTAAATTGCTGTCAAGCATGTCAACAGAAGTGTCATGGATGAAACATTTTTCACCTCCCACTCTCAAAGGTAATTCATTACACATCACTAACACTAGAACTGCTAAAGCAGTCATTATGACTGCTCATTAATTGTTTTATTTTATTACTCTGTCAATTTCTTAAGTCATGCCCCCCTCCGTCCTTGACTTTTCCTAATTAAGTCTATATAACACACTGTCGGTGTTAGAATCTTAATATCACAAACAGAGCTAGAGTTACAACCAGTTTTAGGAGGGAATGTACTTTTTTAAATGGTTTTCCCCAGTTGCCCCTCCTTCTGCCAACAGTAGGGCATGCTCCGCTCCTTCTTCCGACAGTTGAAAGTGCAGTGCCCAGCTGATAATCACCCCAATAATCTCCTTGAAACTGAACCTAAACTATACCGAAACAAAATTCACACATAAGAATTGATTAAATCAATTAAGTTAAGTATGATGGGGAGAAAGGGGGAGAATGGTGAGTTGATGAACGAGGGGAAGCGAACAATGCATAATTATGTAACCACCAATTGTGAATGAAGAACAGGGCAGGCCATTCTATTGTATTCATCCATTCTAATTCTAATCTTAAAAGTATATGTACCCTATATCAGTCCACCGAATCAAAGCAGTTTTATTAGTCTACTCTGGCCTACTTGGAGTAGGCTACACAGTGAGAGCGTGCATAATTGTACATCCTTAACGGCTTTGAATATCTGGGAAAATGCCCACATCGGGCAGCAGGTGAGCGAGTGTCGGAGAATGTGGTGGAACCATATGTTCGCAAGGGGAGAAATGTCACCATGGACAATTTCTTCAATTCACTGTTATTGGTGAACAAGTTGCTTGCAAAGAAAACAAGTCTGGCCTGCACCATGAACAAAGTGAGACGGGAGCTCCCTCCCCCTGCGCAAAATAAGGCACCTGCACATCCGTACAACGGTGCTGAAGAATGACAATACGAGGGAACACAATAAAGAGAAAACCCGGAGACTATTAAGCACAACCAAACAAAGGTATGACAAAGCGTGTCAAGCAAGTGAAAGTTACGAAAAATGTGTCAACTGTTAGGACAAGAGATAACAGCTAAATGAAATCCAACTGATGCCATTGCGTGAAGCCCTACACAAGCACGAGCTGACAATAATGTACTATTTTTGACTGCTGTCATATCGACACTTATATTTATTATAATGCCATTATTGCTTTTGTGCTGAGTTGCATTATTTATCAAGGCCACTTGGTGCATATAATGATGTTTAGGCTACTGATGTTTTCAACATTTGTCCGCGTGTCTTGGTGGTTGGGGTATATTAATTTAATTTTGTCCTTATAAAAAGAAGCTGTTACCGTGTTCCAACACATCCAGCATGTTTTCTGTTTCATAGTTGTAACAAAGTCACATTTCTTTTTTAAATATTTTTTTACATATAGTCTACAGTAACATAAATGAATCAAAATGCTATTGTGTTATAAAAATAAAAATAAAGCATTCTAATGTTAGCCAAGGCCTTCATAAACATAACCAAATGATTATTTTTGTGAAAGCATATATGAAATGTATTAATTACACTGTTAGAATGTTGCAGTCAGAATGACTACTCATTAGCTTGAAGGGGGGTCCCTCGAGGCCCAGACGTTCTAGTGTTAATGGCTAGAGTGCAGTCCCTATAGGAGAACCCTTTGAAAAACCCTTTTTGGTTCCAGGTAGATCCCTTTTGAGTTCAATTTAGAACCCCTTACACAGAGGGTTCTAACTGGAACCCAAAACAGTTCTACCTGGAACCAAATTAGTTCTACCTGGAACCAAAAAGGGTTCTCCTACGGGGACAGCCGAAGAACCCTTTTGGAACCCTTTTTTCTAAGAGTGTACACTTATAACGTTCAAGTTTAATTGAGGTCTTATCTGATACAACTGAAGACAAAATATAAAAACACTGATAAAAAAATCATTATCTTGGAGAGATGCTAGAGAAAAGTATTTTGTTAACTCATTAGTGAAAGTGGTCCCACTCCAAACTGCTGTCAACTGTTCAGAGATATTAATTTGCTGATCAGTGTGCAATTAGGTCCCCTGTAGCTCAGTTGGTAGATCATGGCACTTGCAACGCCAGGGTTGTGGGTTCGTTACCCACGGGGGGGCCAGTATGAAAAAAGTTTATGCACTCACTAACTGTAAGTCGCTCTGGATAAGAGTGTCTGCTAAATTACTAAAAATGTAAAATTAACAGCTCCTAGAGACATGATTAATTGGGAATGTGGGAGGAGGAACTAGTGGATCAGTCCCCAGGGACAAGACCTGAGAGACACTTTTCTGATAAATTATGTTTGGCTCAACATTTTGAATAGAAATAACAAACAGACAATGGGAATCAAAAAATGTGCTAGCATTTACAAAGGAGTTCCAGAACAATACTCTCTTTTACTTTTAGACAAGCCAAGTCCAAAATTCCTTTCTTCTTTTGACAAAACCATACAGAAAAAAGGGAAACTTTTAATTTACAGTATTTTGGAGCAAACATCTGTTATGTCACTAAGCTGGCACCCCTTCAGTATACTGTTGCTGAATTTAGACAATGGCAGCATTTTAGTCTGTGTGTAAAGTCTTTGTTCATGACCATGAGGGTGCTGTACTAGAATGATACTCTTATCAGACAAAGCCAGTACGTCTCTTTATTCACCTCTTTTCCAGTGAACACTTGGGCAAGAGGATGTTCACATTCCCTCTGTGCAAACCCCTCGAAGGGCTGGTTGGCAGAAGACTTGTATAAATTGTCAGGTTTAGGGCTACGGTGGTTAAAGCTAATCTTAGACCAGTGTTTAGGGAAATAATGTCTCAGAACTACTTGTGAATCTGGACTCAAGTGTCTAACGTCTCTCTGACCAGCCATCAGTGTGCTTTAGCCCAGCCTATTGAAGCAGCCGAACACATTTGCTGCTATCTGTTCTGTGTTATCATCCTATCCTCCTGTTTTCATCTCTGTCACACCTTAGCAGACATCACAGGGATTTTATGTTCCACTATTTATGGTGAAACATCAAACCGGAAGGGATGGAGTGAGCCATAACCGCATTTCATGGTGCATCAATTCCAAAAGATGGGACAAAGGTATTGTGATATCTGGTGTAGACCACAATAATATGGCTCACTTTACCAACGTACACCCAAGACCTAAAGAAATGCTACATGTAAGAAGTATTCCAAACTACCAGACAGCAGCTGGATTTCAATCAAACCCGTCACTGTTTGTTTACAAACTATTGTCTGCACATGCATACAAAATGGAAGCATCTACATGTATCTGTGAGGGAAATCTAGTCTTACTGATAGTTTGAGTAGGTGTTTACAGTACCTAAACCATTCTTACCTTTTATGTGACCATGGTTAAAAAAGCTACTGCATAAAAAGCAGGTTTGAATTAATTGAGCACCAACTCATTTTGCAAGCACAACCATGAGTAATGAACTGACAATGGATTTTGTCTAGAAAGAGGTGCTGTTGTACTGGTCAGAACAGATTGTGGTAGGATTTAGAAAAAAACAGTAACAGTTGTTTTGAGTGTCTGCAATGGATGACTGCACCCGTGGTTTTTAATTTAAATTATTTAAATGATCATATGTGCTTTTCCCATGATAGGAATAGCAGCTGAACAAATGTCTTATCGCTGAAATATGCATATTCACTGACACGTTCTGAAATGTGCCAGCTAGGCCTGTGCCAGCCTTTCATCAAACCGTTAATTAAAGTTTGCGTGAGGTCTAATGCATTCAAGGAATCCTCATCCAGCACTAAGCACAAGGGCTCCAAAGCACATCCTTTCAGGATTCAATATTGTTGTTATTGTTTAGGACCACCAGATTTTCACTCACATATATTGGAATAAAGGTATAATTGTAACAGAAGGTTGAGAAATGTGCAGTGCATCTCCTTCAATGTTTCAGTAACACACATTTGGGCCTAACTAGACGCTGTCAAATGCACTTAAAAACAGAAAGCTCCTTCGTGTTACTGGAAAGGGATAATTAAAGTAATAGTCACCGATAACAGTAGGAGAGGAGATAGCAGGACAGAGGCAATTTAATTGTATTGTTATGTGGTGGTTTATCACTGGCAAATACATTTCTATTCAGAGTCTGTGTGAAACTGAATGTGGAAAGTGTGTGCAAATAAATATGTCTATACCCAAATACAATGAGTGGTAAAGTAAGTATGACGTGATTGTGTAATAAATGTATATCCCTTTGAGCAAGCCTGTCACGGATCCCCCCGGTACTGCTGCTCATTCCATTCACCAGTTCCGGAGGTCTACGTCACCGGCTTTCTAGGCGTCACTGACATGGATCATTATCACCAACCCCAGACTGTCTTGTCTCATTACTCACACCTGGTTCCCATTCCCCCTGATTAGTATGTGTATATATGTGCCCTCTGTTCCCCATTGTCCTTGTCTATTATTGTCCCATGTCAGTTGATCTCGTGAGTACTGTGTATTGTGCTCTGGTTGTTTACGGGTCTCGTCCTGTGTATTGTGTAGAGGTTACACCTCGCTCTTTGTTTGGGTTAAATCCCTTTTGTATATATATATATATATACACGTGTTTGTGTTGGGTGGAGTAAATAAAACCCCTAATACGTATTCCTGTGCATGTCTTCTAATCATTCTACAACTTGACAAAGTCAAATCATTAACTGTTGAAAGGGACTAATCAGCCATCCTCCAAGACAGTTTGTTTACAAGAAAGAAAGACAAAACAGAGACAAAATTCATTCCTCTTGATTCAGTTGAGCGATAGTGTAGGCCTATATACTGTATAGGCTTTTGTTTTTTTCCACAACCAAACAAGGTGAAAAATATGACAATCCAATTGCAAATGTACACATACCATGTGTTTTTTTGCCTGGTGAGGGTTTTCCGCAAGCAAATATGTTTTCCTTATTCAATTTTCTGTCACCGGCAAGACGGAAGCAATCAATGTTATTTCAAACTTATTAGTAACCATTGCTGACAGCCTGTCTTGAAAAATAGTTACCGCACAATAGTTGGGCCTAAATCATTTGTGAGCCTGACAGGGTATGAAAATGTATGCACTCACTAACTGTAAGTCGCTCTGGATAAGAGTGTCTGCTAAATGACTAAAATCTAGGAGGTTTATCTTCAACTCACTGCTCAGGCAGTATCTGTGCTGCTAGTGGACTCCTTGGAGTCTGGGAGGGTTTACACACTAACACAACTGACAAGATAGTAGTCCAAAGCCTTCTGCCTCAACAACAATGCACCCATTCCTGTAGCATTCACAACAGTCATTTGGTTACAAACATTTGGTCACAATACTTTGATGTCTACATGGAAGGGTTATTCAAGGTATATTTGGCAATTCACTTTGTATTTGTTCTTTAGACAAGTCATTTTCTGATAACCCTCCACCAGGGATATAAACACAGCATTTCAGTTTAAATCATCGTTCTATTTGCTTCATGTATCACTCTGTGCAAACGAGCGACGAGAGACTGAATGAGAGGTGATTGGCACATTTCCACTGACAGCATCACCAGGTCGATCTGCATAAGATAAGACATCAATGTATTGTATCTATTAAATATAACTGAGGGGCTGTAATATCCTGTCTCCTCGTGTGTTCACAGAATGTGCCTTTGTGTCATTCAATTTTGATTATTACAATCCCAACACCAACTAGAAAACAGGGAGATGTATGAAAAGTGCTCGTGGCAGAATAAGCTCTCAATGTTTATTCAATGATCACTTCCTAAGAGCAAATATATTTGACAAACAACCACACTGAAGGTCAAAGCACAACACCATTTTGTATACATCTGGCCCTTCATTGGACACTGTGTTAACAAACCTCCAAACGAGCTTCAATGCCATACAACAATCCTTCAGTAGCCTCCAACTGCTCTTAAACACTAGTAAAACTAAATGCATGCTTTTCAATCGAACGCTGCTGGCACCCGCCCACCCGACTAGAATCACCACTCTCGACGGGTCTGACCTAGAGTATGTGGACAACTACAAATACCTAGGTGTCTGGTTAGACTGTAAACTCAACTTCCAGACTCACATAAAGAATCTCCAATCCAAAGTTAAATCTAGAATCGGCTTCCTATTTCGCAATAAAGCCTCCTTCACTCATGCTGCCAAACATGCCCTCGTAAAACGGACTATCCTACCGATCCTTGACTTCGGCGATGTAATTTACAAAACAGCCTCCAACACTCTACTCAGCAAATTGGATGTAGTCTATCACAGTGCCATCCGTTTTGTCTCCAAAGCCCCATACACTACCCACCACTGTGACCTGTACGCTCTTGTTGGCTGGTCCTCACTACATGTTCGTCGTCAAACCCACTGGCTCCAGGCCATCTATAAATCACTGCTAGGCAAATCCCCGCCTTATCTTAGCTCATTGGTCACCATAGCAGCACCCACCCGTAGTCTGCGCTCCAGCAGGTATATCTCACTGGTCATTCGCAAAGCCAACACCTCCTTTGACCGCCATTCCTTCCAGTTCTCTGCTGCCAATGACTGGAACGAATTGCAAAAATCTCTGAAGCTGGAGACTCTTATCTCCCTCAATAACTTTAAGCATCAGTTGTCAGAGCACCTTACCGATCACTGCACCTGTACACAGCCCATCTGAAATTAGCCCACCCAACTACCTCATCCCTATATTGTTATTTATTTTGCTCTTTTGCACCCCAGTATCTCTATTTGCACATAATCTCTTGCACATCTAGCATTCCAGTGTTAATACTATTGTAATTATTCTGCACTATAGCCTATTTATTGCCTTACCTCCATAACTTGCTACATTTGCACACACTTTATATATATTTTCTGTTGTATTTCTGACTTTATGTTTTTTACCCCATATGTAACTCTGTGTTGTTTTTATTGCACTACTTTGCTTTATCTTGGCCAGGTCGCAGTTGTAAATGAGAACCTGTTCTCAACTGGCTTACCTGGTTAAATAAAGGTGAAATAAAAAATAAATTCACCTGAGTACACACGCACGCACACACGCACACACGCTGAGGTAGCCATTTCCTCTCATTAAAATCAATTAATCTGGAGAAATCAACTGGGGGTGTTTTCCTGTTGTTGAAATTTATGATTTATTCCATTATTTCCACAACAGAAAAAGAGAAAGGACAAAGAGGGAGAATAAAAGGACCCTAAGAATTTATATTAAAGATCAGGCCTTCAGAACACCAATTTAGAAACACTCAGACTGAAAAAAGACATCAGGCTAACAAGGTGAAAGCCAAATGGAAAATTACAACTAATGCAGAAGAGAAATAAGGTTTTTATGTGCCCTGACTGCCGAGAATCTCCCCTCGACTTGTGAAAGACAATAACCTAAACCATGTCCTGGTTCATTCTCTAGACCTGTATTTGATATACATTCACAATGTCAGGGTCCCTAAGCAGCAGACCCCGACACAGACAGTGATTGATATGGGATTGTGTTGGGCACGCGCTGATTTAAATCTAATGGGGTGGCACGCACGGGTTCACAAACAGTATAAAACAGACATTACATCAAATATGACTCTTGAAATGTTAGCTCAAGTGTCAAATCAACATAAGCGGATTCGACAAAGGCACTCTGCTATATATCATAAACGGTTGCTGTCAGAAAATCACAAATGACAACAACCATGTCAAACATAGAGCAAACAGATCATTTTGCAAAACAGATGGTAAGTGTGCCATTTCATTCAAAAATAAAAAAACAACAAGACAAAAGAAGAAGAAATAAAATAATTTGGGCTACACATCTTGAGACCCCCCCACCCCTTTTACAGAACAAACGTATTCCTAAGCCTCACTTTTTATACTGGGTTAATGAGCGATTTGTACATGTAAATGGCCCATTATATTATTACCCTGACACGTTAGGACCAGAGAATAACCACAAGGTTTGTTTAAGACCTCATTACACTAGGCTTGGGGCTTTACAATGAAGAGAGCATACTGTGTCATACCGCTGGTAATCCTCACGTATTTACAATACCCTCTTCTCTAATTACCTATCCTCCCCTGGGTGTGCAGCTAAAGCACTGCAGGAGCTATGTGGAATTACCTCTAGATCTATCATCATGATCAACAAGCACCCACTTTCATACTTTCATCACCAGCAGCAACATCTGAAATTAGTTAAATAACATGAATTGGCAATTTGTGTGCAACTACATGCTGCGGTCTGAAGATTAAATCTGATGAAGTCCAGAGAGTTATCCCCGGTTGAATTGAACAGTAAATACTCATTGAGTACGTCTAAATATACACTGCTTGACAAAATGTATGTGGATACCTGCTCGTCGAACATCTCATTCCAAAATCATAGGCATATGGAGTTGGTCCCCCGTTTGCTACTATAACAGCCTCCCCTCTTCTGGGAAGGCTTTCCACTATTGCTGCGGGGACTTGCATTAGTGAGGTCGGCACTGATGTTGGGCGATTAGGCACGGCTCCCAGTCGGCGTTCCAATTCATCCCAAAGGGGTTCAATGGGGTTGAGGAAAGGGCTCTGTGCAGGCCAGTTAAGTTCTTTCACACGATCTCGACAAACCATTTCTGTATGTACCTCGCTTTCTGCACAGAGGCATTGTCATGCTGAAAAAGGAAATGGCCTTCCACAAACTGTTGTCACAAAGTTTGAAGCACATAATTGTCTAGAATGTCATTATATGCTGTAGCGTTAAGATTTCCCTTCACTGGAACTAAGGGGCCTAGCTCGAACCATGAAAAACAGCCCCAGACCATTATTCCTAAACCACCAAACTTTATAGTTGGCACTATGCATTCGGCCAGGTAGTGTTTTCCTGGCACAGCCAAACTCAGATGGTGAAGCGTGATTCATCACTCCAGAGAACGCATTTCCACTGCTCCAGAGTCCAATGGTGGCAAGCTTTACACCATTCCAGCTGACACTTGGCATTGCGCATGGTGATCTTAGGCTTGTGTGCGGCTGCTCGGTCATGGAAACCCATTTCATGAAGCTCCCGACGAACAGTTCTTGTGCTGACGTTGCTTCCAGAGGCAGTTTGGAACTCGGTAGTGAGTGTTGCAACCGAGGACATACGATTTTTACACGCTATGTTATTCAGCGGTCCCGTTATGTGAGCTTGTGTGGCCTACCACTTTGCTGCTGAGCCATTGTTGCTCCTAGACATTTCCACTTCACAATAACAGCACTTACAGTTGACCAGGGCAGCTCCAGCAGGGCAGAAATGTGACTGACTTGTTGGAAATGTGGCATCCTATGACGATGCCACGATGAAGGTCACTGAGCTCTTCAGTAAGGCCATTCTACTGCCAATGTTTGTCTATGGAGATTGCATGGCTGGGTGCTCGATTTTATACACCTGTCAACAACGGGTGTGGCTGAAATAGCCGAATCCACTAATTTGAAGGGGTGTCCACATACCTTTGTACATATAGTGAATGTAATCCAACAGAGCCCTGGGGTAGCCATATTATTATAGTGAGATGAAATAAAGCCGTACACCAAAATGAGACCACGTCATTAATGAAACAGTCTGAATAAGCCTTTGTGCGTATTGAAGGATAACAAGCAACTTTGAATGATCTTGAACAGTTTTCACAATCAGCTACCAAGTATCAACCCAGACGTGACTGAATATAATAATTCTAAATCAATAACAAAGACTTCTTCAATGTATCGCACTGAAAACGAATACTTGAATGTACATTACCCAAATAACCTACATCCACTGCCGTAATTCTCCCGAGCCCATGCAAAGACAAACATGTCGTCATAGCAATAATCTGTGCCAGATGCAGAAACTACAAAGATTCTCAGTGACTATAAAGATTCTCCCCACTCTCCCTGTGACAAAAAAATTATAAAAGGTGTCCTTTCTTTCTCCATGAATAAATGTTTCAACAAACTGTCACACATTTCTTCCCACGGAATTTGTATTTCTGTTTCTGAAATCCACTCTATAATTCTGAAACCTATTTCCATTAAATCAAGAATTAACTGTGTGTGGAGCTGAATGTGTGCCATTTCGGTGACACTGATGTTTTTTGGTCTACTCAGTGGCATCACATGAAAGACCCCAGTAGAGATATAGTATGCCAACCATCTAAGAGGTCTTCATCTAAGAGGGACGCCTACTACCGTATAAACTGAAAAGGGGGAAATTGGTGCATGCGATATGGATGGATGACTAATAACCCTGATTCTAATGATCACCCTATTTGAGAGATCACACATTTTCCCAAACTATTTTTTTATTTTATTTTTATCTGGTGACCCAAATAAAGCACAGTTTCTAACCTCTACTCAGGCTTCAGCTGTGGCCCAACAGGGACTGGCTGTGAGCCACCATTTGAAAACCACCCATGTTTACATACCAACGTAAAATCATTCACTAGTACTTTATTTATACAATAGAGTCTGTTCCTGAAACATAATATAGCCTACTGTAGTTTCCATTAGTGGATATCGTTAAATGGCTAGGTAATTACATGGGTATTATTGCTCATATCTCAAATGTTCTATTAGATATAGCCTATATTGCTTTCCATAAGAGAATGCAACCACTACCATTGTGACTGTGGCTTGAAGGTCGCTGAACAACAGTGGCAAAGGCCAAACAACAACAACAGTTATGTTTGGCAAATCTACCAGCAGCCCACATAAACCAGTAGTCTGAAACACTGCATCTAGAGCAGGGGTCCCCAACTGGCGGTACGCGGGCCAAGGTTTTATTTGGCACCCCAAGTTTTCTGAGCAATTTTCATTGTTGGATATAAAAGGCTGTAAAGAAAACAGGAAATCAGCTCCAAGTGATTTTAATTTTGGAAATCTGTTCCCAAGTATTCCCAGGCATAATGGAGTGACACAATTTGATCGTAACCAAATGCAAGCAAGGTTTGAAATGATTATGTTTTAGTCAAATATTATATCTGTTTGGGATTTTTGCGGTCAATTTGCAGTCTACAAATTATATGTAATTATGTTCCGGACCCCCGACCATCCGCTCAAGAAAAAAATCGCCCAGCGGCTGAATCTAGTTGATGATCCCTTAGCTAGAGGGTACTGTTTTAAAAATACAATTATTAGAACATGTGTCATTCAAATCAATGAGGACTTATTCTTTGATTTTAGAGAATAAATGTTATAAAGGTTCAAGCTGGAACCTGTTCATGATATTACAACGGCAAAGATGTTACTTCAAACAACAAACACTGTTTTTGTCCCTCAGACATCATTGCGCATCATTGCACACGCGATAGAGTAGCATATTATGCACTATTATTTTTTTTCCCACGATGCAGGATGCTCCTCTGCCCCGTTTTAAAAGACTAAACAAAAACAATAACAAATGCGCTTGGGGCGACCAGTGGCTCTGTTTCACCTAATGCGGATTTCAGCTTTAAGATGCCCAATTAAGCCTGCTTTTGAAGAGTTTCTATGGAAACGGATTTGGCTCCAGGTGGTGTTAGATGGATTGTTTTTCAGAATTAAAATCTAACGTCTGGTTGTGTCCCGTGCCCTGAATCATCTATCACTTGGAGTAAGGCAAACCACCAAACTATCTCTGCCTCTGTTTGCTTAGCTCTTGTTTTATTAACTTTATCAGGACCAAACCACATTTACAGGTCACGCATTAGCATTTATTAATAAACACAATTTTTCACTTGAGACGAAAGGCTTTTGTCTTAGAAAAACACCTGTTCAAAGTCAATTTCTCACTTTTTCCTTCAGTTATTTTTTCAGTTTTGTTTTCAGCATGGGGTGATTAAGAGAAACAGATTGAGCTCCCTTTATATAGGAGGTAGAGAGAAATATTCTCCAACACTGTAGATTAGACTGAGTTCATCCTGGTGGGGATCCAACTAGACCCATGTTCTCACCACACCTGGCCCTCATCTGAACAACGCCAGAGCAGTTTGTGTCCTCAGAATAGAACATCCTTTATTCATAACTCAAATCACCCTCCTAGCCCATGTCTTCAATTTAACAGAATCTAATGGACAGTAAAATGATGATCACAACATCCCATTCCCTAAACAAATCTGTATGATGCATCAACAGAATACGGAGTTAAAGTATCCTCTTTCTCAAAGCACCCAGACTCTGGTAATGTGAGTGCTACTTCCTCCCTGTTACACTATTTATTGTCTATTTCAGCCGTAGTCTGAAACACCTACCTACTGAGAAAAATAAAAAGCATGCAGTGAGAAATCACATATTTTATGGACACAATGTTCACCCCTCATGGTCATGATCTTTTTCACTGACGAATGCCTGGTAGCTTGCACACAGGGTGATTTCTGTGGTAATTTGCAGTTAGGTAGAAACGATTGAGTTTGTTGCATTCACAGTCCAGAGAATGCATAGGGACACCAGCTAGTTTGGAAAATAGTTATTTACACGCACCCTTAGATGGGCCATTGACTTCACCCTATGTAGGCCCGACCGAACACTCCCAGTGGTTTCATTTTCACAAGCTAATGCTAGTCCCCTGTAGCTCAGTTGGTAGAGCATGGCGCTTGCAACGCCAGGGTTGTGGGTTCGTTTCCCACGGGGGGCCAGTATGAAAATGTATTCACTCACTAACTGTAAGTCGCTCTGGATAAGAGTGTCTGCTAAAATGACTAAAATGTCAAATGTAATCAGCCAAGAGAAAGAGTATTGATTATTTTCAAATAGCTGCCTGTAGAACTATAAGAGTTACCGTCTTTACAACGCATGAAACATTTTTTTTTGAACTTGTTTCATAATGGCTAAACACCATACAATTAAACCAGAAAACAGCTCTGGAAGTAGAAGGAAAACTTGCTCGAAATACACTGAACAAAAATATAAATGCAACATGAAAAGTGTTGGCCCCATGTTTCATAAGCTGAAATAAAAGATCCCAGAAATGTTCCATACGTACAAAAAGCTTACTTTTCTCAAATTTTGTGCACAAATTTGTTTACATCCCTGCCATAAGCCATTAGAATCCTGAACAACTAATCATGGCTACCCGGACTATTTGCATTACCCTACCACCCCACCCCAACCCAACCCCCCCTCCAACCCAGGACCTCCACATCCGGCTTCTTCACCTGCGGGATCATCTGAGACCAGCCACACAGACAGCTGATGAAACTGTAGGTTTGCACAACCATAGAATTTCTGCACAAACTGTCAGAATCCGATTCGTCGTCATCTGTACCGGGCAGATGACAGACGTATGACATTGTGTGGGCGAGTGGTTTGCTGATGTCAACCTTGTGAACAGAGTGCCCCATGGTGGCGGTGTGGTTATGGTATCGGCAGGCATAAGCTACAGACAACAAACACAATTGCATTTTATCGATGGCAATTTGAATGCACAGAGATACCATGACAAGATCCTGAGGCCCATTGTCGTGCCATTCATCCGCCGCCATCACCTCATGTTTCAGCATGATAATGTTGCAAGGATCTGTATACAATTCCTGGAAGCTGAAAATGTGTGACTTCACACAGCCATTGAAGAGGAGTGGGACAACATTCCACAGGCCACAATCAACAGCCTGTTCAACTCTATGCGAAGGAGATGTGTCGCGCTGCATTAGACAAATGGTGGTCACACTGTATAATGACTGTCTTTCGTATCCACGGCCCTACCTTTTTTTTAAGGTATCTGTGACTAACAGATGCATATCTGTATTCCCAGTCATGTGAAATCCATAGATTAGGGCGTAATGAATTTATTTCAATTGACTGATTACCTTATATTAACTATGACTAAGTAAAATCGTTGAAATTGTTAAATGTGTCGTTTATATTTTTGTTCAGTGTAAATGGGGAGATGCCTGTTCAAGATAACTACTGGTGGAGGATGCTCAAAGAGACAGGAGATTGACACACAATATTATATCAGATGACACACAACCATGGGTCTTAAAGATATCCTGATCAGTAAAGTGGAATCAATGAAATCCGGAAAATAAATCATCCACTTCCCAAATGTAATTGACAATCATTGCCATCACTAGATGATGCCTGGTGGATCTGCAAAAATTTTTTTAACAAAATAATCCTACATCTGTATGTCAAATTAAGTTAAAGTACTACAACAGGATACTTTTGTTTAAATGCATTATTTCCCATCAAACAGGATGGCGCTGCTTTGTAGAATTATTCTACTATGGTTGTTCTCATAGGCAACATCTTCATGAGGGATAAATAAATGCAATGCAACACAGGATTTAAAAAAAATCTAATTGTGAATGATAATTTAATTGCAGAAAGCCTGTAATTAGAGAAAAAGTAAAATGTAAATGTTTTTTGGGGTCTATAAACTGAGTATACAAAACATTAAGAACACCTGCTCTTTCCATGACATAGACTGACCAGGTGAATCCAGGTGGAAGCTATGATTCTTTATTGATGACACTAGTTAAATCCACTTCAATCAGTGTAGATGAAGGGGAGGAGACAGGTTAAAGAACTATTTTTTAGCCTTCGAGACAATTGAGACATGGATTGTGTATGTGTGCCATTCAGAGGATGAATTGGCAAGACAAAAAATGTAAGTGCCTTTGAAAGGGGTATGGTAGTAGGTGCCAGGCGCACCAGTTTGTGTCAAGAACTGCAACGCTGCTGGGTTCTTCACGCTAAACAGTTTCCCGTGTGTATAAACAATGGTCCACCACACAAAGGACATCCAGCCAACTTGACAAAACTGTGGGAAACATTGGAGTCAACATGGGCCAGCATCCCTCTGGAACACTTTCAACACCTTGTAGAGTCCATGCCCTGACAAATTGAGGGAAAAAAACCCCTCAATATTAGGAAGGTGTTCCTAATGTTCGGTATACTCAGTGCAGTGGAGGCTGCTGAGGGGAGGGCGACTGATAATAATGGCTGGAACGTCGCAAATGTAATGGCATCAAACACAAGGAAACCATGTGTTTGATGTACATGATACCATTACATCGATTCCACTCCAGCCATTACCAGGAGCCGTCCTCCCCAATTAAGGTGCCACCAACCTCCTGTGACTCAGTGTAGAAAATCCACTCCAGCTATTGCAACACTGATGTATCTTCTGTTCTCTGATAGAAGTAAACACATTTAATATTTTATGTGATGAATGACATAAATGGCATCTCCAATATACAGCGCATTCGCAAAGTATTCAGAGACCCTTCCCTTTTTCCACTTTGTTACGTTACAGCCTTATTCTAAAACAGATTCAATTATGTTTTTTCTTAATCAATCTACAGCGAATCTAAAGCGAAAATAGTTTTTTGAAATTATAGCAAATAGCAAATTAAAAACAGAAATACCTTATTTACATAAGTATTCAGACCCCTTGCTATGACACTCGAAATTGAGCTCAGGTGCATCCTGTTTCCATTGATCATCCTTGAGATGTTTCTACAACTTGATTGGAGTCCACCTGTGTTATATTCAATTTATTGGACATGATTTGGAAAGGCACACACCTGTCTATATAAGGTCCCACGGTTGACAGTGCATGTCAGAGCAAAAACCAAGCCATGAGGTCGAAGGAATTGTCCGAAGAGATCAGAGACAGGATTGTGTGGAGGCACAGATCTGGGGAAGGGTACCAAAACATTTCTGCAGCATTGAACGTCCCCAAGAACACAGTGGCCTCCATCATTCTTAAATGGAAGAAGTTTGGAACCACCAACACCCTTCCTAGAGCTGGCTGCCCGGCCAAACTGAGCAATCGGGGTAGAAGGGCCTTGGTCAGGGAGGTGACCAAGAACCCGATGGTCACTCTGACAGAGCTCCAGAGTTCCTCTGTGGAGATGGGAGAACCTTCCAGAATGACAACCATCTCTGCAGCACTCCACCAATCAGGCCTTTATGGTAGAGTGGCCAGATGGAAGCCACTCCTCAGTAAAAGACACACAACAGAACGCTTGGAGTGTGCCAAAAGGCAAGCCAAGCATCACGTCTGGAGGAAACTTGGCACCATCCCTATGGTGAAGCATGGTGGTGGCAGCATCATGCTGTGGGGATGTTTTTCAGTGGCAGGGACTGGGAGACTAATCAGGATTGAGGGAAAAATGAACGGAGCAAAGTACAGAGAGATCCTTGATGAAAACCTGCTCCAGAGTGCTCAGGACCTCAGACTGGGGCGAAGGTTCACCTTCCAACAGGACAACGACCCTAAGCACACAGCCAAGACAATGCAGGAGTGGCTTGGGGACAAGTCTCTGAATGTCCTTGAGTGGCCCAGACAGCCCGGACTTGAACCCGATCGAACATCTCTGGAGAGACCTGAAAATAGCTGTGCAGTGACGCTCCCCATCCAACCTGACAGAGCTTGAGAGAATCTGCAGAGAAGAATGGGAGAAAGTCCCCAAATACAGGTGTGCCAAGCTTGTAGCATCATACCCAAGAAGACCCGAGGCTGTAATCGCTGCCAAATGTGCTTCAACAAAGTACTGAGTAAAGAGTCTGAATACTTATGTAAATGTGATATTTCAGGTTTTTAGTTTTAATACATTTGCAAAAATTTATAAAAACCTGTTATTGCTTTGTTGTTACGGTGTATTGTGTGTAGATTGATGAAAAAAGCACAATTGTATACATTTTAGAATAAGGCTGTAACATAACAAAATGTAGAAAAAGTCAAGGGGTCTGAATACTTTCCGAATGCACTGTATATCTGGATATCCACAGTTTCTTATATCAATATTTCTGAACGGTATTAGACAATCAGGATTCAGTCGAAAGCACCACAAGCCCATCTTGCTATAATTCTTAACTAATTGTCTGTCTTCTTTCTTTTCCAGGAAACTTTCAGACATTAGCTAGCGGAGAACCTGTCATCCAGCCCTAGTAAATAGAGCTCTTTAGACTGAGATTGGTATAGGCTTGTGTATATGTGTGCCATTCAGAGGATGAAAGGGCAAGACAAAAAATGTAACTGCATTTGAACGGGGTATGGTAGTAGGTGCCAGGCGCACCAATTTGTGTCAAGAACTGCAAAGCTGCTGGGTTCTTTACCAAGTATTCCCTAAAACCCCTCCTGATCTGATCTTCTCCCTCTCCTTCAGTCCAGTCCAGCCATCCCCCTCTCACTGTCTCTCTAGAGTGGGCCATGTGTTGCACATTGCAATGTGCCACTTTTCACACGATGCAATGTGTTACACCCTGGGAAATGCAGCATGTACAACTCCAAAATCGACCATATGTCCCGGCGTGACTTGTGCCACTTAAAGTGAAAACAAAGATGATATCTGGTGGAGAACCCAAACAAGGCCACATCTGGTTCTATACGTTAGATATGACACAAGATACCAAAGGCATGTAGTGCTAGCTGTGCCTCCCGAGTGGCGCAGTGGTCTAAGGCACTGCATTGCAGTGCTAGCTGTGCCACTAGAGATCCTGGTTCGAATCCAGGCTCTGTCGTAGCCGGCCGTGACCGGGAGACCCATGGGGCGGCGCACAATTGGTCCAGGGTAGGGGAGGGAATGGCCGGCAGGGATGTAGCTCAGTTGGTAGAGCATGGCATTTGTAATGCCAGGGTTGTGGGTTCGATTCCAGTATAAAAAAATTAAAATGTATGCACTAACTGTAAGTCGCTCTGGATAAGAGCGTCTGCTAAATGACTAAAATGTAAATGCATGTGACACTGAAGCATAAACCCAGGCCTTTCATACTGAGCAGGAGGTAAGGTAGCCTTGGCTGTTGCCATGCAGGCATTACTATTTAGTGAGGCTGGTGGATCATTGATAGGTTGGATATATTCTCTTATCACAAATAGTAAGGTAGGTGTGCTGGGCTTTGCCTGCTTTGCTCATGAGCATTCACCAAGTTTCCAGGCCACTTAACCATGCATGACCCCGAATGAATCTAACTCACGTATGAAATGTTCCCTTTCCTGAGTAGGATGCCATTCTCCTCCTTGGCGCCTTTTTTTGCACAGATCCAAATTACATTTTGTAATTATAAAAGCACATTATTCAAATCTGTTCATAAATATTTATTGTGAGATGCGAGTGAGAGAGTGGTATTCTACTCCACTCTGGTCATGGAAATATTGCAATACAAAATCTGAACAGCAACTATTTTGCAGAGAGCCAGGGAGTTGAGCTAAAAACGGGTCAGAAATGGAGAGGGGCCACAGGCCAGGGATTGGTTGTGCTTGAAGCACTGCTGGCCTAAGTCACATGTGGGCTGGTTCACTAGTCTGCTCCACTCATGGCTGCCTGGGTCCTGGGTTGGAGTCCAGGCCCTCTCTCTCTCCACTCTGTTCTGCTTGTTCCCTGTGATAAACCCTCTTGTTTGGCCGTCGTCAGGTCCAGCACATCTGCCAGTCTCTGTGCCAGGCTGGCAGTGCCCAGTCAGGAGAGTCTGGGTGGAGTCACAGCAGAGATTCACCAAATGGTATTTTTTGTACTCCCTGTAAGAGAGTGAATTACCACAACCTCCAGCGGTTAGAAACAATTTGCGTTTGTTTCTATTGTCTTGGACACTAAGGGCCATTTTGTATTATATACAATTATTGAGTTATGGCTCAAACAATAAAGCTGTGTCTGATTGGAAGTATTTGTACAGTTTCATGATAATAAATAGGTTTTTAGATCATACAGCCCATTTGGTGACTGCATAAAACATCAGAATCTGAATCAAAGAGTCTGATTAATTGACTGTTCTTTCATTATTTCTTAATACAATGATGGCGATTTGAATGATAACAATAATCTCTTTAGAGAATATGGTTCTATTCCACCAAATCCTTATTAATCTTGCCACAGTGATTTCAGGCTCAGCTGTCACTGTGTTAATGTGAGAAACATACTGTGGGTGTTTGGGTACTGAAGCAGCGTACTGTTTTCAGTCCACAAACAGCCTTTTAAAAGGTGCTATAACTATTTTACCATTAATGTTCACATACAGTAAAAAGTGCTGTTGCATTTGCTGTTCCGAGACAGACCTGTCACGGTTAACTAAGCCAGAACCCAGAAGCAGACCAGGACACGGTACGTGAGACAAAGGTGAGTGTTTATTAATAGAGTCCGAGTGAAGCTGAATAATCCAGGGAACAGAGCGGGTGGCGTGGATGGGTTGTTGAGGGTGCAGTGGTTGGTCCGGTACTGGCTCGGCAGCCGCCGACCATCAGGCAGAGGTTGGGTGAAGGTTCCGGGTGAGAGACTGCAGACAGAACAAAACGGAGGTCAGTACACAGCAAGTCAAAAAGGTGCAAAACAACAAAACTAACACAACTGGCTCAGAGACTGATACGCTGACAACATACTGTTCATGGCTAACGATCCGGCAGGAACTGGATGTTGGGCCAGAGCCTAAGAAGGGTGATGATCAGGACCAGGTGTGCAGATTGCTGATGGGATGCAGGTGCGGAAAACCAGAGCGCTCCCGGAGCGTTCCCGAACCCTCGGGAAACTGGAGAATACGAGCAGGAACACTAGTCACCAGACAGGACCCGACTCAGACAGCCGGGATCGTCACAGTACCCCCCTCCGGCCGAACGCCACCGGGCGGACTTCCCGGAGCGCCAGGATGGAGGCGGTAGAAGTCACTGATGAGGTCTGCGTCTAGGACCTGTCGCCGCGGAATCCAACTCCTCTCTTCAGGGCCATACCCCTCCCAGTCCACGAGATACTGGAAACCCCGGCCCCGCCGTCTGGAATCCATGATGCGACGCACCGTGTAGGCAGGACCACCTCCGATCATCCGAGGAGGAGGAGGAGGAGGCGGAGGAGGCAACAGAGGACTGAGGAAGACAGGCTTGAGGCAGGAGACATGAAAGGTGGGATGGACTCTGAGCGTCCTCGGTAGTTTGAGTCGAACTGCCACTGGATTGATCACCTTCTCCACCACAAACGGACCAATGAACTTCGGTAACAACTTCCTAGACTCAGTCCGTAACGGAAGATCCCGTGTGGCCAACCAAACCCTATCTCCGATGGTATAGGTGGGAGCGGGAATCCGGCGACGATTCGCCTGGAGCTGATACCGGTCCGAAACCCTAAGGAGTGCCTTTCTGGCCCGATGCCAGGTCCGGTGGCAACGCCGAATATGGGCCTGAACAGAAGGCACTGAGAGCTCCTTCTCCTGAGAAGGAAACAGGGGAGGTTGGTAGCCATACAGGCACTGGAAGGGAGACATCCCAGTGGCAGATGTAGGAAGAGTATTGTGGGCATACTCAACCCAAGGCAACTGAGAGACCCAGGAGGTGGGGTTGGAAGAGACCAGACAGCGTAGCGTTGATTCCATCTTCTGGTTGGCTCTCTCCGCCTGACCATTGGATTGGGGGTGAAAACCAGATGTGAGACTGACCGTAGCTCCAATGGCCAAACAGAAGGACTTCCAGACAGCAGAGGTAAACTGAGGGCCACGGTCGGAAACGATATCACTGGGCAAACCGTGGACCCTGAAAACCTCCCTAACCAGGATCTCGGACGTCTCCGAGGCAGAGGGAAGCTTGGCAATTGGCACAAAGTGGGCGAACTTGCTGAATCTGTCCACGATAGTCAGAACGACCGTGTTCCCCTCAGAAGCGGGCAACCCCGTGACGAAGTCCAGGGCCAGATGCGACCATGGTCGGCGGGGAATAGGAAGGGGGTGAAGTAGTCCAGAGCTGGGCCGATTGGTACTCTTATTCTGCGCACACACTGGACAGGCAGCAACAAAACCCCCGAGTATCCTCGGCCATGGCAGGCCACCAAAAACGTCTGCGAAGAAACGCCATAGTCCGAGCCACGCCAGGGTGACAAGCCATCTTGCTGGCGTGGGACCATTTGAGGACAGCAGGACGAACCGACTCAGGCACAAACAACCGACCGGGTGGACCGTTACCGGGACCGGGCTGAGTCGAAGGGCCGCCAGCACCTCCTCCTCAATCTTCCACATAACTGCTCCCACGACGCAGTTCCGGGGGGAGGATTGTCTCGGTCTTGGACCCACTCTCCTCCGTCTTGGAGAACATCCGGGACAAGGCGTCCGCCTTGCCGTTCTTAGATCCAGGTCGGAACGTCAGGGCAAACTTGAATCGTCCGAAAAACAACGCCCACCTGGCCTGACGGGAGTTGAGACGTTTAGCCGATTGCACGTAAGCAAGATTCTTGTGGTCCGTCCAGACAATAAACGGTTGCTCCGCCCCCTCCAACCAGTGGCGCCACTCCTCCAAGGCAAGTTTCACCGCGAGAAGCTCCCGGTTACCCACATCGTAATTCCTCTCCGCAGGCGAAAGGCGACGAGTAGTAGGCGCAGGGATGGAGTTTACTGTCCGTGGAGCATCGCTGCGACAGGATGGCGCCAACTCCCACATCAGACGCGCGTCCACTTCAACGACGAACTGACGGGCCGTGTCCGGTTGAGAGAGAATCGGTGCGTTGGTGAATCGCCTCTTCAAATCCAGAAACGCTCGATCCGCCTCCGGATTCCACTTGAAGGTCCTGATGCTGGAAGTCAAGGCAGTTAACGGAGCGGCCACACGGCTGTAATCCCGGATGAATCTGCGGTAGAAATTCGCAAACCCCAAAAATCTCTGGAGCTGCAATCTCGTACCGGGCTGGGCCCATTCCAGAACCGCTCTAACCTTCTCCTGGTCCATCCTAATCTCTCCCCTGGAGATGATGTACCCGAGAAAGGATGTCGTGTGGGCGTGAAACTCGCACTTCTCGGCCTTCACAAACAGACGATTCTCCAACAATCGCTGCAGAACCTGCCGGACATGCTGGACGTGGTCGGAAGGTTCCTTCGAGAAGATCAGAATGTCATCCAGGTAAACAAACACAAAGAGACCGATCATATCTCTCAGGACGTCGTTCACCATACTCTGGAATACCGCTGGAGCATTGGTCAGTCCAAACGGCATCACCTGATACTCGAAGTGACCCATCGGTGTATTGAAACCCGTCAACCACTCGTCCCCCCCTCTGATCCGGACCAGGTGATACGCATTGCGTAGGTCTAGCTTGGTGAACACCGTAGCACCCTGTAAGGAGTCGAAGGCAGAACTCATCAAGGGCAGGGGATACTTGTTCTTGACCGTGATGTCATTCAACCCCCGATAATCAATACACGGTCGAAGAGAGCCATCCTTCTTACCCACAAAGAAGAATCCTGCCCCCAGGGGTGATGACGAGGGACGAACGAGACCAGCAGCTAGGGACTCCTTGATGTAGGTCTCCAACGCCTCACGTTCAGGTCGGGAGATACTGTATAACCTTCCCTTGGGGTAGACAGCTCCAGGGACCAGGTTGATGGCACAATCATATGGTCGGTGGGGAGGGAGTGACAGAGCCTTCTGCTTACTGAAAACTTCCCCAAATCGTGATATGTCTCGGGAACCAGGGACAAATCTGGGGGTTTAGCCTCAATCACCTGACTGGGAACCGAATGGGGGCAGGCAGTCTTGAGACAGTTAGCATGACAATCAAGGCTCCAACTTCGTTACCTTGCCCGTCACCCAATCGAACGTGGGATTGTGTTCCTTCAGCCAGGGGTATCCAAGGACCAGAGGAACATGGGAAGACGGCAGAATGAAGAATGAAATCATCTCAGAATGATTCCCCGACAACCGCATCTTAACCGGTTCAGTCCTCATCGTGATACGTGCCAGACTACTGCCGTTCAGAGTGGTAGCTTCAATGGCTTCCGGCAATTGCTCCTTGGAAAGCCCCAGCTGTTCCACCAACTCGGCATCTAGAAAGCTTCCATCGGCACCTGAATCGATAAAAGCGTTAATCGCTAAGCTCTGATTCCTGTTCATAAGGGTAGCCGGGAAACGGGGGTCTGACAGAGGTATTGAGAGGTCGAAACTGGCTCGCTAAAAGTCCTCCCAACTTTAGCGAGCCGTGCAGTTTGACGACCCGACTGGATCCTGAGAAGCTGATCGGTTGGACGGAACCCATTGCTTCTCCCTCCTTCGCTCTCGGACTCGATTATCCACCCGAATTGACAAAGCTACCAAGCTGTCCAGGTCACTAGGCTCCGGATAGGAGATCAACTCATCCTTGAGCTGCTCCGACAGACCCTGGTAAAAGGCCGCTTGCAGAGACTCCTCGTTCCACCCACTCTCCACAGCCAACGTCTTGAACTCGATCACGAAGTCGGCCACGCTGCGAGTTCCTTGGCGAAGCGAAAACAGGCGCCTAGCTGCGTCCCCTCCCTCGGACGGAATGGTCGAAGAGCTTCCTCATCTCGGCCGTGAACCCCTGGTATGAAGCCATGCAGGGATCCTGTCGTTCCCAAACGGCTGAAGCCCACTCCAGCGCTCGACCACGCAGCAACTCAATCACAAAGGCTATCCTAGCCTTGTCTGTGGCATAAGAGTAGGGCTGTAGATCGAACACTAGTCCACACTGCATAAGGAAGGAACGGCATCTTCCCAGCTCTCCCTCATACTTATCCGGCGTCGGAACCTTGGGCTCACGGATGGACACAGCTTCAGAAGCGGCAGGCGAGATGGGTGAAACCGGTAGTGGATCCTCCACCGGACACTTGCGTTGGTTCTGGACCTCCGTCAGACCCGGTAGAAAGGTTCCGAACTGACAACGCGATCTCCTGTAGTACCGTGCTATGATGGCCCAACATCTTCTCCTGCTGGGTAATAGCATGGCGAACAGAGTCCAGGTCCGCTGGGTTCATTACTGGCCGGATCGTTCTGTCACGGTTAACTAAGCCAGAACCCAGAAGCAGACCAGGACACGGTACGTGAGACAAAGGTGAGTGTTTATTAATAGAGTCCGAGTGAAGCTGAATAATCCAGGGAACAGAGCGGGTGGCGTGGATGGGTTGTTGAGGGTGCAGTGGTTGGTCGGTACTGGCTCGGCAGCCGCCGACCATCAGGCAGAGGTTGGGTGAAGGTTCGGGTGAGAGACTGCAGACAGAACAAAACGGAGGTCAGTACACAGCAAGTCAAAAAGGTGCAAAACAACAAAACTAACACAACTGGCTCAGAGACTGATACGCTGACAACATACTGTTCATGGCTAACGATCCGGCAGGAACTGGATGTTGGGCCAGAGCCTAAGAAGGGTGATGATCAGGACCAGGTGTGCAGATTGCTGATGGGATGCAGGTGCGGAAAACCAGAGCGCTCCCCGGAGCGTTCCCGAACCCTCGGGAAACTGGAGAATACGAGCAGGAACACTAGTCACCAGACAGGACCCGACTCAGACAGCCGGGATCGTCACAAGACCATTTCACTTTACCAGTACTTAATTTGTGTGCACTCTGAGAAACGGCACTGATTTAAAAGATAATATCGATTGGTGTCTTTAAGACTCATTGCCATTTTTTCCCTCTGCCTACAAGTTTGACACATTTAACATTTTAAAAAGTTCAATATTTTTCTGTGCATGTACCATAAGTGCATGTACCATTTCTGTGCATGTACCGAAGCAGACTAAATAAAGTATGAAACAAATTCAAAGGCCAGTTAGGGGCTAATTATGTTCACTAATTATTTAAAACCCACCTGTCACTCAACTGTGACAGGTGGGTTAGAAAGCATGAACCTTCTCCTGAGGCACCGACAGGAAACAGGAGGTATCCATAATATTCCCAACACCTCTGTGTTCCACCACAGAGCTCACAGCTCTATCTCAGATCACAGAGCAGCGCAACACGTGCCAGCCAAGCTATTCACCTATGGGGGCAGAGTCAAGTCATTGGAGGCAGGTTGGCTTCAACCGCCTAACATCCTCTCTATGCCAGCCTGTTATTCATTTTATGGGACAGATTGATGTTGCACATGTCATGCCAACTTGGTAACTCCCTTTTAGGGCTTCTGTGGCAGCGCCAGCCTGGATCTTTTTCCTTGGGCAGCCCAGCTTGACCTTGTATGCCAGTTGTGTGGTTCGTCCCCTCTGACTGCATACTTTTTCACCTCTAGCAGGGAGCAGTGTTCTGTGCGGCTGATGGCTCACCTCTGGCAGGGAGCAGTGTTCTGTGCGGCTGATGGCTCACCTCTGGCAGGGAGCAGTGTTCTGTGCGGCTGATGGCTCACCTCTGGAACTGTAAATTGTCCTGGTGCTGGAAGTCAGTGTCTCTGCCTGCTGTGTGCCAATTAACTCTCCACTCTCTTCACCATAGTCTCATATCCATCCCCCAGAATCACCCGTGACCCTCCGGCAGTCGCCTACCCAACAACAGAGCCATTGGCACTCTTATGATTACTAGAATAGAACATTTCCTTGTTCTACCACTGTCATTGTGCCTGGTTAGTTTTGGCCTTGCTCCCAGTCACATGTAGCTTCATATCATAGCACCTTGCAAGCTGGGGGAAGACAGTCCACAAAAGCCTTACAAACATAGAAACACCAAAAAAATGCTTAACAGATCATTATTATAATAATAATATGGCATTAAAACATTCTAATCATCCCTAAATCCAAGAGTGATGATGTAGGCCTATTTCTATAAAGAGGCAATGTATACACCCCATACTGTCCACAGAATACTGCACAAATATGTGGACGTTTCTTCTTTCCATGTACAATACATATGTTTAAAATTCCTGCACGGCTTTGATTACTCTCTCTATTGCTTAGGCATAATATGTAAGCCCTGGGGCTAATATGAGCTATAAATGAACCAAACACAACACAAAGGAATGTGTGTTCAGGTTTTACATTAAGAAAATGTCACCTCCCACCTCCCTGGTGTGGCCTCCCTCCCACAATCGTTTCCAGCAGCACTCCCCCATTAGGGATTTGACAGCTTTAATCAGGTGATGTTCTACTTAACTAATTTCCTCTGAGAATCAATGACCACTGTTAATCAAATGGCAACTCTGGAAAGTAATGTGTTTAGCAGGACTCTGAGGTAAGGGTGAGAGTGCACTGGCTTTAGGTCCTATTCTGTTGCCTCTGATAATCTAACCTCTGGAAACCCCTGATTTGAACAGTGGTTTCCTGACATTTTCACTGAAATAAGCCCAACCCTGGTGATGCATAGCATTTAGCATATATTTGGGTTTCATGTGAAAATGATAGAAAATGCAAATGATCTAAAGCAAAATATCAGATCTGACTCTTATGGCCAAATAAATGACTAATTTAGTCTAAAAGCTGATCACACACACTGCGTTCAGAGATCCAAAACTTACAGCAAAGTAAAGCATTTCAGCTAGTTTATTATCCAGCTCAGTGTCCTTCTACATTTACATTTTAGTCATTTAGCAGACGCTCTTATCCAGAGCGACTTACAGTTAGTGAGTGCATACATTATTATTATTTTTAAATTTTATTTTTCATACTGGCCCCCCGTGGGAAACGAACCCACAACCCTGGCATTGCAAACGCCATGCTCTACCAACTGAGCTACATCCCTGCCGGCCATTCCCTCCCCTACCCTGGACGACGCTGGGCCTCCCCTACCCCATGGGTCTCCCGGTCGCGGCCGGCTACGACAGAGCCTGGATTCGAACCAGGATCTCTAGTGGCACTCGGGAGTACTAGCATTGCATCAGCTGCGACAGGGCTATATTTGGCTATATGAGCAGACTAATCTGGCTAGTGTTGTGGCTCTGAGGGAAAGAGAAAGAAAGGCTAGTGGTAGTAATTAATGGAGGGGTTCCAGGCCTGTCTTGGCAGAATTAAAGCTATTTGTAACACAATGAAAAAGACAGTGCTGGAAGAGTAATAATGGAACCAATAGTAGCCATTGAGTCTAAATCCTGATTAAGATGGGGGAACTCTCTGAGACGTTACATCATCATTTGCAGGTAACTGTTGTCTAGTGATGAAAAGTGCTGAGTGTTCTGAATCAGTTGCATTGCTCTGGAGTTAACCTGGAGTTCAGGACTAATGATTTCACAGAGACCCTTCGATAATGGAAAAACTGTGGACTGGGCATCGTCCAATAGTGTTAGTCACAGTGGTGTAAAATACTTTAAAGTACTACTTAAGTAGTTTTTTGGGGTATCTGTACTTTACTTTACTATTTATATTTTTGACAACTTTTACTTTTACTTCACTACATTCCTAAAGAAAATATTGTACTTTTTACTACATTAATTTTCCTTGACAAACAAAAGTACTCGTTACATTTTGAATGCTTAGCAGGACAGGAAAATTGTCAAATTCACGCACTTTTCAAGAGAACACGTGGTCATCCCTACTACCTCCGGTCTGGTGGACTCACTAAACACAAATGCAACTTTCGTAAATTATGTCTGAGTGTTGGAGTGTGCCCCTGGCTATCCATCAATTTTAAAAACAAGAAAATGTTGCCATTTGCTTTGCTTAATATTAAGAATTTTTAATGATTTATACTTCTACTTTTGATAATTAAGTATATTTTAGCAATTACATTTCCTTTTGATACTTAAGTATATTTAAAACCAAATACTTTTAGACTTTTAATCAAGTAGTATTTTACTGGCTGACTTTCACTTTTACATGAGTAACTTTCTATTAAGTTATCTACAGTGAGGGAAAAAAGTATTTGATCCCCTGCTGATTTTGTACGTTTGCCCACTGACAAAGAAATGATCAGTCTATAATTTTAATGGTAGGTTTATTTTAACAGTGAGAGACAGAATAACAACAACAAAAATCCAGAAAAAAGCATGTCAGAAATGTTATAAATTGATTTGCATTTTAATGAGGGAAATAAGTATTTGACCCCCTCTCAATCAGAAAGATTTCTGGCTCCCAGGTGTCTTTTATACAGGTAACGAGCTGAGATTAGGAGCACACTCTTAAAGGGAGTGCTCCTGATCTCAGCTTGTTACCTGTATAAAAGACACCTGTCCACAGAAGCAATCAATCAATCAGATTCCAAACTCTCCACTATGGCCAAGACCAAAAAGCTCTCCAAGGATGTCAGGGACAAGATTGTAGACCTACACAAGGCTGGAATGGGCTACAAGACCATCGCCAAGCAGCTTGGTGAGAAGGTGACAACAGTTGGTGCGATTATTCGCAAATGGAAGAAACACAAAAGAACTGTCAATCTCCCTCGGCCTGGGGCTCCATGCAAGATCTCACCTCGTGGAGTTGCAATGATCATGAGAACGGTGAGGAATCAGCCCAGAACTACACGGGAGGATCTTATCAATGATCTCAAGGCAGCTGGGACCATAGTCACCAAGAAAACAATTGGTAACACACTACGCCGTGAAGGACTGAAATCCTGCAGCGCCCGCAAGGTCCCCCTGCTCAAGAAAGCACATATACATGGCCGTCTGAAGTTTGCCAATGAGGAGGAGAACTGGGTGAAAGTGTTGTGGTCAGATGAGACCAAAATGGAGCTCTTTGGCATCAACTCAACTCGCTGTGCTTGGAGGAGGAGGAATGCTGCCTATGACCCCAAGAACACCATCCCCACCGTCAAACATGGAGGTGGAAACATTATGCTTTGGGGGTGACAGGACAACTTCACCGCATCAAAGGGACGATGGAGGGCCGTGTACCGTCAAATCTTGGGTGAGAACGTCCTTCCCTCAGCCAGGGCATTGAAAATGGGTCGTGGATGGGTATTCCAGCATGACAATGACCCAAATCACACGGCCAAGGCAACAAAGGAGTGGCTCAAGAAGAAGCACATTAAGGTCCTGGAGTGGCCTAGCCAGTCTCCAGACCTTAATCCCATAGAAAATCTGTGGAGGGAGCTGAAGGTTCGAGTTGCCAAACGTCAGGCTCGAAACCTTAATGACTTGGAGAAGATCTGCAAAGAGGAGTGGAACAAAATCCCTCCTGAGATGTGTGCAAACCTGGTGGCCAACTACAAGAAACGTCTGACCTCTGTGATTGCCAACAAGGGTTTTGCCACTTTGCCAAGTCATGTTTTGCAGAGGGGTCAAATACTTATTTCCCTCTTTAAAATGCAAATCAATGTATAACATTTTTGACATGCGTTATTCTGGATTTTTTTGTTGTTATTCTGTCTCTCACTGTTCAAATAAACCTACCATTAAAATTATAGACTGATCATGTCTTTGTCAGTGGGCAAACATACAAAATCAGCAGGGGATCAAATACTTTTTTCCCTCACTGTATACTTTTAGTCAAGTATGAAAACTGGGTACTTTTTCCACCACCGGTTAGTCATATTGCCAAGAATCATGTTGTATTTTCATTTATAAAAGAAAAAGGGGTCAGAATAGCTTTCAGTGGGGCAAAGGAAATCCATTCTTACAATACAAAAATCTGCTGCTGTCACGGATTCTGCCGAGACTGCCCTTCCTTCTGGCTCGGGTAGGCTTCGGCGTTCGTCTTCACCGGAGTACTAGATGCTGCTGATCTATGTTTTATGTTTCTATGTTCATCTGGTTGTTGTCTAGTGTTGCACACCTGTTTCCCATTATGTATTATGTCCTTCCCTATTTAACCTGTTCGCTCCCACTGTGTGTTGTGCGTGTTTGTTACTTGTTACGAGTGTTGTTTGTGAGCGGGTTGCTCCTCCCTGTGTTGGAGGTTTTGCTTGTTTCTTTACTATACAGTAAAGTAGATTTTCATTTCATTCGGTGTCCTGCGCTTGACTCTGGCCTACCACATTCCACAGACATTCATGACAGAAACACGCACACCTATGGAGTCAGCAGGAACAGCCGGATTAACCGAGACGATGGAGGAACGAGTCCAACGACAAGAGATGATGATTCAGACTCTCGGTGTCACCATGGAACGAGTGTTCCAGACAATGGAACGATGGGAGAGAGGTGGTATCCCGTCACCATCTCCAACCACTCAACCACCTACAACACTGGTCACCACTCCGCCATCTGGGTCCAGTGGGATTCGGCTCTCACTCCCGAGGGCATATGACGGTCCACCTGCCGGGTGCCAGGGATTTCTCCTCCAGGTAGAGCTCTACCTGGCCACCATTCACCCGGCACCCTCGGGATACGAGAGCGTGTCCGCCCTCATCTCCTGTCTATTGGGGAAGGCGCTTGAATGGGCCAATGCCGAGTGGGGAGGAATAGACTCGAGAACTGTCCGCTACGAGGATTTCAACCGCTGCTTCCGGGCGGTATTCGATCATCCACCAGAGGGGAGAGCGGCGGGTGAACGTCTGTTCTGCCTACGACAGGAGATGAGGAGCGCGCAGGAGTTTGCGCTGGAGTTTAGAACTTTAGCAGCCAGCGCGGGATGGAATGAGCCTGCAGGGAAACCGATCTCAACCTGGACATGTCCATCAGGTTGGATAACCTGTTGGGAGCCCGCGGACGTTCTGATTGGGGGCCGTCCATTCCATCCCCCAGCACCTCCAAGCCTACCCCCGTGGAGCTCGGAGGTGCTGCGGTTAGGGAGACGGGGAGAGGGACCGTCCCCTGCACCAACTGTGGCCGCAGAGGACACACTGCTGGTCGGTGCTGGGGAGGGTCCTCAGGAGGTCGAGGCAGCAGGCAGAGCACTGGTCGACCGTCTCAGGTGAGTAGGCACCCGACTCACACAGAGCCCCCTGTTGCTAATCTGTGTATTGATATTGTTTTTACAGAGTTTTCCCCCCATTCCCAGCATAAGGCGCTAGCAGATTCAGGCGCGGCTGGGAATTTTATTGATCACCAGTATGCTTGTAGTTTAGGGATCCTTACTGTGTCTGTTGATAAACCTTTCCCTGTGCATGCATTAGATAGTCGCCCATTAGGGTCAGGCATAATCAGGGAGGTCACCGCTTCTGATGAGGACGCAGGGGGGTCATGAGGAGAGGATTAGCCTCTATCTGATTGATTCTCCTGCGTATCCTGTGGTGTTGGGACTTCCCTGGTTAACCATTCATGACCCCAAAATTTCATGGCAACAGAGGGCTCTCAAGGGATGGTCCGGTCAGTGTTCAGGGAGGTGTGTAGGAGTTTCCTTGGGGGCAACTACGGTGGAAAGTCCAAACCAGGTTTCCACTATGCACATTCCTGCCGAGTATGCCGATTTGGCTATCACCTTCAGTAAAAAGAGGGCGACTAAATTACCACCCCATTGTCCGGGGGATTGCGCGATAAATCTCCAGGTAGGAGCTGCACTTCCCCGGAGTCACGTGTATCCTTTGTCTCAGGAGGAGAGGGCGGCTATGGAGACATATGTCACCGAATCTCTGAGACAGGGATACATTCGGCCATCCACTTCACCTGTCTCCTCAAGTTTCTTTTTTGTGAAGAAGAAAGATGGTGGGTCACGCCCGTGCATTGATTACCGTGGCTTAAATCAGATTACCATCAAGTACAGCTATCCATTATCCCTGATAGCTAGTATGACATAATCATTGCACGGGGCATGCTTTTTCACAAAATTGGATCTCAGGAGTGCGTACAACCTAGTGCGTATCCGGGAGGGAGATGAGTGGAAGACAGCATTTAGTACCACCTCTGGACATTATGAGTATCTTGTCATGCCATACGGGTTAATGAACGCTCCATCAGTTTTCCAATCATTTGTGGATGAGATTTTCAGGGACCTGCACGGACAAGGGTTAGTGGTGTATATTGATGACATCCTTATATACTCCACTACAAGGGCCGAGCATGTGTCCCTGGTGCGTAAAGTGCTTGGAAGACTGTTGGAGCATGATCTGTATGCTAAGGCAGAGAAATGCCTGTTCTTTCAGGAGTCCATCTCCTTCCTAGGGTACCACATGTCCGCGTCTGGGTTTGAGGATGGAGAGTGACCGCATTTCGGCCGTGCGTAATTGGTCGACTCCAACCACGGTGAAGGAGGTGCAGCGATTCTTGGGATTTGCCAACTACTACCGGAGGTTTATCCGGGGCTTTGGTCAGGTAGTGGCTCCCATTACCTCGTTGCTGAAGGGGTGACCGGTGCATCTGCGGTGGTCAGCTGAGGCGGACAGGGCTTTTAGTCACCTGAAGGACCTGTTTACCTCGGCTCCAGTGCTGGCTCATCCGGCTCCCTCCTTGCCCTTCATGGTTGAGGTGGACGCGTCCGAGGCTGGGATAGGCGCTGTACTTTCTCAGCGCTCGGGCACGCCACCCATGCTCCGCCCCTGTGCTTTCTTTTCGAAGAAGCTCAGCCCGATGGAGCGCAACTATGATGTGGGGGACCAGGAGCTGTTGGCTGTGGTCAAAGCCCTGAAAGTGTGGAGACATTGGCTTCAGGGGGCTAAACACCGTTTTCTCATTTTGACTGACCACCGCAATCTGGAGTACATCCGAGCGGCAAAGAGGTGAAACCCTCGCCAGGCAAGGTGGTCCATGTTTCTCACCCATTTTGTTTTCACCCTTTCTTACAGGCCAGGCTCCCAGAATGCTAAGGCAGATGCTCTGTCCCGACTGTATGACACGGAGGAGAGTTCCGTGGAGCCCACTCCCATACTTCCGGCGTCGTGTCTGGTGGCACCGGTGGTATGGGAGGTTGATGCGGACATTGAGCGGGCGTTGCGTAACGAACCCACTCCTCCCCAGTGTCCAGAGGGTCGTATGTACGTACCGCTGGAGATCTGCGATCGTTTGATCTATTGGGCTCACACGTCACCCTCCTCTGGTCATCCTGGCATCGGTCGGACAGTGAACTGTCTTAGTGGGAAGTACTGGTGGCCCACCTTAGCTAAGGACGTGAGGGTTTGTGTTTCCTCCTGCTCGGTGTGCGCCCAGTGTAAGGCTCCTAGACACCTGCCCAGAGGGAAATTACAACCCCGTTCCACAACGTCCGTGGTCCCACCTATCGGTGAATTTTATGACTGATCTTCCTCCCTCAAAAGGGAACACAACCATCCTGATCGTTGTGGATCGGTTTTCTAAGTCCTGTCGCCTCCTTCCTCTGCCCGGAATCCCTACGGCCCTACAAACTGCCGAGGCCCTATTTACACACGTCTTCCGGCACTACGGGGTGCCTGAGGATATAGTGTCTGATCGGAGACCCCAATTCACCTCAAGGGTTTGGAGGGCGTTCATGGAACGGTTGGGGATCTCGGTTAGCCTTACCTCAGGTTTTCACCCCGAGAGTAACGGGAAGGTGGAGAGAATCAACCAGGAGGTGGGTAGGTTGCTAAGGTCGTATTGCCAGAACCGGTGAGGGGAGTGGTCAGTTTTCCTACCCTGGGCAGAGATGGCAATCAACTCCAACCGCCACTCCTCAACTGACCTCACTCCTTTCCAGTGTGTGTTAGGTTATCAGCCGGCCCTGGCACCTTGGCATCAGAGCCAGATCGAGGTACCTGCGGTGGACGAGTGGGTTCGGCACTTGCAGGAGACCTGGGACGCTTCCCATGAACGCCTGCAGCGGGCCATCAGGCGGCAGAAGGCGAGCGCCGACCGCTACCGCAGTGAAGCCCCGGTGTATGCACCGGGGGACCGGTCTGGCTCTCGACCCGAAACCTGCCCCTTCGCCTGCCCTGCCGGAAGTTGGGTAGGCAGTTTGTGGGCCCATTTAAAGTCCTGAGGAGATTGTACGAGGTATGTTATAGGTTACAGCTTCCTACTAATTATCGCATTAACACCTCGTTCCATGTGTCTCTCCTCAGGCCGGTGGTAGCTGGTCCACTCCAGGAATCTGAGATACGGGAGGTTCCTCCGTCCCCACTTGACATCGAGGGGGCACCAGCGTACTCGGTCCGATCCATCCTGGATTCGAGGCGTCGGATAGGGGGCCTGCAGCATCTCGTGGAGTGGGAGGGGTACGGTCCGGAGGAGCGGTGCTGGGTTCCTATGAGGGATATCCTTGATCCCTCCTTGTTGAGAGAATTTCATCGTAATCATCCGACTCGCCCCGCGCCGCGTCCTCCTGGCCGCTCGGGCAGGCTTCGGCGTTCGCTGCTGCCGATCTATGTTTTATGTTTCTATGTTCATCTGGTTGTTGTCTAGTGTTGCACACCTGTTTCCCATTATGTATTTTGTCCTTCCCTATTTAACTTGTTCGCTCCCACTGTGTGTTGTGCGTGTTTGTTACTTGTTACGAGTGTCTTTGGAGGTTTTGCTTGTTTCTTTACTATACAGTAAAGTAGATTTTCATTTCATTCTGTGTCCTGCGCTTGACTCTGGCCTACCGCATTCCACAGACATTCATGACAGCTGCAATGTGCTTTTGAGTGCCTTAAACCAGGAATACTGTACTTCCTGTAGCTTGTTCTCCAGAGCATTCACAGGTGAAGTCCGGAGATAAAACATGTATGTAATAGACTATGTAACTCATACATAGTTCATAGATTTTTAAAAATTAAACCTGTTATTACAGCACCAACCTATTGGGCTGACAAATGGCTTACTGCCTTTGATGAGATCTACTATGTACACAATGACATTATCTGTGTGTGATGAGCTATTACTAATGCATGACCTACGGTAACGAACCACACCATCCTTTTCCAGGTGTCACACACAGCTCTGTTTGACATCTGTATTCAGTAAGCCAGTCAACGAGTCACTTAGACGCCTCTCTCACAGTACACATCAGCAGTTTTAGAGGGTTATAAAAGTGAGCAGCCATCAACCATTTTTTACCACCCACTGATGGTTATTTTATTGGTCACTCTTTGAGGGAGAGTATCACATGTTGTTGTTTATCTAAGGGATTGTGTACTGTGCACAGAGCTTGGCACTCCAGTCTAAGTCAAAATCATCCTTTAGGATATTTCATTGTTTTATCCTCTGATCTGAAAGTGGGACTGTTTTTTTCTCTCCAGCCCACAAGTACAGTACATCAGTGAACCAGTAATGATTATTTAAATACACTACATGAACAAAAGTATGTGGACACCTGCTCGTTGAACATCTCATTCCAAAATATTGGCATTTAATATGGAGTTTGTCCCCCGTTTGCTATAATAGCCTCCATTCTTCTGGGAAGGCTTTCAACTACATGTTGGAACATTGCTGCGGGGACTTGCTTCCATTCAGTCACAAGAACATTAGTGAGGTCGAGCACTGACATTGGGCGATTAGCCAGTCAGCGTTCCAATTCATCCCAAAGGTGTTCAATGGTGTTGAGGTCAGGGCTTTGTGCAGGCCAGTCAAGTTCTTCCACACAGATTTCAACAAACTATTTCTGTATGGACCTCGCTTTGTGTAAGTGGGGGCATTGTCATGCTGAAACAGGAAAGGGCCTTCCCCAAACTGTTGCCACAAAGTTGGAAGCACAGAATCGTCTAGAATGTCATTGTATGCTGTAGCATTAAGATCTCCCTTCACTGGAACTAAGGGGCCTAGCCCTAACCATGAAACACAGCCCCAGACCATTATTCCTCCTCAACCAAACTTTACAGTTGGCACTATGCATTCGGGCAGGTAGCGTTCTCCTGGAATCCGCCAAAACCCAGATTTGTCCGTCGTACTGCCAGATGGTGAAGCATGATTCATCACACCAGAGAACACATTTCCACTGCTCCAGAGTCCAATGGCGGCGAGCTTTACACCACTCCAGCCAACGCTTAGCATTGCGCATGGTGATCTTAGGCTTGTGTACGGCTGCTCAGCCATGGAAACCCATTTCATGAAGCTCCCGACGAACAGTTATTGTGCGGACATTGCTTCCAGAGGCAGTTTGGAACTTGGTAGTGAGTGTTGCAACCGAGGACAGATGATTTTTACGAGCTATGCGCTTCAGCACTCGCCGGTCCTGTTCTGTGAGCTTGTGTGGCCTACAGTACATGTTTCTCCAGTACCTTATATCCAGACTAATCTTAGAGATGTCTCTAAAATAGGTTACTAAACTGCACGATGCAACTACGTATGCAGACTTATGGGGAGATCTAGCAGTGTTTACACCCCTAAGTGGATAAATGCTAGAGGAATTAGCTTGGATAATTAATTTACCTTTCCTTGCTAACATAATACAGGTAATTCTGTAATTCCACAAGGTCAATCCTCAATGAGATTGTTAATGTATCTTCAGACATTGCCAAACACATTTGTCTACTGAATAACACACATCTCCCCACAGAGTAGGCTGTATCTGCAGATATTACACAAATTATATTACTGCAAAAACCTATGATGCGCATTAGTTGATATGCTCTGTGCATTCACGTCGCCTACAGACCATTATGAATTGCAGTAGAGTTTCTACCAGTGAAAGAGTAATAACTTTCCTGTCAGAACATCTCTCTTTCTAGTTCAGGGATATAGGCGTACAATCTGGGTCTGTGCCAATGTCCCTCATCGTTTTAATGAATGTCCCTTTTATCCTTTGTTGTACTGGACATCGAATGACAATGGATAACACTACAGATTCATCAAGCCATCTAATTAATAACACATCCATCAAGCTATCCAACATTACACTCATTTTGAAAGTGATTGCACGTCTTTGTTTAGGGGACGTTTCCTCTAATGAATAGCTAACACAATGCACACATCCATCGTGGTGCACCGAGAGGTTGAGTTCCTGTTGTTCCTCTTTAGGAGTAATAAGCGTGTGTGTTTGGGGGTTAGATTTAGGGTGTGTCTGATGTGCCAGCTGTTGATGTACCTTTGATTGTATCTAAGCTCCCTCTAAGGTCTTGGCAACGCTACAGTCCCGCTGCCTGTATTGACAGCAGCCGAGCACCAGAAGATTATAGGGCCCACATCTCACAATGGGGCTCATTAGGGAGGAGGCGTTCTCCCGTTCTGATGGTTCCTGTCACCGCCGAGCCTGTGTGTCTGTCTGTCGGCAGGCAGGCAGATAGGAAAGGAACGAAGGAACACTTCCTCCTCCTCAGACTGAGAGAGGGAGAGTTAGAATGTCCGGGGGAAGCGGGGACCGGGGGAAGCGGACTCTCTAGTTCAGTTAGACACTTCAGCACATGCTGTTTCTTCACGTTCTTCTGCCAAAGAACGAGAGAGGCTGAATGTCCCTTGTTTAAGAGGGAAGTAAGTGTACCAGGCTCCCAATGGTGTGGATAGTCACTGTCTTAACGGGGGGCGACTTCACATTTATACTTGAGATGGATGCACTTAGTCGAACTGAAATAGTGAATGTGACAAATTCTGTGGAAATTAAACACATCCTGATGTACAACAAATAAATAACTATTCCTCTACTAAGCCTAAGTATGAAGTAGTGACTCCTGTAGCTAGCACAGTCAGAAAGGAAGCAGGTGTTAACCTGCTCCCACATGGTCTTACATTCTAACAATGAGTGAAAATCCATCCAATACCTTTTTTTTGTCTGTACATTATTCAAATTATTTTTTCCACAAGCAATTCAAGACACAGCTCAGTTTTATTACACAAATTCCATGACTACACTTCCTCTCAGAGCAACTCAGTGTGCAGGAAAGACTGCAATAAACCATTTAGATTACATTAGTTTTGTTACTAAGCATAAATGTTGAATGTCTCAAAATGGATTTAACAAAAATCCCAGCAATGGCCAGGTCCTGCATGGGCAGGATAATACGGCTTTCTCAGTGCTGGTATTCACGTTGTTTTGTTGAACAAAAAGCCATACAAATTGCTGCCAAAATAATTTTGGTAATCTCATTTCACAATGCTAGATAGGCATAGAATAGGCATATAACTCACAATCCATGTTAATCCACCAGCAGCACTGCTAATACCGCTTGAAGAAGTGGCTATAGCACAGGAAACAGAATTGTTGCAACCTCCTGGAGGTCCAAATAATATCTGTTATATACAATGTGACGCTAAAGCAATGCACAGAGCCATTTTCCTAAGTCTCATTTCCATTTTATTGAACAGCAGGTAATGCATGACGTGTTGCCTTAAGGATTAGAATATAAATAACTGAAGTGCTTATCATGCCAATTTAAAAAGACCACAGCACAGAGAAAAGAGTTGGCTTTATTTTGATGTAATGGATTTCCTTAATTCCCTTACCATCTGGGTCCTTGTGGGGCCTGATCTTTAGAGGGATGGTTAGTGTTGGCGACAGGTGTTGATGGAATCTCTTACCATTGAACTGGGCAGCCAGATCATGCATTAGTGCACTTAAATAAAGGTATCAACCCCCTCCTAAATGCAACTAGATTAACAGAGCTCTACAAAGGTAAGGGAAGAGGCCGAGTGTAAACCAACAGGTCTTTAACTCCCATTTCCCCCGTTACCACAGCCCATCCCCACCAAAGGTACCCGGAACAATGTTATTGACCCTTCCAAAATGGAGAGGCTGAAAAAATTGACCTTGCTTGGTAATTATGTGGGACAACAAGCCAGTGGTGGACATTTTTCGTTGCTTTCAGCAGTAAAGCCCCCATCCAATCAATAGTCGAGTGTATAAACGATGTCCCAGTGAATGAATGCTTCCATGGACTCATCGAGGTCCTCAGTGAAACTCACAGGGCTTGCCAGGGCTTTGATATGCATTCAACAGCCAAGCATAAAGAGATGAGAAAGTAAGATCAAAGGCTTCTCAATGGTTTCCTCATAGACTAACTGATAAAGGAGCTCATGTAGATGGATATAATATGACTTATTATTCAGGCAGCAGTTCATCCCAGCCAAAGTCAACTCTGGCTCTCCTCTTTTTTTATTTAACCTTTATTTAACTAGGCAAGTCAATTAAGAACAAATTCTTATTTACAATGACGGCCAAACCCGGATGACGCTGGGCCAATTGTGCGCCGCGCTATGGGACTCCCAATCATGGCTGGTTGTGATACAGCTTGAAATCGAACCAGGGGGTCTGTTGTGACACCTCAAGCACTGAGATGCAGTGCCTTAGACCGCTGTGCCACTCGGGAGCCCAGTTCTATGCTGAGGAGCACAATTAGCCTAATTAAGCACATTATAAATAAAACAGATGGATCTGTAAATGCGGTGTGTCAAGGTAGAGTTACTTAGTATGCTATTAGGACGACTTTTCATTAGACTTTGAGTTATGTCACTGTTATATCTCAAATACCTAAGGCAGTAGTTTTTTTTGTCAAGCACGTTGGTAACTTGAATGCTGGTGGTTCCTTTTATAAAGATACACCTACAGTTCACAACTGCTACTAATTTGTGTAACAAAAGCAGGTCTATCTGAATAATATAGATGCATTATAATTGCATGATAACCTTGCGAGGAGAGTGATTTGTTTTCTTGTCTCTCCTGAAAACATTGCACTGTCCTAATATGTTATTTTGTATGTACTCTGAAATTCAAATCATAAGTCTTTAAAAGCCTGCACCGGAAACCTTCTCGTCACACTCTGAATTCCCCTACAGTCCCAATTTGTCACTGGTTAATCACTTCCTAGATGTGTACAGTGAGTCAATAACCTTGATGCTTTCAGCACCTCCTCAGTAGAAGTCAGCCAGAAAAAGAGGAGGGAAAGAAGCCCTCGTTCTGAAAGCTGATCATGATGACCGTGCTCTTCATCAAATCATGTTGGAAATCACATCTCAAATCTGCAGGCGTTCTCTCTCATCTGTGAGGACGGTGTGGTGTTCGACAAGGGTGCCCTCTCTCACCGTTTCTGATTTAATGGAAGATAATACAAATAATCCTCCATGGCCTCTCAGCCCTGGCAGCCCTCAGATGATGACTAATCAACAGCTGCAGCATCTTCAGCCCTACCTCTGATTGCAGCCAACCATGATTCAGGGTTATTCTATTTTGCAGCAAAAGCTGTGACCGAATGATCACCTCTGTTCAGTTGGCTGGCCTGCATAAAACAGCTGTTTCCACCATTTCAATTGTTTGTCCCTGCACATATTCCCTGGGTTATTTGTGTTAATGGAAAATATCCTGTTTGTTGTGACTGAACAGAACCCCATGAAAACATCAACACTAACTATATTGTCTTCATGCAATGGTTTCATCTACACATACACTACCGGTCAAAAGCTTTAGAACACCTACTCATTCAAGGGTTTTTCTTTATTTTTACTATTGTCTACATTGTAGAATAATAGTGAAGACATCAAAACTATGAAATAACACATATGGAATCATGTAGTAACCAAGAAAGTGTTAAACAAATGAAAATATATTTTATATTTGAGATTCTTCAAATAGCCACCATTTGCCTTGATGACAGCTTTGCACACTCTTGGCATCCTCTCAACCAGCTTCATGAGGTAGTCACCTGGAATGCATTTCAATTAACAGGTGTGCCTTCTTAAAAGTTAATTTGTGGAATTTATTTCCTTCTTAATGCCTTTGAGCCAATCAGTTGTGTAGTGACAATGTAGGGGGGGTATACAGAAGATAGCTCTATTTGGTAAAAGACCAAGTCCATATTATGGCAAGAACAGCTCAAATAAGAGAAACGACAGTCCATCATTACTTTAAGACATGAAGGTCAGTCAATCCGGACATTGAACGTTTCTTCAAGTGCAGTCGCAAAAACCATCAAGCACAATGCTGAAACTGGCTCTCATGAGGACCGCCACAGGAATGGAAGACCCAGAGTTACCTCTGTTGCAGAGGATAAGTTCATTAGAGTTACCAGCCTCAGAAATTGCAGCCCAAATAAATGCTTCACAGAGTTCAAGTCACAGACACATTTCAACATCAACTGTTCAGAGGAGACTGTGTGAATCAGGCCTTGATAGTCGAATTGCTACAAAGAAACCACTACTAAAGGACACTAATAAGAAGAAGAGACTTGCTTGGGCCAAGAAACATGTGCAATGGACATTAGACCGGTGGAAATGTGTCCTTTGGTCTGGAGTCCAAATTTGAGATTTTGGTTCCAACCGCTGTGTCTTTGTGAGATGTGGTGTGGGTAAACGGATGATCTCCGCATGTGTATTTCCCACCGTAAAGCATGGAGGAGGAGGTGTTATGGTGTGGGGGTGCTTTGCTGATGACACTGTCTGTGATATATTTAGAATTCAAGGCACACTTAACCAGCATGGCTACCACAGCATTCTGCAGCGACCCGCCATCCCATCTGGTTTGGGCTTAGTAGGATTATCATTTGTTTTTCAACAGGACAGTGACCCAACACACCTCAAGGCTGTGTAAGGGCTATTTTACCAAGAAGGAGAGTGATGGAGTGCTGCATCAGAATACCTGGCCTCCACAATCACCCGACCTCAACCAAATTGGGATGAGTCGGACCACAGAGTGAAGGAAAAGCAGCCAGCAAGTGCTCAGCATATGTGGGAACTCCTTCAAGACTGTTGGAAAAGCATTCCAGGTGAAGCTGGTTGAGAGAATGCCAAGAGTGTGCAAAGCTGTCATCAAGGCAAAGGGTGGCTATTTGAAGAATCTCAAATATAAAATATAGTTTGATTTGTTTAACACTTTTTTGGTTACTATATGATTCCATATGTGTTATTTCATCATTTTGATGTCTTCACTATTATTCTACAATATAGAAAATAGTAAACATAAAGAAAAACCCTTGAATGAGTAGGTGTTCTAAAACCTTTGACCGGTAGTGTAAAATAGTATTATCTGGCATTGGGCTCACTATAAGATATTCCATTGTATTTACTAAATTAGAGAAGATGAATAAAGGTCACGTCTGTCCTTTCAAAGTTCTCCAATATTTCTGTTTTGCTATATTTTCTTTACAGTTTTCAAAAGAGCTATACTAACTTCCGTTTGAATGATCACACCCTTCAATTCATTTAATTTCACCTTCACAAGGTTCACATATTTACATTTCTCAATTTTTAGTCATTTAGCAGACGCTCTTATCCAGAGCGACTTACGAAACACATTTGAAACAAACCTTGTAATATGTAATGTACACTTTTCTAAAGAAAATATCAATTTTAATTTCTGTACGCAGAAAGCTCCAAAGGTGTGACGTTGGTTCGAAACAGTGAGTCATCACCTTGGTAGGAATATAATTGATAACTACATCGGAAATGAACTGTGTAATAAACATAATTCAATTACTATTCATTAACTACCCTACCTCGGACATAATACTGAACTCTCCTTGGGCTGGCCTCATTCCACATGCCAGAATAAAACATTCATTTATTGCAGAGTGGTGCCAAAGTGGGGCTAGTAAATGAGGAGTATTGATTATATTGACGGACGGTTTGGATGTCTGGCTGATACTGTTTAGCAGTCTGGAAAATGTTGTTTCTGTCCCCTGCCTAACCATTTTGTAACACTCTGTGACAGACTGATCCACTGGGGGCATGGGCTCATCAATGGTTCCACAGTAGAATAGAACACAGTGCTTTTGTTGTACTATTGGGCCCCATTTTTATCCAACAAGTTCATTGGGAGTCAAAACAGTAATTGGCCATGCTGGTTTCTAGTTTAAGTCATTCTACTGATGATCATAATCAGTTTAGACATGGACGTATTCCACCCTGGTGTGGAAGATATCTGTAATTCACAGAGATATAAAACATTTGAATGATTATGACGGAATATTTAACAGCTACATGTTCCCTTGCATTGTGCTACTGATATGTTGCCAATAATCATTTGAAAGTTATGTCTAAATACGGGCAGCAAAATCCACCTAATAAGAGTTATGGTGACGACGATGAATCCTGCCTTATGCTGATAAGAATAAAGAAAGAGGCAATTTCTTAAAGTGAAAGCGGCAAAGTCACAGTGCATTTCCTTCCCAATATTACCATAGAAATATAGACTTCTTCAACACTTCTTTGAGGTGTATATAGGCTTCACATGCTATGTGCTATGTGACCTACAGACAAAAGAAAGTGTTGTCGTTTGAGGTGCAAAGTGCTGGACCTAAAATCCATCCAAAGCCCAATTTTCCTTACTACAAGGGTGTGCTCAGCTGTGCTGCTACCAACCTTGGGAAATAGGCTACTTTTCCATTGCATGAAATAGGCCTACATCTTTCGCTCAGAAACATTCCCCTTGTGTGTTCCTGCAACAAAAACATCTCTGAAATGTCATTGCCCAACTGCATGGGAAAATATGCATGGGAGAGTGAAATCGCTGAATTGAATTCACCAGCTGTTCTTTGAAGTGCATCATCTGTCCTGTTTCCAGAAACTTTGGGAAGCTATTTGCCTGCTTCTTCCAAGTGAGTCTGGAGTGGCCAGTCATTTTGATTTCAGTAAGCAAATCTGCTCTCACATATAAATCTTGTTAAAGATGTTAAGTTTAGTCACTGGAAGCAACTGTAAGTTCTGTTTCTCCCAGCCAGAGTTGCCAACATTGAATTATAGTGGAAAGGTAGGGCTGCACTTCAACTGTATTTCCAAGACTGTTATTCATATTGGAATCAATTATGGCCAATTGAAGCAGTCAGAGGTCTTTATGGGTAACATGACGTTATGGAGCTGCATGGAAAAGACTGCATTACACAGCATATTGTATGTGTGAGTGTGGGTGGGGGATATGGGGAACTCAAGCCAACCAAGACATAACCTGTAACAAAATATCTGTTTTTTTGCCATATCAAACAATGTAGCTAAGCTTTAGTTGTGATAAAATGTCTTTGACATTAATACATGTCTTGGCGGAAGTTATCTGGGCTGAATACCACACCATCTGACCCGAGAAGATTGTCCGCTATACTTCCTGAGATTAATATCTCAGAATGATGAGGGTATGTTCACAAATCAACCATATTGAATAAGGGATAGGTATAATCATCAGCTCAATGCAAAAAAAACTGATTGTATACCGTGTTTTATTGATTCTTTGAATAAAAGCCACATTAATTCCTATTCAGCATTGCTGGCCCTGCTTTATCCAGATGCCCTGTTTACTCTTCATAGACACATTAGTGCTTGCAACTGGTAACAGAAGCCGACTAACCTCTTGCATCAAGTCAGGAAAGAAAAACACTCCTTTATCCACACCATTATACCGATATCCATTTTTAGATAGTAAACCCTCCCTATATTCCAAAAGACTGCATCCTCCAACCATTTTTATGTTTTTTACCAACCTGGAAATGTATAACTGTTCAGTCTCTCCCCGAATGCAGCATTGTTAAGAGTGTACAATACACCCAATAAATCAATGAAGTGATAATGCCTGAGAAGCCGGTGTTTGGAGGATATACAGTATATTCGGAAAGTATTCAGACCCCTTGCCTTTTTCCACATTTTGTTACTTTACAGCCTTTTACTAACATTTATTAAATTGTTTTTTTTCCCTCATCAATCTACACACAATGCCGCATCATGACAATGCAAAAACAGGTTTTTAGACATTTTTGCAAATGAATTAAAAATAAATAACTGCAAAATTACATTTACATAAGTATTCAGACCCTTTGTTGAAGCACCTTTGGCAGCAATTACAGCCTCAAGTCTTCTTGGGTATGACACTACAAGCTTGGCACACCTGTACTTGGGGAGCTTCTCCCATTCTTCTCTGCATTTCCTCTCAAGCTCTGTCAGGTTGGATGGGGAACGTTGCTGCAAAACTATGTTCAGATATGTTAGATCGGGTTCAAGTCCGGGCTCTGGCTGGGCCACTTAAGGACATTCAGAGACTTGTCCCGAAGCCACTCCTGCTTTGTCTAGGCTGTGTGCTTAGGATCGTTGTCCTGTTGGAAGGTGAACCTTCGCTCCAGTATGAGGTCCTGAGCACTCTGGATCAAGGATCTCTCTGTACTTTGCTCTGTTCATCTTTCCCTCAATCTACCATAAAGGCCTGATTGGTGGAGTGCTGCAGAGATGGTTGTCCTTCTGGAAGGTTCTCCCATCTCCACAGAGGAACGCTCAAGCTCTGTCAGAGTGATCATCGGGTTCTTGGTCACCTCCCTGACCAAGGCCCTTCTCACCCGATTACTCAGTTTGGCCGGGCGGCCAGCTCTAGGAAGAGTCTTGCTGGTTCCAAACTTCTTCCATTTAAGAATGATGGAGACCCAGTCATTCGTTCTAAATGTTTCATTGCCATATTGGCTGGCAACGTTCTTATCCATTGCTTTCTAGCTAGCTAACTACGGCTAACTTACAATCACGGCAAACACTTGTGCAGCCAGAATAGCTGTACAGCAAAGTAGCTACATTAGCATTTATTTAAGCTGTTTTCTAATGTCATTTATTTTGATACATCCATACCAATGAGCTAATGACACTGTTGTTCAGAGGAGCTAGCCAACAACACAGCTAACAAAATCACTTCAAACTGAAGCTGGAAAGAAAGCAAACTAACTGCACTTTGTTTCGTTTTACCTGTTTTCTATTCATAGTTCTTTGTGTATATCCATAAAAGTGATTCATGATTTTGACTGGCTGAGAAAAGCTGCCTGCCTGTCTGTCTCGTCCCGACACGTTCGAAATTACTATGGAACAGCTGGAGATCGAATTTGAATATTGAAACAATGTTGCAAATGACGGAGAGATAGACAACAAGGTTTATACAAATCTCCGCTGTTGAAAACTAAATGTTAGTCTTAAAGAAATGTGAGATAATGTCTAGATGCTTTTTATAGTGGAGATCAAGTCTATAAATTGCCTGGCTGGGCTAATGAGACAGTGGATTACGCAGTCAGATGGAACAGAGTAAATAAGCATTTTAAAGTAATAGACTTAGCCGGTGGTAACTTGTGGAATAGACACCGGCTGGAATGCAGTTTTAACCAATCAGCATTCAGGAATAGACCCACCCATTGTATAATCATGGATAAATGTCATAACCTGCAAGTATAACATGGAGTGAAAAGCACTAGGATGCTTCATCGGACGTTGAGCTTTCAATTTCAATCACTACCTCCCACTGTCTTTTACAGAACACTTGAGCTTTTAGGGATCCATGTCTCCTATTCAACTCTGATCAAAGAGCACTAAGTGGAAAACTGTACTGTTTCTTTAAGGACAGCAAGAGGAAAGTATGTATAGTACTACTACACTCAGGTCACCTGAAACATCCAACTTTGGCAAAGTTTTCCAAAGTGTTGCAATGCTTTGGTTAATATATGTGACAAGAATATCCCTATGAACCATACTGTTTTACCGGTAGTTATGTAACTTCCAAACCTATAGAATCCAAGAGGCTTTAAGTTACTCTCCTGGACAGTTGTGCTGATTTTGTAAATTTGCCCACTGACAAAGTCTATAATTTTAATGGTAGGTTTATTTGAACAGTGAGAGACAGAATAACAACAAAAAAATCCAGAAAAACGCATGTCAAAAATGTTATAAATTGATTTGCATTTTAATGAGGGAAATAAGTATTTGACACCTCTCAATCAGAAAGATTTCTGGCTCCCAGGTGTCTTTTATACAGGTAACGAGCTGAGATTAGGAGCACACTCTTAAAGGGAGTGCTCCTAATCTCAGTTTGTTACCTGTATAAAAGACACCTGTCCACAGAAGCAATCAATCAATCAGATTCCAAACTCTCCACCATGGCCAAGACCAAAGAGCTCTCCAAGGATGTCAGGGACAAGATTGTAGACCTACACAAGGCTGGAATGGGCTACAAGACCATCGCCAAGCAGCTTGGTGAGAAGGTGACAACAGTTGGTGCGATTATTCGGCAAATGGAAGAAACACAAAATAACTGTCAATCTCCCTCGGCCTGGGGCTCCATGCAAGATCTCACCTCGTGGAGTTGCAATGATCATGAGAAGGGTGAGGAATCAGCCCAGAAACTACACGGGAGGATCTTGTCAATGATCTCAAGGCAGCTGGGACCATAGTCACCAAGAAAACAATTGGTAACACACTACGCCGTGAAGGACTGAAATCCTGCAGCGCCCCGCAAGGTACCCCTGCTCAAGAAAGCACATATACAGGCCCGTCTGAAGTTTGCCAATGAACATCTGAATGATACAGAGGAGAACTGGGTGAAAGTGTTGTCGTCAGATGAGACCAAAAACGAGCTCTTTGGCATCAACTCAACTCGCCGTGTTTGGAGGAGAAGGAATGCTGCCTATGACCCCAAGAACACCATCCCCACCGTCAAACATGGAGGTGGAAACATTATGCTTTGGGGGTGTTTTTCTGCTAAGGGGACAGGACAACTTCACTGCATCAAAGGGACGATGGACGGGGCCATGTACCGTCAAATCTTGGGTGAGAACCTCCTTCCCTCAGCCAGGGCATTGAAAATGGGTCATGGATGGGTATTCCAGCATGACAATGACCCAAAACACACAGCCAAGGCAACAAAGGAGTGGCTCAAGAAGAAGCACATTAAGGTCCTGGAGTGGCCTAGCCAGTCTCCAGACCTTAATCCCATAGAAAATCTGTGGAGGGAGCTGAAGGTTCGAGTTGCCAAACGTCAGCCTCGAAACCTTAATGACTTGGAGAAGATCTGTAAAGAGGAGTGGGACAACATCCCTCCTGAGATGTGTGCAAACCTGGTGGCCAACTACAAGAAACGTCTGACCTCTGTGATTGCCAACAAGGGTTTGCCACCAAGTACTAAGTCATGTTTTGCAGAGGGGCCAAATACTTATTTCCCTCATTAAAATGCAAATCAATTTATAACATTTTTGACATGCGTTTTTCTGGATTTTTTTGTTGTTATTCTGTCTCACTGCTCAAATAAACCTACCATTAAAATTATAGACTTATCATGTCTTTGTCAGTGGGCAAACGTACAAAATCATCAGGGGATCAAATAATTTTTTCCCTCACTGTATAGGACTGGCCTACCATATATCACACACATGCACTCCTTCACACAGACGTGCACATAGAGATCTGAATCAAATTAATAATTTATTATGCGTTTTGTCAGGAAACTCACATTTTCCCTGTTTGCTTATCCACAGGTATGACCTTCTCTTTACTGAAAGGGTGCCATCATTTAAGTACAACAGATGTGTTCTCAGTGGGAACGTCCTCCTCTTCAATCCATAGAAAGTGCCTCTCACCTATTGCCTAAATGTGAGGATATAGAGCTGTCTGAAAGTATTACATGAGAGAGGGGGATTAGGACGAACTGTGATGGATTAGGCAGCGTATTAAGTGATATGTCACTAATATGGAATATCAGGGGAAGGTGTCCCTTTCAAAGCAAGTGCCAGTTGGATTGATTAAGTATGTCATTGCAGTGACTGTTTTAATGGCACTGTTTTCCCTGAAGACCTCAGAAAGTCTATCACATCAACCCAGCTATGAGCAGTATGACACAAAAGGGTAGTGATCAATCACATGATGGCGATGCAGACGTTAACCTGATAGCAGCTGAAAACAAATATTGCCCTTTTAGCCGTCATGTTTAGATTTAAGAGATGCTGCTTGGACTAAAATGTCTCCTTCAGTGTCACTGATCATAGAGATGCAGGGGATGTAGAAAACCCATTTTCTTAGAATGTTGCATCACTTGCAAGGCACTGGCAAAGGCCTATCACCACAGATTATCATTGCATCATTAACAAATAGGCATTGTTAAGTAAATACAGGGCAGGTTTTTTAATGATTTGATCACCGTTTCCTGATGAATACCCTCAGTCAGTGCTGCACAATGTTATTGGGATGGCAAACAATGTAATCTTGGCTAAATCAGTCAAAACAGACAATATTGAAGCATCAACATTGTTTGCCATCCCAACATCAGGTGTGTCCAACTTGGCGGACACATTAGCGATGATCTGACTTTCTCAAAAAAAATAAAACTGAATTACTTGAAATTACTAGAATAACAATGGCTACTGTAGTAGTTAGCACACCAGCCAATGCTGGTGCAATTTAGTTTTTCCTAATATATATTAATCAGATTGTCTTTATAAGACATTCTTTGTCCTGGTAAATTGCAATTCAATTGAATAAGTCCAGAGTGAGAGGAAATAAAATAAAGTCTCTGGCACCAAGGCTAAGACACTCCTTCACTGGATAAAGAACTGCTACATACAATAACAGCATTTTACATACCTTTACAGTTGTTATGAAAAGGCATTCAAACATTGACCATTGAACCTTTCATCACCTTTCTCATTACATGGTATGTATCCATACTGAATCCACACTCTGCTCCACCATTGTTTCTCTCACTTCTCTTAGACTTATATCACATTCATGGAAGGTATCTTAGGGAGGAGTCCCATTGCAATGACATGTTTAGATCATTATGTAACTAATTAAGTGTAAACCTGGTGCAACCAACTCTGTGTAGTAATTTAAACTCCTTAGATGTATTGTACATTCCAAACGCTGCATTTCAATGAGACCTTTGTAGTTTAATAGAGTTTCCAATAAAATGCCAATATCCTTTGCCACGCCCTCCTGACAATTACCAAGACAGGGGATTTAACACGGGCCTATCTCATCCAATTTCCCCATACACAAAGCCTTAACAGAGCATCAATTACTCCTAATGTTGGGAACAGCATGATGGCAAATGGGCTCCAAATTGGTACACAACTCATGGACGCTGTCGATGGAATGGCCTGTAAGTGTATCTAATAAGCGGCACACATCAAGAACACCTGCAACACCAGGCCTTCGTGGCATACTAATGAATCAGCCGCTTCTACACAAAGAGAACCGGTTCCCCAGATCTCCTCATTCTCCAAGTCCAACCGTACCGATGCCAAAGGGGGGAAAAGGTCCCACTCTGCCTGCATGTGGTGAAAAGGATTGATCAGTGGAATGAAAAAGATTTTGAAGACAAATCAGTCTGCATTAGATCAGCTCAGCCTCTTCATCACTCATGCACTGATATGATTATTCATGAGGGTGGTTTTGAATGAGGCAGCATGGCTCTCTCAGGCTACACAGGACACTGGGAAATACTATTCCACTTCTCCTTTTTAAAAATGGATGTCCTGACAATTAAGGATGGTTGCCTTCTTTGAGGCACAAAAATGGGATGAGCCACCACATGCTTGTGTGGGAGTAGGATGTGAGTGAGATCAGGAGAAACTTGTTTGGGAGGCCCAGTCTTAGTAGCAGCAGCCTTTCCAATTACTTATTCATCTAGTTGTGTGTGTGTGTGTGTGTGCGTGTAAGCGTGTGTGTGTTGACTCCGAGTGTCTAAATAAAGTTTAATATACTAGAGTGCACCACAGTGCATTTCACCCACATGAGCGCATATGGGTCACTCTGTCATTCTTCAGCTCTGAGAGCCTATCTGACAGAAGAGATGGGGAACAATGGAAATGCATTTATAACCATGTGCTCCTTAGATTTTTGTTTTGTTGAGAAACTTTCTCTGACAACAAAAATAAACTCATGTTTAAAACTAAAAGGTGAATGGAACAAAGATGGAACTTTTCTTGGTTATATGCAAATACATTTACACCTGGTCCAGCTGCGGAAATTCAAAACAATATTACACAGATTTATCTGGATTTGAACGATCCATACATTTTCCAACACAGTATAATCTGAAATAAAATGTGTATAAACCACAAGCGCTCTTAGATTTCAGCCCTTGCCACTGTTGTTTTTTTTTTGTTGTTCCAATTTTACACCCTTTTAATCCCCAATTTCGTGATATCCAATTGCGATACAATTACAATCTTGTCTCATCGCTGCAACTCCCCAACGGGCTCGGGAGAGGCGAAGGTCGAGTCATGCGTCCTCCGAAACATGACCTGTCAAGCCACGCTTCTTAACACCTGCTCGCTTAAACCGGAAGCCAGCCGCACCAATGTGTTGGAGGAAACACCGTTCAACTGACAACCGAAGTCAGCTTACAGGCGCCCGGCCCGCCACAAGGATTCGCTAGAGAGCGATGAGCCAAGTAAAGCCCTCACGGCCAAACCCTCCCCTAACCCGGACGACGCTGGGCCAATTGTGCGCCACCCTATGGGACTCCCAGTCATGGCCGGTTGTGACACAGCCTTGGATCGGGTAGATCAGCTTTAATATTGCAGATAGATTGTAACTTCCATCAATGTAATCGTCTGCATCACTTCCAATCCCCCATATGTTTTTTTCCCCCTCGCAAATATATCTATATATACACTGCTCAAAAAAATAAAGGGAACACTTAAACAACACAATGTAACTCCAAGTCAATCACACTTCTGTGAAATCAAACTGTCCACTTAGGAAGCAACACTGATTGACAATAAATGTCACATGCTGTTGTGCAAATGGAATAGACAACAGGTGGAAATTATAGGCAATTAGCAAGACACCCCCAATAAAGGACTGGTTTTGCAGGTGTAGACCACAGACCACTTCTCAGTTCCTATGCTTCCTGGCTGATGTTTTGGTCACTTTTGAATGCTGGCGGTGCTTTCACTCTAGTGGTAGCATGAGACGGAGTCTACAACCCACACAAGTGGCTCAGGTAGTGCAGCTCATCCAGGATGGCACATCAATGCGAGCTGTGGCAAGAAGGTTTGCTGTGTCTGTCAGCGTAGTGTCCAGAGCATGGAGGCGCTACCAGGAGACAGGCCAGTACATCAGGAGACGTGGAGGAGGCCGTAGGAGGGCAACAACCCAGCAGCAGGACTGCTACCTCCGCCTTTGTGCAAGGAGGAGCAGGAGGCGCACTGCCAGAGCCCTGCAAAATGACCTCCAGCAGGCCACAAATGTGCATGTTTCTGCTCAAACGGTCAGAAACAGACTCCATGAGGGTGGTATGAGGGCCCGACGTCCACAGGTGGGGGTTTTTGCCAGAGAACACCAAGATTGGCAAATTCGCCACGAGCGCCCTGTGCTCTTCACAGATGAAAGCAGGTTCACACTGAGCACGTGACAGACGTGACAGAGTCTGGAGACGCCGTGGAGAAAGTTCTGCTGCCTGCAACATCCTCCAGCTTGACCGATTTGGTGGTGGGTCAGTCATGGTGTGGGGTGGCAATTCTTTGGGGGGCCGCACAGCCCTCCATGTGCTCGCCAGAGGTAGCCTGACTGCCATTAGGTACCGAGATGAGATCCTCAGACCCCTTGTGAGACCATATGCTGGTGCGGTTGGCCCTGGGTTCCTCCTAATGCAAGACAATGCTAGACCTCATGTGGCTGGAGTGTGTCAGCAGTTCCTGCAAGAGGAAGGCATTGATGCTATGGACTGGCCCGCCCGTTCCCCAGACCTGAATCCAATTGAGCACATCTGGGACATCATGTCTCGCTCCATCCGCCAACTCCTGGACAGTCTGTGGTGCAACGTGGCGTTGGTGGCTGGATGCTTTAGTCCAGGTCTGGGAGGAGATCCCTCAGGAGACCATCCGCAACCTCATCAGAAGCATGCCCAGGCGTTGTAGGGAAGTCATACAGGCATGTGGAGGCAACACACACACTACTGAGCCTCATTTTGACTTGTTTTAAGGACATTACATCAAAGTTGGATCAGTCTGTAGTGTGGTTTTCCACTTTAATTTTTAGGGTGACTCCAAATCCAGACCTCCATGGGTTGCTACATTTGATTTCCATTGATAATTTTTGTGTGATTTTGTTGTCAGCACATTCAACTATGTAAAGAAAAAAGTATTTAATAAGATTATTTCATTCATTCAGATCTAGGATGTGTTATTTTAGTGTTCCCTTTATTTTTTGAGCAGTGTATATATACATACACATACATACATACATTCATACATACATGGAGGGAAAAAAGTATTTGATCCCCTGCTGATTTTGTTCGTTTGCCGGCTGACAGTGAGAGACAGAATAACAAAAAAAAAATCCAGAAAAACGCATGTCAAAAATGTTATAAATTGATTTGCATTTTTATGAGGGAAATAAGTATTTGACCCCTCTGCAAAACATGACTTAGTACTTGGCGGCAAAACCCTTGTTGGCAATCACAGAGGTCAGACGTTTCTTGTAGTTGGCCACCAGGTTTGCACAAATCTCAGGAGGGATTTTGTCCCACTCCTCTTTGCAGATCTTCTCCAAGTCATTAAGGTTTCGAGCCTGACGTTTAGCAACTCGAACCTTCAGCTCCCTCCACAGATTTTCTATGGGATTAAGGTCTGGAGACTGGCTAGGCCACTCCAGGACCTTAATGTGCCTCTTCTTGAGCCACTCCTTTGTTGCCTTGGCCGTTTGTTTTGGGTCATTGTCATGCTGGAATACCCATCCACGACCCATTTTCAATGCCCTGGCTGAGGGAAGGAGGTTCTCACCCAAGATTTGACGGTACATGGCCCCGTCCATTGCCCCTTTGATGTGGTGAAGTTGTCCTGTCCCCTTAGCAGAAAAAACCCCCTAAAGCATAATGTTTCCACCTCCATGTTTGACGGTGGGGATGGTGTTCTTGGGGTCATAGGCAGCATTCCTCCTCCTCCAAACACGGCGAGTTGAGTTGATGCCAAAGAGCTCGATTTTGGTCTCATCTGACCACAACACCCAGTCTCCTCTGAATCATTCAGATGTTCATTGGCAAACTTCAGACGGGCCTGTATATGTGCTTTCTTGAGCAGGGGGACCTTGCGGGGCGCTGCAGGATTTCAGTCCTTCACAGCGTAGTGTGTTACCAATTGTTTTCTTGGTGACTATGGTCCCAGCAGCTTTGAGATCATTGACAAGATCCTCCTGTGTAGTTCTGGGCTGATTCCTCACCGTTCTCATGATCATTGCAACTCCATGAGGTGAGATATTGCATGGAGCCCCAGGCCGAGGGAGATTGACAGTTATTTTGTGTTTCTTCCATTTGCCGAGTAATCGCACCAACTGTTGTCACCTTCTCACCAAGCTGCTTGCCGATGGTCTTGTAGCCCATTCCAGCCTTGTGTAGGTCTACAATCTTGTCCCTGACATCCTTGGAGCTCTTTGGTCTTGGCCATGGTGGAGAGTTTGGAATCTGATTGATTGATTGCTTCTGTGGACAGGTGTCTTTTATACAGGTAACAAACTGAGATTAGGAGCGCTCCCTTTAAGAGTGTGCTCTTAATCTCAGCTTGTTAACTGTATAAAAGACACCTGGGAGCCAGAAATCTTTCTGATTGAGAGGGGGTCAAATACTTATTTTCCTCATTAAAATGCAAATCAATTTATAACATTTTTTACATGCGTTTTTCTGGATTTTTTTGTTGTTATTCTGTCTCTCACTGTTCAAATAAACCTACCATTAAAATTATAGACTGATCATTTCTTTGTCAGTGGGCAAACGTACAAAATCAGCAGGGGAACAAATAATTTTTTCCCTCACTGTATATACATACATATATACACATACATATTACTTTCCAACACCACCACCCCTTCCCTAATAAGAGTAAACTAGGAACAACAATGCTTATGCCTCTGTGGCGCAGTGGTCTGAGGCACTGCATCACAGTGCTAGCTGTGCCACTAGAGATCCTGGTTCGAATCCAGGCTCTGTCGTAGCAGGCCGCAACCGGGAGACCCATGGGGCGGCGCACAATTGGCCCAGGGTAGGGGAGGGAATGGCCAGGGTTGTGGGTTTGTTTCCCACGGGGTGCCAGTATGAAAAATAAAAATAATGTATGCACTCACTAACTGTAAGTCGCTCTGGATAAGAGCGTCTGCGAAAATGTAAATGTACTTCCAGCTTATACATACTATATACATTTTATGGACACAGTCAATTTTACAATAATTCAATTTTGTTTGTTTTTACTCCTGAACTTCCTCTACCCTCAACCTCTCCGATCATTTTCATGATGTCCATCCGTTACTTCTATATGCCATATCTTTCTAACTGTGCTCTTTCACAAAAGCTCTCAACCTATAACCTATATACTAATTATGGACACAGTATGCTTACATTATTAGTTATCTTGTTGTTATTAGTTGTTGTTAGTTGTTATTAGTCCCATCCTTCAACTCCATTAAACACCACCCATCTATCTCTTAACACCATCCATATTGGATTTATATTTGCCATATATTTTTCAACTGTACTGTAGTGTTTTACAGAAGTTCTGAACCTTTCTATTCTCATTGTTTCTACTGATTGTACATTTTTGATAAAAGTATTATTATATTATTGATCGATTGACTATGACTTTTCAGATCACCCAGTAATGCTATCTGCAGGGTTAGCTCCAGGTAAATATTGCAATCCTTTAGCCATTCCTGGACCTGTGTCCAAAAACAAGCTACAAATGGACAGTACCAAAACAAATGATCTAATGATTCTGTCTCTCCGCAGCCAAATCTGCAGAGCTGGGAAGATTGTATCCCCCATTTAAATAACATTCTATTGGTAGCAAGAATTTTATATAATAATTTTAATTGAAAAATTCTAAGTTTTGAATCTGGCGTCGTTTTGCATATCAGTTCATAATTTCTTAGTTCTTAATTTCTGTCCTCCGAATTCTGGGATAATACTAAAGAGTTAATCAGGGTGATTTTTCCACAAATTGACATGTATTTACCTTTCCATGGTAGCAAGATCTTATCTATCTTTGCTAACTTTCTGTTAAAATGTATTGGAGTGAGATTTTATTTGGGATATGTATTCCGAGTATATCCACATCACCATCCGACCATTTTATTGGTAAACTACATGGTAATGTACATTTTTTATTTTTTAGTTATCCAATATGTAATATAGTACATTTATCATAATTTGGTTGTAATCCAGAGAGGTTAGAAAATTTATCTAGATCCTCTATGAGGCTGTGGAGGGATTCAAGTTGTGGATTTTAAAGAAACATGAATCAGCATTCAATGACACCTTTGTTTTTAGGCAGCCACTGTTCATTTTAACGTCTATTGAATGCAAATCATGTGCTTTGATTCTGTCAATGCAATTATCAACCATGCTCTCTCCTCCAGAGCAGTCACATCTCCAACTCCTTCACTCTCATCATCAGATCAGTGGGCAGCTAGCTAGCTAACAGGAACAACAGAGGCAACCTCCATGTGTTGTCAGAGCTAAACCTGAGTCTTTCGCATCTACCACTTCAATCTAATAAAAACATTCAAAGGCAGTTCATAGAATAAATATTGTGCAGAGTAAACAGAGCTGAGGCTAAGAGAACACAGATGCGTGGAGACCTCTGGGAGTCCTCCTTGGCTTCTGGGAGAAGATGGCAGCGCAGTCTGAAAAGCTAAGGGAGAGTGTGCCATTTCAAAGAGACGAGTGATTTAAGAGAGATAAGACACAATTTAAAATTGCTGCAACCTATTCTGCTGCCGCAGTGCTTCACAGAATTTAAATGGCCCGTTTCCTCTGTATTAATGGGATCTTAAGAAAAGAGAAGAGATAATGGCTCAGACACAAGCTCCAATGACAAAAAAACATAGCTCCTACCTCAGCATACCAGAAAGAACATACAGTGGGGAAAAAAGTATTTAGTCAGCCACCAATTGTGCAAGTTCTCCCACTTAAAAAGATGAGAGAGGCCTGTAATTTTCATCATAGGTACACGTCAACTATGACAGACAAAATGAGAAAAAAATCCAGAAAATCACATTGTAGGATTTTTAATGAATTTATTTGCAAATTATGGTGGAAAAAAAGTATTTGGTCACCTACAAACAAGCGAGATTTCTGGCTCTCACAGACCTGTAACTTCTTCTTTAAGAGGCTCCTCTGTCCTCCACTCGTTACCTGTATTAATGGCACCTGTTTGAACTTGTTATCAGTATAAAAGACACCTGTCCACAACCTCAAACAGTCACACTCCAAACTCCACTATGGCCAAGACCAAAGAGCTGTCAAAGGACACCAGAAACAAAATTGTAGACCTGCACCAGGCTGGGAAGACTGAATCTGCAATAGGTAAGCAGCTTGGTTTGAAGGAATCAACTGTGGGAGCAATTATTAGGAAATGGAAGACATACAAGACCACTGATAATCTCCCTCGATCTGGGGCTCCACGCAAGATCTCACCCCGTGGGGTCAAAATGATCACAAGAACGGTGAGCAAAAATCCCAGAACCACACGGGGGGACCTAGTGAATGACCTGCAGAGAGCTGGGACCAAAGTAACAAAGCCTACCATCAGTAACACATTACGCGCCAGGGACTCAAATCCTGCAGTGCCAGACGTGTCCCCCCTGCTTAAGCCAGCACATGTCCAGGCCCGTCTGAAGTTTGCTAGAGTGCATTTGGAAGATCCAGAAGAGGATTGGGAGAATGTCATATGGTCAGATGAAACCAAAATATAACTTTTTGGTAAAAACTCAACTCGTCGTGTTTGGAGGACAAAGAATGCTGAGTTGCATCCAAAGAATACCATACCTACTGTGAAGCATGGGGGTGGAAACATCATGCTTTGGGGCTCTTTTTCTGCAAAGGGACCAGGACGACTGATCCGTGTAAAGGAAAGAATGAATGGGGCCATGTATCGTGAGATTTTGAGTGAAAACCTCCTTCCATCAGCAAGGGCATTGAAGATGAAACGTGGCTGGGTCTTTCCGCATGACAATGATCCCAAACACACCGCCCGGGCAACGAAGGAGTGGCTTCGTAAGAAGCATTTCAAGGTCCTGGAGTGGCCTAGCCAGTCTCCAGATCTCAACCCCATAGAAAATCTTTGGAGGGAGTTGAAAGTCTGTGTTGCCCAGCGACAGCCCCAAAACATCACTGCTCTAGAGGAGATCTGCATGGAGGAATGGGCCAAAATACCAGCAACAGTGTGTGAAAACCTTGTGAAGACTTACAGAAAACGTTTGACCTGTGTCATTGCCAACAAAGGGTATATAACAAAGTATTGAGAAACTTTTGTTATTGACCAAATACTTATTTTCCACCATAATTTGCAAATAAATTCATTAAAAATCCTACAATGTGATTTTCTGGAGAAAAAAAATCTCATTTTGTCTGTCATAGTTGACGTGTACCTATGATGAAAATTACAGGCCTCTCATCTTTTTAAGTGGGAAGACTTGCACAATTGGTGGCTGACTAAATACTTTTTTTCCCCACTGTATGTGCCTGGGCTAATAATGGAGCACATTTGTGACTGACCACCTCTACTTGGTCTTATGTAGCAACATTTGAAATTGTGTTTTTTTACATTGGATAAAAGTAGAGACTCCGCTACAAAATGGTATATAATACACTGCAGTTGAGGAACAATGGGAAGGTAATTCTGCTTTGAAAATTGATAAACTTGTAACCCCACATTTGAGAAAATTGCCCTTGAATGTTTTGGTACACCTACTGGAGAGCTCTTCTTTGTCTACACCTATTCAGCATCGTTTACACGCTCTTAAGCCTTAGCCCCACCATCTCCTTAAGGATTCACATGTGAGGCCATGTGCTAAACAGAGTGAGTAAGGTAGTGTAGTAAACAACCAAAGATTTCAAGACTAAAAGTGGTGAAAGTAATAGCCTACAATAAAGAAAAACTCCAGGTAAAAATACACTTTATCTAGTCCTTGGCCTATATCCTAATCTGACTTTGGTGCAGGTCATGTTGTTCTTCACTTCACCATCTCTGATAAACTCACACTATATAAAATAAAATAAAAGTGTATTTGTCACATGCACTGTATACAGAAGATGACTACACTTCTGGTGTCTCACAAAAGTAAAACTTTGTTGGAGAGCATACTTAGCACAGCGCTTACTAACATTTGCAAATGGCTTGGAGATAAGCTATCTCTGCACTTAGGTAAAACTGAGGCAATTCTTTTTGGATCCAGACCTAAATTGAGTAGGTCCTCTGAAATCAGAGTGGAGTTAGGGGGTGAGGTGCTGACTATTAAAGCCTCTGTTAGCTACCTGGGATGCATCCTTAATGGAGGCTTGGGAGGTGTGAGCATGGCCACTAAAGTGCTAGGGAAGGCTACGCTAGTACTTCCTGGTTTGGGGGCTTATCTAAGCTTATGAAGAGGAAGCTCCAGATAGCCCAGAATATGCTGATCATGGAAGTATTGAAAGTGAGTCCACGTACTCACATAGGCAGGAGCTGCTTTCATGAACTCAACTGGCTGCCTGTTGAGGCTAGGGTGTCCCAGATTAGACTGGGTTTGGTTTACAGGAGTATTTATGGTTCTGAACCCAGATATCTAACTGATTACTTTCCCTGTGTTAGGGATGCACACAATCACAGCACCAGATCAGGTGTTGCTAATGTGTGCTTATACAGGTTCTGGAGTAATGCCGGGAAATGTACTTTCTTGTATAATGGAGCCTCAGAGTGGAATGAGTTGCCTCTGCCCATAAAAACGACGTCCTCTCTGGGCAGCTTTAAAAATAAAGAAAAAAACTGTTTGATGTCTTCTGTGCCCATATGAATGACCCCTATGATGTAACTACAATGATGAGATAGATGTTCTTCTTCTTTGTTTTTATTATCTCGCTGTCATACTGTGTTCAACCGTGTTCGATCTTGCCTAGCCATCTTGTTTCAAGAGGACCACAGTGGAAATAAGTCCCAGACTTGATTGTGCGTTATCCTCTATGATTTTACTCATGTGCATGTAAGTTTTATTTCTGCTTGTTTAAATTTTTTTTTTTGAATTAATAAACTTGCATATTTGCATAATAGCAATATCAATAATAGAAAGTGTACCGTTAAGAATATTTAATAAATATGTTATAGATGGCTGGCTAATTTTTTGGGTCATGAACTCATCTGGCAGAGTCTTTTGTTTAGACATGTAGCTAGCTAGCTAAACAATTAACCATAATCCCAACCTATAGCTACACTACAAATGGATTGTCATAGCTAGCCACCATGCATGAAATGCTGTAGTATGAATCTGCAGGTAGCTAAAGCTAACCAACTAGGTTCAATGTTAGCTAGCTAGCTAACATTAGGCTATAACTAGCAATACGAAAGGATTTCTGAGATACTAATAATATTACTACACAGATCATACACGTAACATTAGCTAGTGAGCCAGCAAGCTAATGTTCGCTAGCTAGTTAACAGCACACTTGCAATGAAAACAACTTTCTGACAAAATTTGAAACGTATAATATTTGAAAATGTAGCTAGACTCTTACCCATATAAATGGATGAACGCTTCATGGCAGCATGTCTTTTCCGTTTTGTTTGTAGCTAGCTACAGCTTGTTTGGCCCGTTGTGTCAAGTCACTCCAGTTCACACTGAGTGTGTGGAGAAAGTAGTCCATCACAACTTTTCCCCACTGATCTTTGTCTACAGCGCCTGCTAAATTCAGGTCAGCAATGTTGTTGAGCGCAGTGGCAACACTTTTGCAGTTCTCCTTGGCTAACGTTATATCTTTAAAAAAAAGCTGTGGTAGCAAGGATTATCTACAGATACTGAGCAGCTCCTGTTATAAAGTGCATTCGGAAAGTATTCAGACCCCTTGACTTTTTCCACATTTTGTTACATTACAGCCTTATTCTAAAATTGATTACATTGTTTTCCTCCCTCATCAATCTACACACAATACCCCATAATGACAAAGCAAAAACAGTTTTTGTAGAAAAAAAACTTAAATATCACATTTCCATAAGTATTCAGACCCTTTAGTCAGTAATTTGTTGAAGCACCTTACTCAGCGATTACAGCCTAGAGTCTTCTTGGGTATGACGCTACAAGGTTGGCACACCTGTACTTGGGCAGTTTCTCCCATTCTCCTCTGCAGATCCTCTCAAGTTCTGTCAGGTTGGATGGGGAGCGTTGCTGCACAGCTATTTTCAGGTCTTTCCAGAGATGTTCGATCGGGTTCAAGTCCAGGCTCTGGCAGGGCCACTCAAGGACATTCAGAGACATGTCCCGAAGTAACTCCTGCGTTGTCTTGCTTAGGGGCATTGTCCGGTTGGAAGGTAAACCTTCGCCCCCATACTGAGGTCCTGAGCGCTCTGGATCAGGTTTCATCAAGGATCTCTCTGTACTTTGCTCCGTTCATCTTTCCCTCAATCCTGATTAGTCTCCCAGTCCCTGCCACTAAAAAACATCCCCACAGCATGATGTTGCCACAACCATGATTCACCGTAGGGATGGTGCCAGGTTTCCTCCAGACGTGACGCTTGGCATTCAGGCCAAAGAGTTCAATCTTGGTTTCATCAGACCAGAGAATCTTGTTTCTCATGGTCTGAGAGTCCTTTAGATGCATTTTGGCAAACTCCAAGAGGGATGTATTTTGCTTTTTACTGAGGAATGGCTTCCATCTGGCCACTCTACCATAAAGCCCTGATCAGTGGAGTGCTGCAGAGATGGTTGTCCTTCTGGAAGGTTCTTCCATCTCCACAGAAGAACTCTGGAGCTCTGTCAGAGTGACCATCGGGTTCTTGGTCACCTCCCTGACCAAGGCCCTTCTCCCCCTCAGTTTGGCCGGTGGGCCAGCTCTAGTAAGAGTCTTGGTCATTACAAACTTCTTCCATTTAAGAGTGATGGAGGCCACTGTGTTCTTGGGGACCTTCAATGCTGCAGACATTTTTTGGTACCCTTTCCCAGGTCTGTGCCTCGAGACAATCCTGTCTCGGAGCTCTATTCCTTCGACCTTATGGCTTGGTCTTTGCTCTGACATGCACTGTCAACTGTGGGACCTTCTGTAGACAGGTGTGTGCCTTTCCAAATCATGTCCAATAAATTGAATTTACCACAGGTGGACTCCAATCAAGTTGTAGAAACATCTCAAGGATGATCAATGGAAACAGGATGCACCTGAGCTCAGTTTCGAGTCTCATAGCAAAGGGTCTGAGTACTTACTGAAAATAAGGTATTTCTGTTTTCGCTTTGTCATTATGGGTTATTGTGTGTATTTTGATGAGGATTTTTTTTAATGTAATCTATTTTAGAATGAGGCTGTAACGTAACAAAATGTGGAAAAAGGGAAGGGGTCTGAATACTTTCCGAATGCACTGTAGACAGAAGCGTGCTACATGACAGACCAATCCAAACTCATCTCTTGGCATGTCCAGCCCATCCATTATCTCAGCCAATCATGGCTAGCGGGAAGGTTACTGTCTTTTTCCGTGGCTAAACCAACTAGGCTCGTAATTTAATTACATGTTTTTATTTACAGATGGCATACAAGTTTGTTATTAAGGCACATGAAAGTTCACGTTCCTGCCAATGTTCAAATGCCTCTCCTGTGAAGTAGTGACGTGCGACATCCGCCTAGCTTCTTGAAACGGGACACATTTCATACCGTTGTTCCATTACAAGCCATGAATGTCAAGGCTGTTCTCATGTGTGAAACTATAGTACTTGAGATCCTTGAGTACGTTCATGCAAGACAAGTAGTTAAAGATGGAATGTGCAGTAGGCGGAAACTGCGCCACGGCCGCACCCACCACCGTTGTTTTTTGCTGCCGAGCTGAGGAGACGTTGCGCAGCATGGTTTAAAAATAATTGCAGTACATATTGTCCTCTTCTATCACGCTTGCAATGATGTACAAGGGGGGTAAACTGTGTTCGTTGTTTGCGTTAACTTTTTGATGTTGTAATATCGCAAACTGAGGTCGTGTCTACAATTGACACTAGCGTGCGACTTCTGCTATCAGAAAACAAAGATTGCATTGAAAAGACGGGTCTAGATGCACAAAAGTCGCTTTGTGGTCTGATTGTGTTCAGATCTGGCTGACCAGATGTGTGCAGATTTCTCCTCAGTCTGGACACAATCAGGCTACTCAAAGCGCATACAGTGGGCGACGTCATCAGCACTCCTCCCACAAGTCTCCAGAAAGGCACCTTTTCATTATAACGTTGGAGGAAATATGTTCCTAGTGTGTGAGGAACATGTTTGCTGGCCTCATAAACGCTAGCCAGCTAGCTAATAGTTATGCTGACCCGTTTGCAATCCCTTTAGCATTGCTTGCAAGATTGCAGGCTAGCTAGAGAGGTTATCTGGCTAGTTAGCTACAGTAGTTAGCTACTGACATCAGTTGATGTTGTGTTATTATCATATTTAGCCTATTCCACCATTTGTAGAATGCATTCTGGCATTTGAATGTAGAATGGGAAAAGGGAATCCAGACACACTGTGGACACGGTAGACACGTTTGCTATCGTTGTAATATAATCACTAGTCTGAAAACCCCTCCTTGAGCTGCCCAGAAGAAATAGGCAGTAGATCAGGAAACAAACAACAGGTTGGATGACTGTTTGGTTAAGATAGTTTCCCCTGGTGTGAGATCTAAGAAGGTCAAGGGGTTGCTTTGCAGTGCTACTGAAGAGAACCAGAGTCACAGCAAAAAAGGTTCACAGGAGAGCTCATTATTATGGTGTAAAAGGAGACTAGCAGTGCTGGGATTATCAACCATAGACCACTATAGATAGATTATAGATAGATGGAGGGAGCAATGGACAATTGAGGAAAGGGTTGGTGAAGACCATAAACTGTAGAGACTTCAGGGCTGATATCAAGTAACCAAAGGAGAAGACCTTTAACTATTGTTGTCATGGTGTTCAGTTTGGCCTCGCTACAATCTCAGCAGTGGTCATTAACTATAAACAACAGCAAATGGATGATATCCGTTTGGCATGACAACGATAGTCATAGGATTTGGCTAAAGGACATACCTACAGATCTGGGACCAGGCTAACAAAGAGGTGACTTCAACAAAATGTGTCGAACTAAAACATTTTCGTTTATAAATTTGTTTATCATTATGAGCCATTTTCTAAATACATGAGGATACAACCAGTCTAATTTCACTCAATTCACATTTAATTTGTGTTTACGACGATTTACCATATGGGAGGAGGAACTAGGTATAATGCAATATCACATTTAATTTACTGAATTCAACATTCATTACAATGATTGTATTATTGTGCATTTAGGATATGAAGTGGAAAACAATAATTCATAGTTTGTAGGACTTTGCCATCCACATGCAAACATGTGCATCTCTTCTTAAATACATAATATCTGGGCTTCATGCTTCACCGAACAGCGAAAATGTGCATTGTGTATAGTTCAGAATACCTAAAACAGAAGAGTAGGAGTGTTCTACACTATCTGCAATTATTTTGAGGCTGAGAGTAATATTAGTACATCTGAATGAATCTCTGGTGTTTACATGGCTTAGGGATTAACTCAAATAGACACCACAAATTGTTTATCAATCCATGGGTAATCGTGAGATAATCCAGCAGGTCACGCAAATGAATATGCAATATTCACACTATGAGCCTCTTATAAGCCACAATCATTACAGCTACTACTGCCCGCAATTCAATTTCTTGTTCTTCCAAGAGAAAAATAATCATCCATTACATTACAACAGCCAGGACCATGTAAGTACTGTACATCTCAGTTTGACTCTCTGGCCTCAACAGTATGTAACAGTATTGGAAGAGATACACGTTTTTTTCCAACAAGAAAGTAAGCGTAATTTAAATAATGACATGTAGGAAACAATTATAGAAACATGTGTGAAAAAACAAGTTCTACAGGAGTTCTGCAGCAATAAAACAGCTTGGTCTGAATGGTTATTGAGTCCATTTAGGAGGCACAAAGTATAAGGTTTCTGTCTCTTGTAATTATTATAATCACCAGAGTAATTGTCAGAGTAATACATTGAGTGTAATTGTTGAGTGGATGTGGGTAGCAAAGCGTATTGGTTCCCTTTGCAATGTTTCGCCGCAATAAACCACAGCCACACTGTCAGATCTGCTGACACAATTGTGCCCAAGAATTATTGCATCCTCAAGAAAAACAGCTTTGTGAAGCGGAAATAATTTTCACAGACAGCTACATTTGGGAGAGACTTATGCTACATTTGGGGGAGCCTGTCTTTTATGCAGTGGACTGCAAAATGTGGCGGCCCACCCTCCTCTCTACACAGCCTTATCTAGTGACATGGCTTTTCCTGGGCCGACAAATAGAAAGCGTTCTTTATCCAGTGGATATGTGATAGCTGAGAGGGAATGTAAACATTGTGCATTGTGCTAGCACAAATTAATGCCTCAAGATGGCATTACCTGACCCTCCTTACATTCAAACAGTTCCATTTCAAGGACTGAAGCCTCGTCACAGTCACCTATTTTATGTTGTCCTGAGGAATTACACTTGTCATACATGTATCTCTTCATTAATGTTGTTCAGGCTTTTGGCCCTTTTCATAGACATGATTTAGTGAATGAGAAAACATTCCTATGGTTGACAACAAAATGTGTTGAATTAATGGTCATAACAGGTAAAATAAAGAAGGATCTGAAGTGGTAGTAGTCAGTAGTAGTTTCCCCAACCATCTACTATATTCAAGTGATTGTTCCTGGCAATGCATTTCTCCCTACAAAGTGTTTGGTGGTGTATAATAGAGAGATCTGGTTGGGGAAATAAAATACATGTTGAGTTAGAAAAATGGTTTCCATGTGATAATCTTGAATTAAGTAAATTGCATGTGATTCCACAGGAGTGCAGTGAATTAAATACAGTGCTGTGAAAAAGTATTTGCCCCCTTTCTAATTTTCTCTACTTTTGCATATTTTTGACACTGAATGTTATCATATTTTCAACAAAATCTAATATTAGATAAAGGGAACCTGAGTGAACAAATAATAAAAATGACATACTTATTTCATTTATTCGTAAACAGTAATGCAACACCCAATGCCCCTCTGTGAAAAAGTAATTGCCCCCTTACACTCAATAACTGGTTGTGCCAGATTTAGCTGCAATGACTCAAACCAAACGCTTACTGTAGTTGTTGATCAGCCTCTCACGTCGCTGTGGAGGAATTTTGGCCCACTCTTCCATGCAGAACTGCTTTAACTCAGCGACATTTGTGGGTTTTCAAGCATGAACTGCTCGTTTCAAGTCCTGCCACAACATCTCAATTGGGATTAGGTCTGGGCTTTGACTAGGCCATTCCAAAATTTCAAATTGGTTGCTTTTTAGCCATTTTCATGTAGACTTGATTGTGTGTTTTGGATAATTGTCTTGCTGCATGACCCAGCTGCGCTTCAGCTTCAGCTCCAGCTCACAGCCGAATGGCCAGACATTCTCCTGTAGAATTATCTGATACAGAGCAGAATTTGTGGTTCCTTCTATTAAGGCAAGTCGTCCAGGTCCAGAAGCAGCAAAGCATCCCCAAACCATCACACTACCACCACCATGCTTGACCATTGGTATAAGGTTCTTGCTGTGGAATGCAGTGTTCGGTTTTCGCCAGGCATAATGGGACCCATGTCATCACTGCATAAGTTGAATCAATGCTCTTGTATGATTGTTTTGTGTACATTAATACTTATATACTGTATCCCCCTAAATAAAGTGTTACCAAAGTGCTAAAGTGCTAAATATTTTTACGAAGCTGTCAAGTAGCTTTGGCCACAACCTATAATTTCCTTTTCCCAGACATATTTCATTCTACATTCATATCACAGTAAGGACCATGGTTAGCAACTGTGTCTAAGACCTTCTTTACAAAAGTCTGATACAAGCACGCCAGTCAAGAACATGGATGCATGTTGAGACCCAGCTGAGCTATTACATTTGAAGGAATCTGGAGTACCATTAAATATTTAATAATTTTAGAGTGAACATTTTCTGCCTTGTGCTTGATGATTACTTGAATCTGCTGTAGCATGGTGGTGTTATGCACACTCTAGGGAAGGAGAAAATCAGAGGGTGCACTCTCCCCTTCAACTGTAAGTCGCTCTGGATAAGAGACTAAAATGTCAATGTAAATGAAGAGTTCATCATAGAGGATACACCTCGCCCTGCACACTAGTCATGCTCTTGTCTTCACTGCTTATACTCATTAAAACAAGCTTTTAGGCAAAGTTCACTTGTATTAAGTTTGAGCTTATTTTCGATTTACCTATGGTGTTGTCGTTTCATCCACACCCTAGCTTGAAAAGTGAATTATGCCTTTAAAAATGAAAATAAATCTAATGTTTTTAATTACTCAGCTGACCCTCCTACTTGTCATCTGTTTGATCCGTCTGCTCAATCATTTTGCCATCCTCGCCGATGTAGGCTCATTACCCTAATCAGGAAAATAACAACATATGACAATGTGACTAAAGAACCTGTGTGAACTTATTTAGGACATACACTGCTCAAAAAAATAAAGGGAACACTTAAACAACACATCCTAGATCTGAATGAATGAAATAATCTTATTAAATACTTTTTTTCTTTACATAGTTGAATGTGCTGACAACAAAATCACACAAAAATTATCAATGGAAATCAAATTGATCAACCCATGGAGGTCTGGATTTGGAGTCACCCTCAAAATTAAAGTGGAAAACCACACTACAGACTGATCCAACTTTGATGTAATGTCCTCAAAACAAGTCAAAATGAGGCTCAGTAGTGTGTGTGGCCTCCACGTGCCTGTATGACCTCCCTACAACGCCTGGGCATGCTCCTGATGAGGTGGCGGATGGTCTCCTGAGGGATCTCCTCCCAGACCTGGACTAAAGCATCCGCCAACTCCTGGACAGTCTGTGGTGCAACGTGGCGTTGGTGGATGGAGCGAGACATGATGTCCCAGATGTGCTCAATTGGATTCAGGTCTGGGGAACGGGCGGGCCAGTCCATAGCATCAATGCCTTCCTCTTGCAGGAACTGCTGACACACTCCAGCCACATGAGGTCTAGCATTAGGAGGAACCCAGGGCCAACCGCACCAGCATATGGTCTCACAAGGGGTCTGAGGATCTCATCTCAGTACCTAATGGCAGTCAGGCTACCTCTGGCGAGCACATGGAGGGCTGTGCGGCCCCCCAAAGAAATGTCACCCCACACCATGACTGACCCACCGCCAAACCGGTCATGCTGGAGGATGTTGCAGGCAGCAGAACGTTCTCCACGGCGTCTCCAGACTCTGTCACGTCTGTCACATGTGCTCAGTGTGAACCTGCTTTCATCTGTGAAGAGCACAGGGCGCCAGTGGCGAATTTGCCAATCTTGGTGTTCTCTGGCAAATGCCAAACGTCCTGCACGGTGTTGGGCTGTAAGCACAACCCCCACCTGTGGACGTCGGGCCCTCATACCACCTCATGGAGTTTGTTTCTGACCGTTTGAGCAGACACATGCACATTTGTGGCCTGCTGGAGGTCATTTTGCAGGGCTCTGGCAGTGCCCCTCCTGCTCCTCCTTGCACAAAGGCGGAGGTAGCGGTCCTGCTGCTGGGTTGTTGCCCTCCTACGGCCTCCTCCACGTCTCCTGATGTACTGGCCTGTCTCCTGGTAGCGCCTCCATGCTCTGGACACTACGCTGACAGACACAGCAAACCTTCTTGCTACAGCTCGCATTGATGTGCCATCCTGGATGAGCTGCACTACCTGAGCCACTTGTGTGGGTTGTAGACTCCGTCTCATGCTACCACTAGAGTGAAAGCACCGCCAGCATTCAAAAGTGACCAAAACATCAGCCAGGACGCATAGGAACTGAGAAGTGGTCTGTGGTCACCACCTGCAGAACCACTTCTTTATTGGGGGTGTCTTGCTAATTGCCTATAATTTCCATCTGTTGTCTATTCCATTTGCACAACAGCATGTGAAATGTATTGTCAATCAGTTTTGCTTCCTAAGTGGACAGTTTGATTTCACAGAAGTGTGATTGACTTGGAGTTGCATTGTGTTCTTTAAGTGTTCCCTTTATTTTTTTGAGCAGTGTATATAGAAACACTATTATTGTCAATGCTGAGGTGTATGCGGCGGTGAAGTCAGGCGCAGGACACAGAGGATCAGTAACGACTACTTTACTTTCCAAAGTAAAATACGCACAAAACAAAAGCCTCCAAACACAAGAGGAGAAATGTACGCGGAGTGCGTAATAAACAAGATGGTCAATGCCGAACATACATACAAGAGACGCGGACAATAACACACAAAGGCAAACATAAAACAAGGGAACTTATATGGTACATAATCAAGACAGAATACGAAACAGGTGTACCAACTAGACAATACAAGACAAACATCGAGCGGCAGTAGCTAGTACTCCGGGGACGACGAATGCCGAAGCCTGCCCGAGCAAGGAGGAGGAGCAGCCTCGGCGGCATCCGTGACAATTATTCACTTCATGTACACTACCGTTCAAAAGTTTGATCTCGTACAACGCTGTGTACTACTCCCTTCACAGAACAGCGCAAACTGGCTCTAACCAGAATGGAAAGAGGAGTGGGAGGCCCCACTCCTCTTTTAGCCTTTTAAAATTATAAACTTGGATTAGCAAACACAACGTGCCATTGGAACACAGGACTGATGGTTGCTGATAATGGGCCTCTGTACACCTATGTAAATATTCCATTAAAAAAAATCAGCCGTTTCCAGCTACAATAGCCATTTACAACATTAACAATGTCTACACTGTATTTCTGATCAATTTGATGTTATTTTAATGGACAAAAAAATTGCTTTTCTTTCGAAAACAAGGACATTTCTAAGTGACCCTAAACTTTTGAACGGTAGTGTAGTTCAGCAAATATTATTCAACTCTTACTATGAAACATATTCTCTGAACTGTTGTTTTAGTTAGCAAATAATAGTCAGTGGAACCCCTGTAGTCAGTCCAGCAGTCCTCTTTGCATTCAATGTACTGCCTGTGGTGGCATCAGCTGAAATATCAAAGGCTCCCCACTGGACTGTTTCTACCCGTTCTCCATAAACAACAATGGAGATATGCCCATCACAAATGCATGACACTTTCAGAGACACTGTCAGACTAAGGCAATTCAGTTGAAGCATTGGAAGCATATGTTTTATATGCAACATATTAAATTGTAACCCAAAGCCAAATTCACTCCTCTTGAAGTGAACATTCCACCCTCTCAAAATAACAGCTAATTATGCAGTGTGATTTACAACAGAAATACAACAGAAAGCACACATACAGGGTTTTGAGGCTTCATTGCAAATGGAAGTCCCTTGCTATGACAAAGAGCTATAACCTACATTATAGATATCATTGAATGCAGACCTGGGTTCAAATATTCTTAAATAGAAGAAGTTTAGAACCACCAAGACTCTTCATAGAGCTGGCCGCCCGGCCAAACTGAGCAATCGGGGGAGAAGGGCCTTGGTCAGGGAGGTGACTAAGAACCCGATGATCACTCTGACAGAGCTCCAGAGTTCCTCTGTGGAGATGGGAGAACCTTCCAGAAGGACAACCATCGCTGCAGCACTCCACAAAATCAGGCCTTTATGGTAGAGTGGCCAGAAGGAAGCCACTCCTCAGTAAAAGGCACATGACAGCCTGCTTGGAGTTTGCCAAAAGGCACCTAAAGGACCCTCAGACCATTAGAAACAAGATTATCTGGTCTGATGAAACCAAGATTGAACTCTTTGGCCTGAATGCCAAGCGTCACGTCTAGAGGAAACCTGGCACCATCCCTACGGTGAAGCATGGTGGTGGCAACATCATGCTGTGGGGATGTTTTTCAGTGGCAGGGACTGGGAGACTAGTCAGGATCGAGGGAAAGATGAACGTAGCAAAGTACAGAGAGATCCTTGATGAAAACCTGCTCCAGAGCGCTCAGGACCTCATACTGGGCGAAGGTTCACCTTCCAACAGGACAATGACCCTAAGCACACAGCAAAGACAACGCATGAGTGGCTTCGGGACAAGTCTCTGAAAGTCCTTAAGTGGCCCAGCCAGAGCCCGGACTTGAACCCGATGGAACATCTCTGGAGTGACTTGAAAATAGCTGTGCAGCGACGCTCCCCATCCAACCTGACAGAGCTTGAGAGGATCTGCAGAGAAGAATGGAAGAAACTGCCCAAATACAGGTGTGTCAAGCTTGTAGCTTCATACCCAAGAAGACTCGAGGCTGTAATCGCTGCCCAAGGTGCTTCAACAAAGCACTGAGTAAAGGGTCTGAATTCTTATGTAAATGTAATATTTCAGTTCCTAAAAACTAGTTATTGCTTTGTCATTATGCTGTATCGTGTGTAGATTGACAGAAAAACAAAAACAATTTCATACATTTTAGAATAAGGCTGTAACGTAACAAAATGTGGAAAAAGTCAAGGGATCTGAATACTTTCCGAATGTACAGCACATACACAAAATCAAAATACTGCTGGCATTGTTTATCGTTTCTTTATTCAACAGTTACCCTGTTGACAATGGTGGATAATCTAAAGCTAATCGATATTTGTAAAATATTTAAACGGGCAATCTGGAGTTGGCACATCAACTTTTGGACTTTTAAATTAATTATATATACACCGATTGAACATTGTTGAATATAAGTTGTATCCCATCAAAACCCATAAGCTTGTTTAACTACATTGTTCGTAAACAATCCATACTGGTTAGCTTCAAAACACGCTTAAACATTTAATTTTGATCTCATGGATGGTCAGTCCATACATCCTTGTGTCACTAAATAAACGTCAGATGTAGCATACTATATATTCACTTAGGAACACAAAAGTATAATCATATTTTTTATTTATTTATAAATGTACGTATAAAGACCTTTTTATTGTACATCAGCAGTTGTCACAAAGTGGTTATTCAGAAACCCAACCTAAAACCCTAGAGAGCAAGCAATACAGATGTAGAAGCACAGTGTCTTGGAAAAACTCCCTAGAAAGGCAGGAAACAAGGAAGAAACCTAGAGGGAAACCAGGCTCTGAGGGGTGGCCAGTCCTCTTCTGGCTGTGCCGGGTGGAGATAATAAGAGTACATGGTCATTAAGGCCAGATCGTTCTTCAAGATGTTCAAACGTTCATAGATGACCAGCAAGGTCAAATAATACTCACAATGATTATAGAGGGTGCAACAGATCAGCACCTCAGGAGTAAAAGGTTGAGACAGCAGGTGCGGTAGAGAGAGAGAGAGAGAGAGGAGGAGCAAGAGGGAGAGTGTCAAAACAGCAGGTCAATGCAAATAGTCCGGGTAGCCATTTGGTTAGCTGTTCAGGAGTATTATGGCTTGAGGGTAGAAGCTGTTAAGAAGCCTTTTGGACGTAGACTTGGCGCTCCGGTACCGCTTGCCGTGCGGTAGCAGAGAGAACAGTATATGACTAGGGTGGTTGGAGTCTTTTACCATTTTTAGGGCCTTCCTTTGACACCGCCTGGTATAGAGGTCCTGGATGGCAGGAAGCTACCCTCTGTAGTGCCTTGCGGTTGGAGGCCGAGCAGTTGCCATACCAGGCAGTGATGCAAACAGTCAGGATGCTCTCGATGGTGCAGCTGTAGACATTTTTGAGGATCTGAGGACCCAACCAAATCTTTTCAGTCTCCTGAGAGGGAATAGGCATTGTCGTGCCCTCTTCACGATTGAACTTGAAGCTCTCAACCTGCTCCACTACAGCCCCGTCGTTGAGAATGGGGGCGTGCTTGGCCCTCCTTTCCCTGTAGTCCACGATCATCTCCTTTGTCTTGATCACGTTGAGGGAGAGGTTGTTATCCTGGCACCACACTTCCAGTCTCTGACCTCCTCCCTATAGGCTGTCTCATCGTTGTCAGTGATCAGGCCTACAACTATTGTGTCGTCTGCAAACTTATTGATGGTGTTGGAGTCGTGCTTGGCCACGCAGTCATGGGTGAACAGGGAGTACAGGAGGGGACTATGCACGCACCCCTGAGGGGCCCCCATGTTGAGGATCAGTGTGGCAGATGTGTTGTTACCTACCCTTACTACCTGGGGGCGGCCCGTCAAGAAGTCCAGGATCCAGTTGCAGAGGGAGGTGTTTAGTCCAAGGGTCAGCTTAGTGATGAGCTTTGAGGTCACTATGGTGTTGAACGCCGAGCTGTAGTCAATGAATAGCATTCTCACGTAGGTGAGATTGCGTCATCTGTGGATGTGTTGGGGCGGTATGCAAATTGGAGTGGGTCTAGCGTTTCTGGGATAGTGGTGTTCATGTGAGCGATGACCAGCCTTTCAAAGCACTTCATGGCTACATACAGTGGGGAAATAAAGTATTTAGTCAGCCAACAATTGTGCAAGTTCTCCCACTTAAAAAGATGAGAGAGGCCTGTAATTTTCATCATAGGTACCCGTCAACTATGACAGACAAAATGAGATTTTCCTTCTCCAGAAAATCACATTGTAGGATTTTTTATGAATTTATTTGCAAATTATGGTGGAAAATAAGTATTTGGTCAATAACAAAAGTTTCTCAATACTTTGTTATATACCCTTTGTTGGCAATGACACAGGTCAAACGTTTTCTGTAAGTCTTCACAAGGTTTTCACACACTGTTGCTGGTATTTTGGCCCATTCCTCCATGCAGATCTCCTCTAGAGCCGCGATGTTTTGGGGCTGTCGCTGGGCAACACAGACTTTCAACTCCCTCCAAAGATTTTCTATGGGGTTGAGATCTGGAGACTGGCTAGGCCACTCCAGGACCTTGAAATGCTTCTTACGAAGCCACTCCTTCGTTGCCCGGGCGGTGTGTTTGGGATCATTGTCATGCTGAAAGACCCAGCCACGTTTCATCTTCAATGCCCTTGCTGATGGAAGGAGGTTTTCACTCAAAATCTCACAATACATGGCCCCATTCATTCTTTCCTTTACACGGATCAGTCGTCCTGGTCCCTTTGCAGAAAAACAGCCCCAAAGCATGATGTTTCCACCCCCATGCTTCACAGTAGGTATGGTGTTCTTTGGATGCAACTCAGCATTCTTCGTCCTCCAAACACGACGAGTTGAGTTTTTACCAAAAAGTTCTATTTTGGTTTCATCTGACCATATGACATTCTCCCAATCCTCTTCTGGATCATCCAAATGCACTCTAGCAAACTTCAGACGGGCCTGGACATGTACTGGCTTAAGCAGGGGGACACGTCTGGCACAGCAGGATTTGAGACCCTGGCGGCGTAATGTGTTACTGATGGTAGGCTTTGTTACTTTGGTCCCAGCTCTCTGCAGGTCATTCACTAGGTCCCCCCGTGTGGTTCTGGGATTTTTGCTCACCGTTCTTGTGATCATTTTGACCCCACGGGGTGAGATCTTGCGTGGAGCCCCAGATCGAGGGAGATTATCAGTGGTCTTGTATGTCTTCCATTTCCTAATAATTGCTCCCACAGTTGATTTCTTCAAACCAAGCTGCTTACCTATTGCAGATTCAGTCTTCCCAGCCTGGTGCAGGTCTACAATTTTGTTTCTGGTGTCCTTTGACAGCTCTTTGGTCTTGGCCATAGTGGAGTTTGGAGTGTGACTGTTTGAGGTTGTGGACAGGTGTCTTTTATACTGATAACAAGTTCAAACAGGTGCCATTAATACAGGTAACGAGTGGATGACAGAGGAGCCTCTTAAAGAAGAAGTTACAGGTCTGTGAGAGCCAGAAATCTTGCTTGTTTGTAGGTGACCAAATACTTATTTTCCACCATAATTTGCAAAAAAATTCATAAAAAATCCTACAATGTGATTTTCTGGATAATTTTCTCAATTTGTCTGTCATAGTTGACGTGTACCTATGATGAAAATTACAGGCCTCTCTCATCTTTTTAAGTGGGAGAACTTGCACAATTGGTGGCTGACTAAATACTTTTTTTCCCCACTGTACGTGAGTGCTACGGGTCGGTAGTCATTTAGGCAGGTTACTTGGTGTTCTTGGCCACAGAGACTATAGTGGTCTGCTTGAAACATGTTGGTATTACAGACTCGGTCAGGGACAGGTTGAATTGTCAGTGAAGACACTTGCCAGTTGGTCAGCGCATGCTCGGAGTACATGTCCTGGTAATCCGTCTAGCCCTGCGGCCTTGTGAATGTTGACCTGTTTAAAGGTCTTACTCACATCGGCTACAGAGCGCGTGATCACACTGTCGTCTGGAACATCTGGTGCTCTCATGCATGCATCAGTGTTGCTTGCCTCGAAGCACGTATAGAAGTCATTTAGCTCGTCTGGTAGGCTTGCGGCTGTGCTTCCCTTTGTAGTCCGTAATAGTTTGCAAGCCCTGCCACATCCGACGAGCATCAGAGCCGGTGTTGTAGGATTCAATCTTAGTCCTGTCACCGCTATTAAGGTGACCAAATACTTATTTCCACCATAATTTGCAAATAAATTCATAAAAAATCTTACAATGTGATTTTCTGGAAAAAAAATTCTCAATTTGTCCGTCATAGTTGACGTGTACTTATGATGAAAATTACAGGCATCTCGTCTTTTTAAGTGGGAGAACTTGCACAATTGGTGGCTGACTAAATACTTTTTCCCCCCACTGTAAATGTCACCTAGTAATCACTCAGACACTGCAGAGAGGGAAAAAAGTATTTGATCCCCTGCTGATTTTGTACGTTTGCCCACTGACAAAGACATGATCAGTCTATAATTTTAATGGTAGGTTTATTTGAACAGTGAGAGACAGAATAAAAACAAAAAAATCCGGAAAAAAACGCATGTCAAAACTGTTATAAATTGATTTGCATTTTAATGAAGGAAATAAGTATTTGACCCCTCTGCAAAACATGACTTAGTACTTGGTGGCAAAACCCTTGTTGGCAATCACAGAGGTCAGACGTTTCTTGTAGTTGGCCACCAGGTTTGCACACATCTCAGGAGGGATTTTGTCCCACTCTTCTTTGCAGATCTTCTCCAAGTCATTAAGGTTTCGAGCCTGACGTTTGGCAACTCGAACCTTCAGCTCCCTCCACAGATATTCAATGGGATTAAGGTCTGGAGACTGCCTAGGCCACTCCAGGACCTTAATGTGCTTCTTCTTGAGCCACTCCTTTGTTGCCTTGGCCGTGTGTTTTGGGTCATTGTCATGCTGGAATACCCATCCACGACCCATTTTCAATGCCCTGGCTGAGGGAAGGAGGTTCTCACCCAAGATTTGACAGTACATGGCCCCGTCCATCGTCCCTTTGATGCGGTGAAGTTGTCCTGTCCCCTTAGCAGAAAAACACACCCAAAGCATAATGTTTCCTCCTCCAAACACGGCAAGTTGAGTTGATGTCAAAGAGCTCCATTTTGGTCTCATCTGACCACAACACTTTCACCCAGTTCTCCTCTGAATCATTCAAATGTTAATTGGCAAACTTCAGACGGGCCTGTATATGTGCATTCTTGAGCAGGGGGACCTTGCGGGCGCTGCAGGATTTCAGTCCTTCACGGCGTAGTGTGCTACCAATTGTTTTCTTGGTGACTATGGTCCCAGCTGCCTTGAGATCATTGACAAGATCCTCCCGTGTAGTTCTGGGCTGATTCCTCACCGTTCTCATGATCATTGCAACTCCACGAGGTGAGATATTGCATGGAGCCCCAGGCCGAGGGAGATTGACAGTTATTTTGTGTTTCTTCCATTTGCGAATAATCGCACCAACTGTTGTCACCTTCTCACCAAGCTGCTTGGCAATGGTCTTGTAGCCCATTCCAGCCTTGTGTGGGTCTACAATCTTGTCCCTGACATCCTTGGAGAGCTCTTTGGTCTTGGCCATGGTGGAGAGTTTGGAATCTGATTGATTGATTGCTTCTGTGGACAGGTGTCTTTTATACAGGTAACAAACTGAGATTAGGAGCACTCCCTTTAAGAGTGTGCTCCTAATCTCAGCTCGTTACCTGTATAAAAGACACCTGGGAGTCAGAAATCTTTCTGATTGAGAGGGGGTCAAATACTTATTTCCCTCATTAAAATGCAAATCAATTTATAACATTTTTGACATGCGTTTTTCTGGATTTTTTTGTTGTTATTCTGTCTCTCACTGTTCAAATAAATCTACCATGAAAACTATAGACTGATCATTTCTTTGTCAGTGGGCAAACATACAAAATCAGCAGGGGATCAAAAACGTTATTCCCCTCACTGTATCGAAAAGAACAGAACATTTGTTTTCTATGGACATTATTGTTGCATTATTGTCTTTTTCTGGACCATTGCCACCTAACATTGGGATGTTGTGGTATTCAAATGACACAAACTATGGACAAAAGACTAAATAATGCGCCGAAAATATAACAAAATCAGCAATCAGAAAATAGGATAGGAAAAGATAAGTCACTCACCTTTAAGTCTTTACTGAAGACTCATCTCTTCAGTAGGTCTGTCACATTCGTTTAAAGAAGGGTCAGACCAAGGCGCAGCCCAATATGCGTACATGTTTATTTAACGATAAACACACGACAAAACGAAACGTGAAGTCCAAAGGTATAACACAACAAACCTTAAACGGAACAACAACCCACAACTAGACAGTGCCAAAAGGCTGCCTAAGTATGATTCCCAATCAGAGACAACGAGCGACAGCTGCCTCTGATTGGGAACCACACCGGCCAACATAGAAATACAAATCTAGAATATTCACACCCTGACCAAACTAGCTAGAGTTCTGTAGGCCAGGGTGTGACACGGTCCTACGATTGAGTGTAGTCTGGCCCAGGAGTGCGAAGGTAAATGGCAAGGCACTGGAATGACGAACCACCCTTGCTGTCTCTGCCGGGCCGGCACCCCTCTCTCCACTGGGATTCTCTGCCTCTGACCCTATTACAGAGGCTGAGTCACTGGCTTGCTAGTGCTCTCACATGCGATCACATTGTGCCAGGCTTTTTTCACTTTATTCGACTTGAGTGGGTTGAGTCACTGACGTGATCTCCCTGTCCGGTTTTGTGCGCCGTCGGGCTCGTGCAGTGGGGAAGATCTCTGTTAATATCCCTCTGGGCATGTGGGGGCTGTATCGTCAGATAGGACGACAGTGTCCCCCGAACCCCCCGTTTCAGTCTCCAGTATCTATGCTGCAATAGTCTATGTGCCGGGGGGCTAGGGTCAGTCTGTCCTATCTGGTGTAATTCTCCTGTCTTATCTGGTGTCCTGTGTGATCTTAAGTATGCTCCCTCTAATTCTCCCATATCTCTCTCTCCCCTCCTGGAGGACCTGAGCCCTAGGACCATGCTTCAGGACTACCTTGCCTGACGACTCCTGGCTGTCCCCATCCCCAGTCCACCTGGTCGTGATGCTGCTCCAGTTTCTGCCTGCGACTAGGCAACCCTGACCTGTTCACCGGACGTGCTACCTTGTCACGGACGGACGCACAGCCGGACGGTCTGTGTTGTTTACTCTGGCTTGTGTTGTGTACACCTCATCATACAAAAGACTGCCATGACTTTGAGGGGTAGAAGCTGCATTGGCATGTGTGAGTCAGACATTGGCAAAGATACAGTAGATATGATTCCTCTGTAAGGGGCAGAAAGTCATGACGAGAAAGCCTGCTTAACTACTGTAGGTAAGCCACAAAGTTCCCCAATTCCCATGTTACCCAACAAAACCATATTTAAAGCAATGCACAATTGCATTATTTTCAAGAGAACGCATAGAGCCCCGAGTTGATCATCCCTTTTATACTATGGCTACAAATTAACACATTTGCTGCCAGAAATGTGTTCATTTGCGTTCAACATCCACTAAAGTACAGTGAGGGAAAAAAGTATTTGATCCCCTGCTGATTTTGTACATTTGCCCACTGACAAAGAAATGATCAGTCTATAATTTTAATGGTAGGTTTATTTGAACAGTGAGAGACAGAATAACAACAACAAAAATCCAGAAAAACGCATGTCAAAAATGTTATAAATTAATTTGCATTTTAATGAGGGAAATAAGTATTTGACCCCCTCTCAATCAGAAAGATTTCTGACTCCCAGGTGTCTTTTATACAGGTAACGAGCTGAGATTAGGAGCACACTCTTAAAGGGAGTGCTCCTAATCTCAGCTTGTTACCTGTATAAAAGACACCTGTCCACAGAAGCAATCAATCAATCAGATTCCAAACTCTCCACCATGGCCAAGACCAAAGAGCTCTCCAAGGATGTCAGGGACAAGATTGTAGACCCACACAAGGCTGGAATGGGCTACAAGACCATTGCCAAGCAGCTTGGTGAGAAGGTGACAACAGTTGGTGCGATTATTCGCAAATGGAAGAAACACAAAATAACTGTCAATCTCCCTCGGCCTGGGGCTCCATGCAAGATCTCACCTTGTGGAGTTGCAATGATCATGAGAACGGTGAGGAATCAGCCCAGAACTACACAGGAGGATCTTGTCAATGATCTCAAGGCAGCTGGGACCATAGTCACCAAGAAAACTATTGGTAGCACACTACTCCGTGAAGGACTGAAATCCTGCAGCGCCCGCAAGGTCCCCCTGCTCAAGAAAGCACATATACAGGCCCGTCTGAAGTTTGCCAATTAACATTTGAATGATTCAGAGGAGAACTGGGTAAAAGTGTTGTGGTCAGATGAGACCAAAATCGAGCTCTTTGGCATCAACTCAACTTGCCGTGTTTGGAGGAGGAGGAATGCTGCCTATGACCCCAAGAACACCATCCCCACCGTCAAACATGGAAGTGGAAACATTATGCTTTGGGTGTGTTTTTCTGCTAAGGGGACAGGACAACTTCACCGCATCAAAGGGACGATGGACGGGGCCATGTACTGTAAAATCTTGGGTGAGAACCTCCTTCCCTCAGCCAGGGCATTGAAAATGGGTCGTGGATGGGTATTCCAGCATGACAATGACCCAAAACACACGGCCAAGGCAACAAAGGAGTGGCTCAAGAAGAAGCACATTAAGGTCCTGGAGTGGCCAAGGCAGTCTCCAGAACTTAATCCCATAGAAAATCTGTGGAGGGAGCTGAAGGTTCGAGTTGCCAAACGTCAGGCTCGAAACCTTAATGACTTGGAGAAGATCTGCAAAGAGGAGTGGGACAAAATCCCTCCTGAAATGTGTGCAAACCTGGTGGCCAACTACAAGAAACGTCTGACCTCTGTGATTGCCAACAAGGGTTTTGCCACCAAGTACTAAGTCATGTTTTGCAGAGGGGTCAAATACTTATTTCCCTCATTAAAATGCAAATCAACTTATAACATTTTTGACAATCATTTTTCTGGATTTGTTTGTTGTTATTCTGTCTCTCACTGTTCAAATAAACCTACCATTAAAATTATAGACTGATCATGTCTTTGAAGTGGGCAAACGTACAAAATCAGCAGGGGATCAAATACTTTTTTCCCTCACTGTAGCTAGCAAGTTTACTAGAGAGCTACAGTGGTTGCCATGGTAACCAAACAAACAGACTTGCTAGTTTAGCTAGCCAAACCATCAGTCAGTCCTAGGTAGTGGTGCACGACTCCAGGATTTTTGGAGTCGACACTGACTCCTGTGGTTGGAGTCGACCCTTGCTCGACTCCCAAAACACTCTGAAACGGATGCGCACACACGTACACGCCACATTATTTCAGAGTCCTACAAGGAAGACTACATTTGCATTCTAGAGGGCTGAAATTAGTATGATACTGCCCATTTGCTCATAAACTTAGCCAATAAAAGGCCTATTTTGTTTGAATATAGAAGGTGACGTGTAGGAACTACCAACACAGTGAATGGACAGTGAATCGGAAAATGGATTTAAAGGGAACTCCCTCTGCAGGTGATTTGCTGAATGTGCAATCCTAAATGAGGGCAGTGATTGGTTAATGACTTAACAATTCAATTTATATGTAAAAAATGTGTCATATAATTAAAAGTACCAGAGAGCCGACTCTGGAAATGTGATGTGTTTGAAGAGTATATTGTTCCAAACAATGTCTAAAAATAAGCAAATTCAAAAAGGGTAGTTTTGAGATATTCATATTAATAATGTTGAATAAATTAATGTGAACATTTGCATTTCAGAATCTAGACATACTCCATGTTGGAGCACAATATAAGGAGTATAATGACACCAAGATGTTGTGTGTATCATGTACGGTTCACGGATCATAAGGTCTAAAAAGGGCCAAAATGGCCACTTTCATCATGATAATTGTTTTTGTTTGTGATACAAATGTAAAAAGCATGTCAAACATCAAGCATGTAAAAAGTTTATATGTGAGAATTGCCAGAACAATCTGAGATACCAAAAATATTTTCCCTTAGGTCTAAGTGCTCATGAATGTCATTTTAGCATTAGTACGATGGTGAACGTGTTACAGTCGCTTTCACCTGCAACAAGCACAAAAGTGTACATTAGTTGACACTGGGAAGTGTCAACTAATGCCTCACAGCCTCAAGTGTTTGCCCACATTGAGGCTGTGAAAACCCATGGTAGTCTGTCGAGGCCCTTACCAACGCAAAAATACTTCAAACAAGATTATTCATACATCACCACATATATGACCTCAGTAGGTAGCTGAGAAGAATGGGAAAAGCACTCTGCTAGAAACCTTAACCTCTTTACTGTGTAGGGAGCTAGAAACCTTAACATCTTTACTGTGTAGGGAGAGGGATTTGTTATTTTCTTAGACTATAACTGCATCATTGTTGAATTCACATTCATGGCACCATACAATTTCAGTAGTACCTGTCTTGTTTTGCACGCTTTGTACAAAATAATAAAATGCAGTACGATAGGATCTTTCTGAATGTAGCTCTTTATTAGCTAGCTATAATTGGCATGTTCACGTGTCTCCGGCCATGATCAACTGAAAATGACCTCACGACCTAGGTGGTCTTAACCAATCATAGCGCAGTATGATACAATGGCAGAATGCAACCAATTACAATTCAGTATGTTGACACATTTGAATATTACAGTACCACTGAACTTTCAACAATATGGACAACTATGAATACCGAATATCAAACACATTGGTAATGTACTGTGGCATATAGTGAAGTAGTATATAAGGCTACAGTAATAGCTTGTAAAAACATGAGTTGATTTCATGTTAGTATCATGTTTGATTTTCAATGTTGTGATATTTAAAAGCCATAAAATGTTCTCAAAAACAAAAGTACAGCCATAAAAAGCAAAACCAGAATCTGCATCGGTTGCCAAATATGATAAATAGGGACCTGAGTTCTAGTTTACAAAATGCATTCGTTACCCATTTTCAAAGATGTAATTGTTTAATCTGAACAGCGAATGATTTCCCTCATGAATATTCATGCTAGTGCTCAGCGAGGATGACTGCCTCACCCTCATGAATATTCAATACGGCCCTGCCAACAGTAAAAGGCCCACTGCTTTCTGCACCCTATTGCAATACAGAATCAGTGATCAATCCTGAGGTAGCCATCGAACGGACACCTCTCATAAGTAAGTTAATGTATAGTGCATATATCATTTGCTGAGTTGGTAAATTATTGAAAGAGCTTTAAATAATGCAAGGCCAAGTATCAATCGAAGCAGATTTTCAACACCACAGTTTTGTCCAGTTGATCAAATTTTAAACAACATCTCAAAGTATTGGAGGTGAATATAATAAGGAGAAATCTAAACTAGATAATCAATTACATGGTTAAACTGGGTATTTCCTGGTAAACAGTAAAGTACAGTAATTCAAAAACATATTGTTGCAACTTGTCTAACACAATTATTTTGCTTTAAGACACTTCAATTCTGACAGTGACAAATTGGAAGCAGAACTACAGTATCTCCAGACATTAAAGCTAAACCCTAATGAATATACTGCACAAAATACATTTATAGAGAGTTAATTAATGAAAATTATTCAGACAACTGAATAGATGTATTCCCATGGCTTTGTCCCTGTACCCCTGGTTTGATTTGAACATCATGAGACATTTCCTTTCCTGTTGATATTTTCATGAGGACTACTGCCCAAAGCTCTCTCTCTGTGTCTCTGTAGACCTGACAGGGACTAACATCATTTGAGATATTGAATTACCTGGTGTGGCTTGGGATCCATTTCATTAGCGATAAGGACACGCACAAAGCAAATGCACAAATGTCTTTAGAGAAAGTAAAACAGTCCACCTTGGAATAGCAATTGCTATAGACATAGCAGTTCACCTTGAAACAACGTTTCTCTGGCTTTGGTGCATGGATTTCTCTCTGGTCAGGAGTCGGTATAAGAGTATTAATGAAACAACATAAAAACACATCAGCAAAACCAGCTTAAACAAGGTTATAGTGGCCACCTTGCTCAGAGAACTGTTGACTCACACCACCAGGGTTGTATTTTCTCTTTCAAATCAGGGGGGATTATTAGAGTCTGGGCCAAACACACATTTACTGTTATGGAGCTTTTTTTTTGTTGACAGGCACTGAGTCCACCGTCCACCTGGTCACCTTCTCCATAGCTGATAATAGAGGAGACACGCTCTGATTGTCCTAACATGGCTGAGTTAGGACCACAACAGTCTTCATAATATGTTCGCTCCATTGTCCAGCATGGGATTATAGCTAGCTAGGGTCCATGGAGGACAGGTGCTGGGCTGCCTCTCAGACCCTTGATATGATTGTGTGAGCCAGGTCGTAGAGCGCTGCAGATGGAGCCTGAGTGGGGCAACCCTCCAGAAAACCAGGGACCCTGTCTAGTCTTCTCAATCCCCCAGGTGGTGTAGGGGAGGGCTGGGCTCGGGTCGCTAGCGACAGACGGGTATGGCTGGTTCATCTCTGATTCAGGTGGTAAACTACAGCTGTCTCAGGCCCAGCGAGGGAGTCTAGAGTGGGGGAGACTAGCACCATCAGCACATAGCCCACTGTCATACCAGGCACAGGGAGGGAGGATGATTAGTAGGACAAGCTCTGCAGTCAGCCAAGATTGATGGGCACCTGCAAGGCTTACAGTCACTCTGTGTGATGAGATGGCTAGCTCCCACACAACAGACGGCAACACACAGACTTAGTCAGAGAGGAAACCAGGGTGAAGTTTAGTTACCTAATCAACATACTGTATATACTGAACAAAAATATAAACGCAACATGTAAAGTGTTGGTCCCATGTTTCATGAGCTGAAACCAAAGATCACAGACATTTTCCATATGCACAAAAAGCTTATTTCTCTCAAATGTTGTGCACAAATTTGTTTACATCCCTGTTAGTGAGCATTTCTCCATTGCCAAGGTAATCCATCCACCTGACAGGTGTGGCATATCAAGAAGCTGATAAAACAGCATGATCATTACACAGGTGCACCTTGTGCTGGGGACAAAAAAAGGCCACTCTAAAATGTGCAGTTTTGAAAAAAAGAAAGAAAAAAAAAAGAGTAGGCTCAGAGACTCTAGCCACAGGGAGCCATGGAGCCATAATACACCAGCCAGGAAAACCTTAGAGGAATAAGTGTCCTTCATCCTAACTACATGCTTACTGTGAATTAAACAGCTGGGGTGACATCTTCCGTCCACTACACTCCGCTGACTTGCACAAAATAGGCATAGTATAATACTTGCAGCAGGAAACCTGTCTTTTTAGCAATAAAGTCCATGAGATGGCAGCAATTGTTTACTTTAGATCTGCATTAAACTGCATGAAATTGGTGCATTGGATCATTGGATGAATGCAATGCACGTAATGCAACTGCACGCTGCTGTATTCCTACAAAATTGTTTCATATAAATTACCCTTCTATCTATGTCAAATTGCGTTATTTTGGGAAACATATTTTTAGCAAACAGAAGATGTCACCAAGGGAATGATAACTTGACCATCCCACCACAATTTACCTGACAAAACAACTTTAAGTGAACTTTGATCAAAGTGATAAATATAGTCATCATCCTTATGAATATGAAACAAATCAATAATTTTTTTGATAGATGGTCACATGGTACCAGTTTGTTTATTAAAGTTTTAGGATGAAGTAACTTCTAAAGGATTAAATTAGGTATAGTAATTGGTCCAGCTTTATGGGAGCGGGTCAAATGAAATGCATGGATCGTTTCAACAGACAGCAACACATCACAACAGGCCATACAGGGGCATTATTGTATTGCAGTTTTAGTGTAATCTTTAGGTGGTGCAACATGGTGTCATTAAAACATGACAAAAGTGACATTTAAACATTGCATTTATACAGTGCCTTCAGAAAGTATTCACACCCCTTGACTTTTTCCACATTTTGGTGTGTTACAAAGTGGGATTAATTGTAATTTTATGTCAACGATCTACACAAAATACTCTATAATGTCAAAGTGGATAAACAATTCTAGCTTTTGTAAAAATCATGAAAAATAAAACACTAATATAACTTGATTAGATAAGTATTCAACCCCCTATGTCAATATATGTTAGAATCACCTTTGGCAGTGATTACAGCTGTGAGTCTTTCTGGGCACGTCTCTAAGAGCTTTGCACACCTGGATTGTACAATATTTGCACATTATATATTTAATTCTTCATGCTCTGTCAAGTTGGTTATTGATCATTGCTAGACAGCCATTTTCAAGTCTTGCCATAGATATTCAAGATGATTTAAGTCAACACTGTAAGTAGGCCACTCAGGAACATTCAATGTCATCTTGGTAAGCAACTCCAGTGTATATTTGGCCTTGCGTTTTAGGTTATTGACCTGCTGAAAGGTGAATGTGTCTCCTAGTGTGTTGGAAAGCAGAATGAACCAGGTTTTCCTCTAGATTTTGCCTGCGCTTAGCTCTATTCCGTTTCTTTTACAAAAAAAAGCTCCCTTGCCAATGACAAGCATACCCATAACATGAAGCAGCCATGAAAATATGAAGAGTGGTACTCAGTGATGTGTTGTGTTGGATTTGCCCCAAACATAACGCTTCGTATTCAGGACATACATTTTATTTCATTATCCACATTTTTTGCAGTTTTACTTTAGTGCCTTATTGCAAACAGGATGCAAGTTTTGGAATATTTATATTCTGTATAGGCTTCCTTCTTTTCACTTGTTAATTTAGGTTAGTATTGTGGAGTAACTACAATGCAATTGATCCATCCTCAGTTTTCTCCTATCACAGCCATTAAACTCTGTAACTGTTTTAAAGTCACCATTGGCCTCATTGTGAAATCCCTGAGCGGTTTCCTTACTCTGCGGCAACTGACTTAAGAGGAACGCCTGTATCTTTGCAGTGACTAGGTGTATTTATACACCATCCGCAGTGTAATTAATAGTGCTCAAGGAGATATTCAATGTCTGCTTTTTCTTTTTTTACCCATCTACCAATAGGTTCCCTTCTTTGCGAGGCATTGGAAAACCTCCCTGGTCTTTGTGGTTGAATCTGTGTTTGAAATTGACTACTTGACTGAGGGACCTTACAGTTCTGTGGGGTACAGAGATGAGGTAGTCATTCAAAAATCATGTTATACACTATTATTGCACAGAAAGTGAGTCCATGCAACTTATTATGTGACTAGTTAAGCACATTTTTACACCTGAACTTATTTATGCTTGCCATAACAACAGGGTTGAATACTTATTGACTCAAGACACTTCAGCTTTTCATCTTTAATTAATTTGTAAAAATTATTTCACTTTGAGATTATGCGGTATTGTTTGTAGGCCAGTGGCATAATATCTCAATTTAATCCCTTTTAAATTCAGGCTCTAACACAACAAAATGTGGAAAAAGTCAAGGGGTGTGAATACTTTCTGAAAGCACTGTATGTCACCTTGACTGACATAATGTATTAGTTATAGCCTATGTCAGCTTTACGACTGTTGTTGGCTACATATTGATGATGCCTAAGTTACAATGAAAACTAACAGGCACCATTTCACAACTGTTTCCTTACTCGGTCACTAGAGGTATGTCTTCATCTCAGAATTGACATTTCAGTCACATCCTCTACCTTCAACCTGTCACTGCTGTGCCTCAGAGGCTAGTGCATGTCCATGTGTCAACTGCTTTTAGCAAACATTCCTGGGGAAAAGAGGCCAGCCTCATTGTCCTGAGCCACACGTCCTACATCCTTGTACGGTGACATAGAAGCGGACACCGGTGTCAAAGACGAGGCCTAGAGCCATTTTATTTAACACAAATCCCTGATGTCTGAGGCCCAGGCAATCCTGCTAAAGAAGGTCTACTTAGCAAAAGTGAGCCATCCTCTGGAATCCTGTGCATACTATGACCACCACAGAGCCTGGAATAAGGAAAGGTTCTCCTCTGCATAAAATCGCCTTGAGTACTCCTTGGACATTGACCAAAATAAAATGTCCTGGTTTAAACTAAAAGTTTCTGGTTCAAGTTAACTACAAGTTAAGAGTGATATAATATGCATGAGTAACTATAGTACTGTATATATGCACTTTAGGTAATGTTAACCCTATCATCAAAGGTAACATATCATCAATCTCCCAATAATAGGATCTCAAACTAAGTCTCTGGCCCTAGTACCCCATCAAACATGACTATGAATAGCATGTTTGATTTTCCCAAATGTGACTCAAAGTCCCAATTAAACAGCTTGAAATGCAACACTTAAAGAAAATGTTCCTCGTTGTGTGAGGTACACAGGAGAGAGAAGTAGAAATCAAAGAGCAGGAACATCATGTAATGCTGAGTGCTGAGTACAGTGAGGAGCTGTTGTCTTACTGTGTCTTTGCTGAAGTCCCTGAACACCCAGGAGGATAATGTGCCTCCATTCCCCCTCTGGCACACACACAGGTTTAAAGAGCTCTCCCACTTACCTAGAACAAGAAAAAGGTAAAAAACATAAATGATGCTGCACTGAAACAGTAAATCAAGTAAATCTTTCAGCTTGTCACTCTATAGGTACACTGGAGGCGATGCATTAATTTACTATGTGAAACACTAGGAACTGTAAATGTTGTCACTGTACTACATAAGGACTAAAACCTTAAAACAAGGATGTAATCTGAATATCAACCTGAATTATGTGTTCCGGTTGTAAATGTTAAAATACATCAGAATGCTACGAACAGTTTTTATTACAGTAGAATATACAACAAAATAACATTGTACATTTAGTAGTTATGTGCATTTAAAAGGCAATTGAACAACGGGAGAAGGTCTCACTGAGTAAATATTAGAAAGACACTTAAAAGAGAAAAATATATCTACACATTTTGTTTCTCCAAAAATATACATTTACTTGCATATACATTTCGTAAATAGAGTATGTGTATTCAACGACTTTCAAAACCTGTATATTTCAAGTTCAAAGACTTACAAAACAGTGTGACATTGAGGCATTGAATTCAACTTTAACCTTCATTGCTTCAGTGAAAGGCAAAGAATACATGTCACTGTGGTTTTCAATAGCAGTTTGGCAAGCACGTTGACAAAAGAGTGAAAAAATACTTCATATTTAATCCGATATTGCCAAACCCCCTTCAAAAAGTCAACCTTACAACCTGAAATCAGTCAGCCCAATATAAAATCAGCCCAATACGCAGTACAGCAGTAGCACCATTGAAGGTGTAACCTTTACACAGATAAAGTAGGAGAGCAAAGGTATCAGTCATTTACAAAATGCTTTTGTCAATGTAGTGAGCCCATATGAATTTATAGCCCCCAATTTAGAGTCGCATGTAAGCAGCAGCATGGAGGGGCTTTATAATAAATTAGAGCCACAGAGGAGGCCGTAAACCTTTTGACGAATTGATTCAGGCACAAACGCTTTTATTCTAATTAAGATTAGATGTGCCTGTATTGAACAGCTTTATCTCAAGAAAAATGCTAAAAGCCCAGAATGTAATCCATTAAAAACAATACGTTTCTGGGGACCTTGGCCTCAAGCAGCTCTTACAGAGGACAGAGTCTAAAAGTGTTTAACAACACGCAAATAATACATACACACGTGTATAACATGACTACACTAGCGTGTAGGTTTGAAGAACACATACTGTTCAAAATTCTACCCCAAATCTAATAGAATTGTGGAGGGAGATGCACCAGACACAGGGAGATGAAAAATGTAAACCAAACAACTACAATATAACAGGAAGGGAAGCATAGGATAATTGTCTCTTTGAAACTCAAATAATGTATGTTCAGATATACACAAGGCTCTAAACCCAAGCTATTGACCAAGCTCTCCTCCAAAATTTATGTGGAGTCCTTTGAGGACTATAGAGTTCAATGAGAGAGTGCCTCTATATGTGAGCGACATAATCTACATTTGTAAGAGAGCTGGAGCGTCCCCTTTCCATTTCAAGCCATTCCATTATTCAAACCCAGCATTGATTCTTTGTCAATCTTAGGCAGAAATCAATCATTTCCAGAAGGCATCTTTGTTTTTGACCTTCATTTGGATTTCAAATGACTTTGGCTGGCAGGTATCCTGGACATTTCTTCTCCCTCCCTTCCATTTTCATCTATCCATTGTTAGAAAGAGGGTTGACGTAATGACTGCTAATAGGAACACACACAGGCGACAGTGACCTGGTATGTCTGAAACACTTCCGAAACCCGAACGAATGTAAAAAAGCAACAACACACAGAGACTGATCCGCTGCCAAAACGCCAGCTCCTCCTCAAAGTTTGTGCTGATTAATATATTTGTTATTCGGCGCCGTCTTCCTCTTCATGCTCAAGCTCCTGTTTTTTAAGCCTGTCAGTGAAATGCATTAAAACTCTCTACTCAAAGCATGGGGAGCCAAATGTAAATGAGGTCGCCGGGAACAAATTGAGTGGAGTGACTATATCCCAACTGCATTCTTTTCACAACATGACTACATATCCCTTTCTCCTGACAGGAATACATAATTAAGCCTCTGTAAATCAAATGCAAATCGTGTGGCAGAACAAACCCTTCTATTTGAAATGTTCTATTTGTATTTTGCACTTTAATATTCCATTAAGATCTGTGATTTTCTATGAGACCACAACAATGACAACCTGGAAGTGCTGCATTTGGTGGCTTATTATCCACCTATCAAGAAAGCAAAGGAGTTCCACAGCAATTTAAAGTTTGATAACAGAAAATAGCATAAATGTACCCAAACAAAAGCAGAGTCGTATATTATGTATCTCAGGGGCCATGCTACAAATGTTAATGCCGGATTGAAAAATATTTCAACTTAGAAGTGAGAGAGTGATGTAGCACGATGTCATATTCAGTACACCCTAGAGAGCAAACAGACCTCTCAAATAAGTTGTTAAGCCTATCCGCAGGAAGTAGGGGTGATGAGAGCGCTGCAGCACCCCCTGAGATGTTTTCTTTTTAGTAAAAACACAAATTACAAATGACCAAATTAGAGCACAAGGCTTTTATTACTCCTGTATGAGCAGAGAGAAATACTTGTCAGCAGAGCGGAGAAAATGTACTACTCAACAACCTAGCTGCCTCTGAATACAAAATAAGCTAAATATATTCTCTCTCCCAAAGGTGCTAGTGATGATGATCACTGAGGATTTGAGTGCCCAGCTTGCCTGTGCTTCCCCATTCTTTCCCTATGAGTGGAGACTGCATCACTAGGAAAACTCAACTATACAATATGCCATCCAATCAAATGAGCATTCCCATTTGCTGACACGCACTTCCTTTAGCTGAGTCATGCTCCGCCAAAGTCAAACTCCTCATCAGTTTCCAAATAAGTAAAATGCAATTTTTCTGCCCCTTCACTGTAGCACTTTCAATTACATGGAAAGCGGTTCCTGTAATGCAGGAGGTCTGCTTGGATTCTAGAGGAGCCCATGGCCACTGAACTGTATGTTGGATGAGCAGTTGGAGTTGTAATGAGGAATTGTTAAAAAATACACCTCCCTGTTCACGAAAATGGATCGCTCCTACAGACTGTGAGTCATGTGGCCGTGTGTTGCTATATCAATCAGGCAGACAGGCATTGAGGCATTCAGTTACTGTTTGATTGAACGTTAGAATGGGCAAAACGAGTGACCTAAGCGACTTTGAACGTGATATGATCGTCGGTGCCAGGCGCGCCGGATCCAGTCTCTCAGAAACGGCCGCCCTACTTGGGTTTTCACGCACAACAGTGTCTACGTGTTTTCCAAGAATAGTGCGACAGACAAAAAACATCCAGTCAGCGGCAGTCCTGTGGGCCAAAATAGCTCATTGATGAGAGAGGTCGAAGGAGAATGGCAAGAATTGTGCAAGCTAACAGGAGCGCCACAAACAGACAAATAACGGCGCAGTACAACAATGGTTTGCAGAACGGCATCTCGGAACGCACAACTTGTAGATCCTTGTTACGGAGGGCTATTGCAGCAGACGACCACACCTGTTTCCACTCCTAACAGCTAAAAACAAGAAGCAGCAGCGCCAGTGGGCATGCAATCACCAACCCTGGACAATTGAGGAGTGGAAAAACATTGCCTGGAACATGACAGCGAATTCAGTTTACTTGAGTGGCCTGCTCAGTCCCCAGACCTCAACCATATGAGCATCTTTGGGATGAGCTGGAACGGGCTGTTAGCATGAATGTACCGCCGTCCAATCTGCAGCAACTGCGAGATGCCATCGTGTCAGCATGGACAAACATCCCTGTGGAACGTTTCCGACACCTTGTAGAATGCCCAAAATAATTCAGGCTGTTCTGGAGCAAAGGGGGGCCGACCCGGTGAGTATATATGGTATATACACTGAGTGTACAAACCATTATGAACACAGATGCACCCCCTTTTTTCCACACAGCCTCAATTCGTCGGGGCAGGGACTCTACAAGGTGTCGAAAGCGTCCAACAGGGATGCTGGCCCATGTTGACTCCAATGCTTCCCACAGTTGTGCCAAGTTGACTGGATGTCCTTTGGGTGGTGGACCATTCTTAATATACATAGAAAACTGTTGCGTGTGAAAGTTCTTGACACACTCAAACCGGTGCGACTGGCACCAACTACCATACCCTGTTCAAAGGCACACTTACACAATTTATGTCTCAATTGTCTGAAGGCTTAAAAATCCTCCTTTAACCTGTCTCCTCCCCTTCATCTACATTGTTTGAAGATGACTTAACAGGTGACATCAACAAGGGATCATTTCACCTGGATTCACCTGGTCAGTCTACTGTATGTCATGGAAAGAGCAGGTGTTTCTAATGTTTTACAGTACCTGTAAAAAGTTTGGACAGACCTACTCATTCAAGGGCTTTTCTTTATTTTTACTATTTTCTACATTGTAGAATAATAGTGAACACATCAAAACTATGAAATAACACATATGGAATCATGTAGTAACCAAAAAAGTGTTAAATAAATCGAAATATATTTTATATTTGAGATTCTTCAAATAGCCACCCTTTGCCTTGATGACAGCTTTGCACACTCTTGGCATTCTCTCAAACAGCTTCACCTGGAATGCTTTTCCAACAGTCTTGAAGGAGTTCCCACATATGCTCAGCACTTGTTGGCTGCTTTTCCTTCACACTGCCATCCAACTCATCCCAAACCATCTCAATTGGGTTGAGGTCGAGGAATTGTGGAGACCAGGTCATCTGATGCAACACTCCATCACTCTCCTTCTTGGTCAAATAGCTGTTACACAGCCTGGAGGTGTGTTGGGTCATTGTCCTGTTGAAAAACAAATGATAGTCCCACTAAGCCCAAACCAGATGGGATGGCGTATTGCTGCAGAATCTTGTGGTAGCCATGCTGGTTAAGTGTGCCTTGAATTGTAAATAAATCACAGACAGTGTCTCCAGCAAAGCACCCCCACACCATAACACCTCCTTCTCCATGCTTTACAGTGGGAACTACACATGCGGAGATCATCCGTTCACCCACACCACATCTCACAAAGACACTGCGGTTGGAACCAAAAATCTCCAATTTGGACTCCAGACCAAAGGACACATTTCCACCGGACTAATGTCCATTGCTCGTGTTTCTTGGCCCAAACAGGTCTCTTCTTCTTATTGGTGTCCTTTAGTAGTAGTTTCTTTGCAGCAATTCGACCATGAAGGCCTGATTTACACAGTCCCCTCTGAACAGTTGATGTTGAGATGTGTCTGTGACTTGAACTCTGTGAAGCATTTATTTGGGCTGCAATTTCTGAGGCTGGTAACTCTTATGAACTTATCCTCTGCAGCAGAGGTCACTCTGGGTCTTCCATTCCTGTGGTGGTCCTCATGAGAGCCAGTTTCATCATAGCGCTTGATGGTTTTTGCGACTGCACTTAAAGAAACGTTAAAAGTTCTTGAAATGTTCCGTATTGACTGACCTTTATGTCTTAAAGTAATGATGGACTGTCATTTCTCTTTGCTTATTTGAGCTGTTCTTGCCATAATATGGACTTGGTCTTTTACCAAATAGGACTATCTTCTGTATACCCCCTACTTTGTCACAACACAACTGATTGGCTCAAACGCATTAAGAAGGACGAAATTCCACAAATTAACTTTTAAGAAGGCACACCTGTTCATTGTAGTGGGAAGGCCCCTTCTTTGCATTTTAATGGTTCGATATGAAATGTTTACTATACTGTAAGAACACTTTGCATGGTTGACCTGACCCCCCTGATGTAATGTATTGATTCCTGCTTGTGTATAATAATGTTCATAAATTGTGTGATGCTAGTTATGTCAACAAGGTTAAAAGCAGCCAATCATAATAAGGAATTAGCCTCTGAATATCTCTTTGGAGACGAGATTACTTCAAGAAGTGACTGACTAATTGTAATCGATTTAGCATTATGGTCTCTACTCCAACAGTATAGCCTGCATTGTTTATCTCAACATACCTTATATATTGAGATTGATGTATTGATCGGGTAGAGTCAAGGTGGCTGAGTCAATGTATACATCCATACAGTGAGCCTATTCATGGACATAATCTAATACTAAAAATACAGTTTATCACAGACGGTGATGCAGAGCTATTTAAATGGAAATTCTCTGCTGAGGAGAGAGTATTTCAAAAGGAAATGTCCCTTCCATTTAACAACCGGAAATCAGAGGAGAACTCTTCAAAACAATGATGTTCAATTACTGTGAAATTACGAGGCAGGCAGCTAGGTTATTTGGCAGACAGATCTCAGATGTTCACTTCCCTGCAACTTGTTTTTACATTTCTAGTTAACCATTACTGTAAATAGGGCGAGCTGACTGGTCTGATTTATAGTCATAGGGAAATGAGTCTGCAGATGGAGGAAGCAATTTACAAAAGGGCAGCAGGTTTGTGATTCCTTGTCTTTGGAAGGCTAGGACAGATGGAGGAAACAACATTTGTTTACAGGGCCCAAAGCGCTATTCTTTTTCCTTCAGCTTAATGAACACTATTTACCAGCAATGAGACTATATAGTGTGGGTCTGTAAAAGGCCAAGGGGACTGACCATAGGAAATAGAAATACAGTGAGGGAAAAAAGTATTTGATCCCCTGTTGATTTTGTACGTTTTCCCACTGACAAAGAAATGATCAGTTTATAATTTTAATGGTAGGTGTATTTGAACAGTGAGAGACAAAATAACAACAACAAAAATCCAGAAAAACGCATGTCAAAAATGTTATAAATTGATTTGTATTTTAATGAGGGAAATAAGTATTTGACCCCCTCTCAATCAGAAAGATTTCTGGCTCCCAGGTGTCTTTTATACAGGTAACGAGCTGAGATTAGGAGCACACTCTTAAAGGGAGTGCTCCTAATCTCAGCTTGTTACCTGTTTAAAAGAAACCTGTCCACAGAAGCAATCAATCAATCAGATTACAAACTCTCCACCATGGCCAAGACCAAAGAGCTCTCCAAGGATGTCAGGGACAAGATTGTAGACCTACACAAGGCTGGAATGGGCTACAAGACCATCACCAAGCAGCTTGGTGAGAAGGTGACAACAGTTGGTGCGATTATTCACAAATGGAAGAAACACAAAAGAACTGTCAATCTCCCTCGGCCTGAGGCTCCATGCAATATCTCACCTCGTGGAGTTGCAATGATCATGAGAACGGTGAGGAATCAGCCCAGAACTACACAGGAGGATCTTGTCAATGATCTCAAGGCAGCTGGGACCATAGTCACCAAGAAAACAATTGGTAAAACACTACGCAGTGAAGGACTGAAATCCTGCAGCGCCCGCAAGGTCCCCATGCTCAAGAAAGCACATATACATGCCCGTCTGAAGTTTGCCAATGAACATCTGAATGATTCAGAGGAGAACTGGGTGAAAGTGTTGTGGTCAGATTAGACCAAAATGGAGATCTTTGGCATCAACTCAACTTGCTGTGTTTGGAGGAGGAGGAATGCTGCCTATGACCCCAAGATCACCATCCCCACCATCAAACATGGAGGTGGAAACATTATGCTTTGGGGGTGTTTTTCTGCTAAGGGGACAGGACAACTTCACCGCATCAAAGGGACGATGGACGGGGCCATGTACCGTCAAATCTTGGGTGAGAACCTCCTTCCCTCAGCCAGGGCATTGAAAATGGGTCATGGATGGGTATTCCAGCATGACAATGACCCAAAACACACGGCCAAGGCAACAAAGGAGTGGCTCAAAAATAAGCACATTAAGGTCCTGGAGTGGCCTAGCCAGTCTCCAGACCTTAATCCCATAGAAAATCTGTGGAGGGAGCTGAAGGTTCGAGTTGCCAAACGTCAGCCTCGAAACCTTAATGACTTGGAGAAGATCTGCAAAGAGGAGTGAGACAAAATCCCTCCTGAGATGTGTGCAAACCTGGTTGCCAACTACAACAAACGTCTGACCTCTGTGATTGCCAACAAGGGTTTTACCACCAAGTACTAAGTCATGTTTTGCAGAGGGGTCAAATACTTATTTCCCTCATTAAAATGCAAATAAATTCATAATTTTTTTTACATGCATTTGTCTGGATTTTTTAGTTGTTATTCTGTCTCTCACTGTTCAAATAAACCTACCATTCAAATTATAGACTGATCATTTCTTTGTCAGTGGGCAAATGTACAAAATCAGCAGGGGATCAAATACTTTTTTCCCTCACTGTAGGTAGGGGTAAAGTGACTATGCATAGATAATAAACAGCGAGTAGCAGCAGTGTACATGTAGGTGGGGGGGCCATTTGATTAATTGTTCAGCAGTCTTATGGCTTGGGGGTAGAAGCTGTTAAGCTGACTTTTGGACCTAGTCTTGGCGCTCCGGTACTGCTTGCCGTGCGGTAGCAGAAAGAACAGTCTATGACTTGGGTGACTGGAATCTTTGACAATTTTTTGGGCCTTCCTCTGACACCGCCTACCCTCTGTAGTGCCTTGCGGTCGGATGCCAAGCAGTTGCCATACCAGGCGGTGATGCAACCGGTCAGGATGCTCTCGATGGTGCTGCTGTAGAACATTTTGAGGATCTGCGGACCTATGCCAAATCTTTTCAGTCTCCTGAGGGGGAAAAGGCGTTGTCGTGCCTTCTTCACTATTGTCTTGGTGTGTTTGGACCATGATAGTTTGTTGGTGATGTGGACACCAAGGAACTTGAAACTCTCGACCAGCTCCACTACAGCCCTGTCAATGGGGGTGTCTTCGGCCCTCCTTTTCCTGTAGTCCACGATCATCTCCTTTGTCTTGCTCACGTAGAGGGAGATGTTGTTGTCCTGGCACCACACTGCCAGGTCTCTGACCTCCTCTCTATAGGCTGTCTCATCGTTGTCGGTGATCAGGTCTACCACCGTTGTGTCGTCAGCAAACTTAATAATGGTGTTGGAGTCGTGATTGGCCACGCAGTCGTGGGAGAACAGGGAGTACAGGAGGGCTTCTGACAGCTTCTGAAATAGGCATTTGTGTTTCAATACACATATTGATATAATATTGATGTGTACAATGATGTGTATATTGATGTGTATTGATATGTATACAGGGCTGTCTCAGCATGACTCCCTGTCAAAATAAAGGTTAAATAAAATATATTCACGTGACCATTGTTGTGGAAACACGGTTGAAGACTGAGTTGTGAAAAACCCATACTACACTACCATCAGCATGTAAATCACCATATAGAATACATCAAGGTGTGCAGACCTACGCGTCTGCAATTCACAAGACAATAGCTCACCATGCATTTTCAAAACAATATTGCTCTACATCCACAGGCTTAAGGGTACTTGAAGGAACGTGGAAAAATGCCACATTTAAAAAAGGTAGAATGCAGCTAATGTGAAATGACATTTACATAAGTATTCAGACCCTTTACTCAGTACTTAGTTGAAGCACCTTTGGCAGTGATTACAGCCTACATTCTTCTTGGGTATGACGCTACAAGCATGGCACACCTGTATTTGGGGAGTTTCTCCCATTCTTCTCTGCAGATCCTCTCAAGCTCTGCACAGCTATTTTCAGGTCTCTCCAGAGATGTCAACATCAGGTTCAAGACCGGGCTCTGGCTGGACAACTCAAGGACATTCAGAGACCTGTCCCGAAGCCACTCCTGAATTGTATTGGCTGTGTGCTTAAGGTCGTTGTCCTGTTGAAAGGTGAACCTTCGCCCCAAGTCTGAGGTCCTGAGCGCTCTGGAGCAGGTTTTCATCAAAGATCTCTCTGTACTTTGTGCCGTTCATCTTTCCCTCGATCCTGACTAGTCTCCCAGTCCCTGCCGCTGAAAAACCTCCCCACAGCATGATGCACCCACCACCATGCTTCACCGTAGGGATGGTGGAAGGTTTCCTCCAGACTTGACACTTGGCATTCAGGCCAAAGAGTTCAATCTTGGTTTCATCAGACCAGAGAATCTTCTTTCTCATGGTCTGAGAGTCCTTTAGGTGCTTTTTGGCAAACTCCAAGCGGGCTGTCATGTGCCTTTTTACTGAGGAATGGCTTCTGTCTGGCCACTCTCCCATTAAGGCCTAATTGGTTGAGTGCTGCAGAGATGGTTGTCCTTCTGGAAGGTTCACCCATCTCCACAGAGGAACTGGAGCTCTGTCAGAGTGACCATCGGGTTCTTGGTCACCTCCCTGACCAAGGCCCTTCTCCCCTGATTGCTCAGTTTGGCCGGGCGGCAAGCTCTAGGCAGAGTGTTGGTGAGTCCAAATTTATTCCATTTAAGAATGATGGAGTCCACTGTGTTCTTGGGGACCTTCAATGCTGCAAAAAAGTTGTGGTACCCTTCCCCAGATCTGTGCCTCGACACAATCCTGTCTTGGAGCTCTATGGACAATTCCTTCGACCTTGGTTTTTGTTCTGACATGCACTGTCTACTGTGGGACCTGATATAGACATGTGTTTCTTTCCAAATCATGTCCAATCAATTGAATTGACAAGAGGTGGACTCCAATCAAGTTGTAGAAACATCTCAAGGATGATCAATGGAAACAGGATGCATCTGAGCTCAATTTCGAGTCTCATAGAAACAGGTCCAAATACTTATGTAAATAAGGTATTTCTGTTTTTTTTGTTTTTTTAATACATTTGCAAGATTATTTTAAAACCTGTTTTCACTTTGTCACTACGGGGTCTTCTGTGTAGATTGATGAGGAAAACATTTAATTTAATCCATTTTAGAATAAGGCTGTAACGTAACAATGTGGATAAAGGGAAGGCGTCTGAATACTTTCCGAATGCACTGTGTATAACCTGTCTGCCTGTGATCAGGGTTTCCCTGACATTTCTACCTTCGTTACATTGATGCCCTCGGCGCATTGGGAGATTAACAATCACATTAGCTGCATTCATTTTGACACTATTCTCTATAAACCATTCTGACATTTAGTGGTGCACAAGACCCTGTGAATCCCTACATTTCTGAGACATTAATTTCTGCAATAACAATAAAGGACACACACCAAATGAACGAATAGGGTAATCTGGGGCAAGCGCTGCAAATACGACCGCCAGCTTGATAGGATTTCAAAAGGAATCAACACCTGCATTGGTAAAGATGTTATTCTGCAAGTTTCATGACTGACTGAGGTCATGGGACCAAAGACATCATGGCTTACATGACTGCTCAACAAGAATGGTGCCACCTCAGTCACCCATGCGAGCCCGAGTTTGGCAGCTGACACATTTGTACTTCCTGGTGAGTTGCTGAGCAAAACAGCGTTCGCCCAGGATGTGTTCATCAGGGAGCCTGGGAAGTGAGTAGTTTATGATTTAGAGAAAAGGCAAGGGGACAGAGCCCATACATAAAGCTCTGTGGCCCAGAAAAGAGAACACAGATCGAGCTGGTTAATTTAATAACGTTGTACTATTTTCTGGTGTAATAGCCTTATCGATTACACACTCCCATAGCCAGGAGGGCTGGCTTAAAGGGTTAACTTGTATTTCACAAGAGTAAATAACTTAAAGGCTCACAGAAAAGGAAGCCGCCTCATCCAGAACCTGAAGAAATGAGGCAGTCAAGAAAACATGGAGCCAAACTAATCTGTTATGTTAATGTTATTCTGTCACTGATGTCCCAACACTGAAAGGCTTTTGCAGATGTGTTGACACCACTATCAGTTGGGCAATTAAATACTAAATAATTGATAATTTATGCATGCCTGTTAGGGGACCCTATTAAAAGTTTTTGTGAATAAATTAATTAGCAACTTCACCAATTATATTAAAAGCAGGCTCATTGGTTACATGCAGGAGAGGCTGGTCATTTGATAACAGTCATGGATGTTGACCAACACACTAGCTTACAACAATTGATTAATTCTCAATTTAAAAAAAAATACATTTTCCATGCTACTCTGCATTGCCTGGGGACTAATCATACACATTTTTACGGAAAGCTTGAATAAACCTTATTTACTTGGCATCAGCCCCATTGCCTGGAAATATGTATACCGAAGTATTTGTGTTCATATGCTACATGAAATGTATGCTGCCAACAGACAGATGCGCTGTTGTTACTGGCTTTATTACAACCATTCTGTCCGCCGTTATCTATCCTTCTATAATTACTGTACTTTATGGTTCATTTTCTATAACCAGTGGTCGCCTTCTGCTCAAACGTTATTTTGTCATGGTTTTGCCATGCAGTCCTGACACTGGAACTACAACTCATCTACCTCCTGGAGATTAGCACGGGCCCATTCTAGGACTATTGTAATCTGTTTGCCATACAGGCTCTTTATCATACCATAGGAGAGTAGTGTAGTCTGGACCTCAGCCCCTGTTCCAGCCCAGCTCCACTCTAATCTACGCTTCATGTGGGGAAAACTAATGAAGAGGGAGAAAAATCCCTGTTGAGGTTGTACACAGTTAAAGGAAAACTCATAGTCCCAAAATGTTTTGCCTGTCAGCAATGAAGTTTTCAAGATATGTAACTTTCAAAATACAGAATTCTGGCCCGTATGATGCATTTGGATCATATAATGCAAAATGCATCATAAGGGCCACATTTCTGTATTTAGAAAGTTACATATCTTAAAAATTTGATTGCTGACATGACAAAACATTTTGGGACTATATGAACAATGGACTAATGAAACAAATACCAAAATATACTTTTTAAGTGGAGTTTTCCTTGAAGGCAAGCTGAGCCGGTTTGGGTGAATACATCAACCCACCATTATACTGTACACAGAACTGCCATTGCAGAGGAGAGAAGTGCCGATTTCAACTCCTCACATGCACTTTGTAATGATCTTAGTAGGGAGCCTTTACAGCAGGTTGGGTTGGGAATAAATTATATATGTTTCCTGCATCATTATTATGACTATTATTAAAAGTGTAAATACTGTAGTAACAGCAGTGGTGTAGCAGTAGTAGCTAGATTTAGTTATGAATAAAACATCTGGTAAATTCGTGTTAACTTTACGGTTGCAACCCTTCACCTGGTGATACTGCAATAAAGAAACACCATAAGAGAATGCAGACTTATTTCCCAACAATGAACTCAGAGACTGTGGGACTCAATGAAAGCATTCACCAACATGAATACCACGAACATACCAGCAGATACGACAGATGGTCACTGAAACCTTTGCAATTCAGTTGACATGCTGATGACTGTGAAGTTGATTGGAAACTGATTAAAAAATATGTCAATCAAGTTTAAGTATAGATACGGCCACAACCCTGATGCCTGGTGCCCTTTTACCAGATGTCTGAATATTTACATACTGTATTGTCTCATCCCAATGGAAAAGGTCATCATTATACTGGTTCCTGAAAAACTTGTAGACCTGTTGCACTGACTTCAATAGTTATGACCTACCTTGAGTGATCTCTGTTCAGATGTAAACAACTTGCTGGACCATTTCCAATGTACTTGCAGACATGGTAAAGATGCAGACACGGTAAACATGACGCAATGTTTGTTTGGCTTGGTAACTTCAGTTGAGTTAAGACCTTAAATTGCCCATCTGATACCAACCACAATGAAATTGATGGGTGTGAGACAGCTTTTGCTACGGGCAACTTTTCAGGCTATTCCAAATTTTTTTTATATATTGCATACCCCTCCAATTCTGAGCACTTGATTCTGAAAACTAGCTTATGCCCTTAGGCAACTATGGCTCTCAAAGAGCAGGTTGTTGAACAGATACACACATTATTCTGTGCCTTTGTCAAACATTTTAATGTGAATATGAATAAAAAATATACCAACAAGCTCCTGATTCACAGACTGTATTGCGGTGTCTATGGTGTACATATGTAGTGAGTAAAATGTTAATTGAAGGTATTAATAATTTTGAGATAGTAGCCTTGTATGTAGGCCTACAAGGCAATTTTGTCCTCAGGGCCAGTCATGTTTATTTAATCTTATCCTATCTGATCTTATCCCACTACGGCATTACAGGTAGCAGTATTAGCAATAGTCAGAATAAATTCAGGGCTCCTAGTGCTTTAACCCACATCAGTGGAAAGTGTATTGGGATCATCAATATGCTGCCACGCTGGACTCCAAGCAGACCATGTGATGTATTAGCATAACTCTCGTCTCTCGTTTCCAAAGTGAAAGTCCCCTGCCTGGTAATTTATGTGCCTACGAAATTAGACAGCTCCAGCGCCAGGTTCAGAGTTAAATCTGTTATTGTATCTCAGATGATAAATGAATGCACACCTTCATTACTTCCTTCAGGCTCACAATCATTTGTCAAGGCTTTTCTCATTTATTCTGATTGTCTTTTGTAAGCCAACTTGTTTAAAGGAGAGAAGAAAGATGAGAAACCCTCGTGGTAATTAGTTAGCGTAGAAATGGGTTGAGACGGATGGGGGAGAGAGAGCATTTGTATCTCTCTGCCATTGAAAAAAAACGTTGCGCTCCATGCTTAGAACAAAAGGCCCTTGCCAGTTGCCATACAAAGATTATCTAGACACAACACAGAGAAATGAACCCAGCGTTCTTTAAAGACTTACTACTTTTCATTTCACTTCCTCTTTGTAATGAGATCATGTGAAAAAAGCCTAATTTCTTCCACAATAGTTTTAGGATTTCACAAATTAATTTCTCAAAGTGCACTCAGGGACATTTTGTTTATAATACACCAGTGACAATCTAATAGGGTTATAAATGGTGGAATGTTATTATTATAATTGTTTTCATATCTTACGAAATAATTGTTTTCAGTGTTTGTGGGATGACATGAAGTTCATCTTGGCAACAGAGGAGAGGGAGGAGAACTTGGCTTGAGAGGTAATACTGTAAGTACTTCACAGTCCATAGACAGCAGTGTCATGTTCACTCACATTCTACAAGACGTTCACTCTTGCACAACAAATCAATGAAATTTGTCCATGACCTTACCTTCAATGGCAGCAAGACACAGACAAGGAAAATATCCTGGAAGTATATGACCCCTTCTACAGTACATGCTCTATTCTCATTAAGGAACAAAACAAGCAAAGATAGACAAGCTATATAGCGTGTGAAGAACAATGAACTGTCCTGGTAAAATAAATCTATGTATGAGGTCAGAGACCTCAAGAGAAATTCAGATATCCAAACAACATGAACACTTTGGGGAATTTGCCTTGAGTTCTCGTAAACAAAACACATAGCTAATATCTTCTAGCCTGGAGCGCAATCTGAATATCACTTTGGTTCAAACAGGGAAACCGAAGAAGATGAGGTGAACTTGTAGAGATAGAACAGGTAGTCACTGTATATTGTGCCAAGAAAAGCTCTGTTTTGAAGCATACAATATGTTCTGTTACAGTTTGGCTCTGGCAAACATTATTGGACCAGCTGTTAGGGGTAGTTTCCTAATTGATTTGAGTAGGTGGAAAGTTAGACTGAACCCTGATGGGGTTGCCATCCACCCACTGGCTTATCCAAATCACACATTTCCAAAGGAATGTTAATAACAAAGTAATAGTAATGAAGGAGAAAGGGGGTGAAAAACACAAATCCTAAAATAGAAGACAATACTGTATTACAAAAATGTATTTGATAAAAACTATAACATTGTGATCATCTGCGTTGCAAAGTGCTCATTATCAGAGTGTAACATCAACAACAAAATGAAACGTTAATCTTATTGTTCTTCTTAAAATTCAATTATTCAGTGGATGAAATAAAATACTACAGTGGGGCTGCAAGATGAACAAACACACAGTATATCATAGGAGGTACAGAAATGTCATTGCCAAAATCCCAATGGGTAAAAAGTACATGTTAATTATATAATTGCACTAGTGGGGGAGACAGTGTTCTGATTACTATGCCTGTGAGAGAGAGCGTTACAGAAGCTAAATCAAGTCTCCAAGGTCTCATAATCTCCTTGGATGCCCTTTCACTTGGTCCTTTAGGGCCTCCTGTAGCTCAGTTGGTAGAGCATGGCACTTGCAACGCCAGGATTGTGGGTTCGATTCCCACGGGGGGGCCAGTATAAAAAAAATTATGCAGTCACTAACTGTAAGTTGCTCTGGATAAGAGCGTCTGCTAAATGACGTAAATGTTACATGTCCTAATCTAAAACAATACATTCTAAACACCATACAGAAACACTGACTCACTCCTATACTGCCGATACCTAAATACCAGATGCATACATTTTGAATAATGTATAACTAAAAGGAGATGAAGACTTCTTACTGGTAATTTCTTACCAGTAATACAAGTAATAACATTACAAACACATAATATTGTGTCCATGAGGTATGAGGCTATGGTATAGTATAGTCGATATACAGTATGTAACTCACAAGTCTATTACCATGAGGGTGCATCAAATCCATCTTATACACACTGCAATTAACTTCTGTTTACCTTGAGGTTATTCAAGCATATGGATATGGGCATAATTGCTTGAATATATATGCTGTACCTAAGATTAGGGCTGGCCGATATGGCGAAAATAGCATATCACGGTATATAATTTTTTTTAAATGACGTATGAGACAGTATTTTATGTTTTGGAATAATACAAGTTTAACATTTTCTTCATGAGTAGTACGTGACACTAGGGTGGCAAAACATACATTCTAAGTGATTTCAAAACATTCTGATTGTTTTATACTGTTCAATTAAACTTCCATCCCCAAATAATTCTGTATTTTCATCCATTTCAGAAAGTATTCAGACCCCTTGACTTTTTCCACATTTTGTTACATTACAGCCTTATTCTAAAATGGATTCAATTGTTTTCCCCCCCTCATCAATCTACACACAATACCCCAAAAACTGGTTTTTAGACACTTTTGCTAATGTATAAAAAAAAAAAAAAAAACTGGAAATATCACATTTACATAAGTATTAAGATCCTTCACTCAGTACTTTGTTATAACACCTTTAAAAGCAATTACAGCCTTGCGTCTTCTTGGTTATGACTCTAAGAGATAGGCACACCCGTATTTCGGGAGTTTCTCCCATTCTTCTCTGCAGATTCTCTCAAGCTGTCACGAGTTGCTAAGCCAGAACCCAGAAGCAGACCAGGACAAGGTAAGTTGAAACGAAGGTGAGTGTTTATTACAAATTCAAGAGTGATGCTGAATAATCCAGGGAACAGAGCGGGCGGCGTTGATTAGTTGTTGGGGGTGCAGTGGTTGATCCCATCCTGGTTCGGCAGCCGCCGACCACCAGGCAGAGGTTGGATGAAGGTTCCGGACGGGTGACTGCAGATGGAACAAAACGGGGGTAAGTAAGCAACAAACCAACAAGGTGCAAAAACAACAAAACTAACGCTAGGCTCTAAGACTGATACTCTGGTAAACCTACTGTTCATGGCTAACGATCCGGCAGGGAATGGATGTTAGGCCAGAGCCTAAGAAGGGTGATGATCAGGACCAGGTGTGCAGATTGCTGATGGGATGCAGGTGCGGAAATCAAGAGAGCTCCCGGAGCGTTCCCGAACCCTCGGGAAACTGGAGATCACGAACAGAAAACGAGTCACCAGACAGGACCCGACTCAGACTGCCGGGATCGTTACAGTACCCCCCCCTCCGGCGAACGCCACCGGGCGGACTCCCGGAGCGCCAGGATGGAGGCGGTGAGAAGTCACTGATGAGGTCAGCATCTAGGACCTGTCGCCGCGGAATCCAACTCCTCTCTTCAGGACCATACCCCTCCCAGTCCACGAGATACTGGAAACCCCGGCCCCGCCGTCTGGAATCCATGATGCGACGCACCGTGTAGGCAGGACCACCTCCGATCATCCGAGGAGGAGGAGGAGGAGGCGGAGGAGGCAACAGAGGACTGAGGAAAACAGGCTTGAGGCAGGAGACATGAAAGGTGGGATGGACTCTGAGCGTCCTCGGGAGTTTGAGTCGAACTGCCACCGGATTGATCACCTTCTCCACCACAAAGCGGACCAATGAACTTGGTAACAACTTCCTAGACTCAGTCCGTAACGGAAGATCCCGTGTGGCCAACCAGACCCTATCTCCGATGGAATAGGTGGGAGCGGGGATCCGGCGACGATTCGCCTGGAGCTGATACCGGTCCGAAACTCTAAGGAGTGCCTTTCTGGCCCGATGCCAGGTCCGGTGGCAACGCGAATATGGGCCTGAACAGAAGGCACTGAGAGCTCCTTCTCCTGAGAAGGGAACAGGGGAGGTTGGTAGCCATACAGGCACTGGAAGGGAGACATCCCAGTGGCAGATGTAGGGAGAGTATTGTGGGCATACTCAACCCAAGGCAACTGAGAGACCCAGGAGGTGGGGTTGGAAGAGACCAGGCAGCGTAGCGTGGATTCCATCTTCTGGTTGGCTCTCTCCGCCTGACCATTGGATTGGGGGTGAAAACCAGATGTGAGACTGACTGTAGCTCCAATGGCCAAACAGAAGGACTTCCAGACAGCAGAGGTAAACTGAGGGCCACGGTCGGAAAGCGATATCACTGGGCAAACCGTGGACCCTGAAAACCTCCTAACCAGGATCTCGGACGTCTCCGAGGCAGAGGGAAGCTTGGCAATTGGCACAAAGTGGGCGAACTTGCTGAATCTGTCCACGATAGTCAGAACGACCGTGTTCCCCTCAGAAGCCGGGCAACCCAGTGACGAAGTCCAGGGCCAGATGCGACCATGGTCGCGGGGAATAGGAAGGGGTGAAGTAGTCCAGAGCTGGGCCGATTGGTACTCTTATTCTGCGCACACACTGGACAGGCAGCAACAAAACCCCGAGTATCCTCGGCCATGGCAGGCCACCAAAAACGTCTGCGAAGAAACGCCATTGTCCGAGCCACGCCAGGGTGACAAGCCATCTTGCTGGCGTGGGACCATTTGAGGACAGCAGGGACGAACCGACTCAGGCACAAACAACCCGACCGGGTGGACCGTTACGGGACCGGGCTGAGTCGAAGGGCCGCCAGCACCTCCTCCTCAATCTTCCACATAACTGCTCCCACGACGCAGTTCCGGGGAGAATTGTCTCGGTCTTGGACCCACTCTCCTCCGTCTTGGAGAACATCCGGGACAAGGCGTCCGCCTTGCCGTTCTTAGATCCAGGTCGGAACGTCAGGGAAAACTTGAATCGTCCGAAAAACAACGCCCACCTGGCCTGAACGGGAGTTGAGACGTTTAGCCGATTGCACGTAAGCAAGATTCTTGTGGTCAGTCCAGACAATAAACGGTTGCTCCGCCCCTCCAACCAGTGGCGCCACTCCTCCAAGGCAAGTCTCACCGCGAGAAGCTCCCGGTTACCCACATCGTAATTCCTCTCCGCAGGCGAAAGGCGGCGAGAGTAGTAGGCGCAGGGATGGAGTTTACTGTCCGTGGAGCATCGCTGCGACAGGATGGCGCCAACTCCCACATCAGACGCGTCCACTTCAACGACGAACTGGCGGGCCGTGTCCGGTTGAGAGAGAATCGGTGCGTTGGTGAATCGCCTCTTCAAATCCAGAAACGCTCGATCCGCCTCCGGATTCCACTTGAAGGTCCTGATACTGGAAGTCAAGGCAGTTAACGGAGCGGCCACACGGCTGTAATCCCGGATGAATCTGCGGTAGAAATTCGCAAACCCCAAAAATCTCTGGAGCTGCAATCTCGTACCGGGCTGGGCCCATTCCAGAACCGCTCTAACCTTCTCCTGGTCCATCCTAATCTCTCCCCTGGAGATGATGTACCCGAGAAAGGATGTCGTGTGGGCGTGAAACTCGCACTTCTCGGCCTTCACGAACAGGCGATTCTCCAACAATCGCTGCAGAACCTGCCGGACATGCTGGACGTGGTCGGAAGGTTCCTTCGAGAAGATCAGAATGTCATCCAGGTAAACAAACACAAAGAGACCGATCATATCTCTCAGGACGTCGTTCACCATACTCTGGAATACCGCTGGAGCATTGGTCAGTCCAAACGGCATCACCTGATACTCGAAGTGACCCATCGGTGTATTGAAACCCGTCAACCACTCGTCCCCCTCTCTGATCCGGACCATGTGATACGCATTGCGTAGGTCTAGCTTAGTGAACACCGTAGCACCCTGTAAGGAGTCGAAGGCAGAACTCATCAAGGGCAGGGGATACTTGTTCTTGACCGTGATGTCATTCAACCCCCCGATAATCAATACACGGTCGAAGAGAGCCATCCTTCTTACCCACAAAGAAGAATCCTGCCCCCAGGGGTGATGACGAGGGACGAACGAGACCAGCAGCTAGGGACTCCTTGATGTAGGTCTCCAAAGCCTCACGTTCAGGTCGGGAGATACTGTATAACCTTCCCTTGGGGTAGACAGCTCCAGGGAACAGGTTGATGGCACAATCATATGGTCGGTGGGGAGGGAGTGACAGAGCCTTCTGCTTACTGAACACTTCCCCCAAATCGTGATATGTCTCGGGAACCAGGGACAAATCTGGGGGTTTAGCCTCAATCACCTGACTGGGAACCGAATGGGGGCAGGCAGTCTTGAGACAGTTAGCATGACAATCAAGGCTCCAACTCGTTACCTTGCCCGTCACCCAATCGAACGTGGGATTGTGTTCCTTCAGCCAGGGGTATCCAAGGACCAGAGGAACATGGGAAGACGGCAGAATGAAGAATGAAATCATCTCAGAATGATTCCCCGACAACCGCATCTTAACCGGTTCAGTCCTCATCGTGATACGTGCCAGACTACTGCCGTTCAGAGTGGTAGCTTCAATGGCTTCCGGCAATTGCTCCTTGGAAAGCCCCAGCTGTTCCACCAACTCGGCATCTAGAAAGCTTCCATCGGCACCTGAATCGACAAAAGCGTTAATCGCTAAGCTCTGATTCCTGTTCACAAGGGTAGCCGGGAAACGGGGTCTGACAGAGGTACTGAGAGGTTGAAACTGGCTCGCTAAAAGTCCTCCCAACTTTAGCGAGCCGGGCAGTTTGACGACCGCCGGGAACAAGTGGAGATGTAATGTCCCGAGCTACCACAGTAGAGGCAACAGTTGGTCTTACGTCTATGTTGACGCTCCTCCTTGGTTAACCCGTGCCGCCCCACTTGCATGGGTTCAGAATCGGGAGAGAGAACCTCTCCCATAATCCTTTGTGGTGGAGAATGATCGACGTGTTCTGGTCCACCACCCGACCCGACTGGGAACTGAGAAGCTGATCGATTGGACGGACCCCATTGCTTCTCCCTCCTTCGCTCTCGGACTCGATTATCCACCCGAATAGACAAGGCTACCAAGCTGTCCAGGTCACTAGGCTCCGGATAGGAGATCAACTCATCCTTGAGCTGCTCCGACAGACCCTGGTAAAAGGCCGCTTGCAGAGACTCCTCATTCCACCCACTCTCCACAGCCAACGTCTTGAACTCGATCACGAAGTCGGCCACGCTGCGAGTTCCTTGGCGAAGCGAAAACAGGCGCCTAGCTGCGTCCCTCCCTCGGACGGAATGGTCGAAGAGCTTCCTCATCTCGGCCGTGAACCCCTGGTATGACGCCATGCAGGGATCCTGTCGTTCCCAAACGGCTGAAGCCCACTCCAGCGCTCGACCACGCAGCAACGCAATCACAAAGGCTATCCTAGCCTTGTCTGTGGCATAAGAGTAGGGCTGTAGATCGAACACTAATCCACACTGCATAAGGAAGGAACGGCATCTTCCCAGCTCCCCCTCATATTTATCCGGCGTCGGAACCTTGGGCTCACGGAAGGACACAGCTTCAGAAGCGGCAGGCGAGATGGGTGAAACCGGTAGTGGATCCTCCACCGGACACTTGCGTTGGTTCTGGACCTCCGTCAGACCGGTAGAAAGGTTCCGAACTGACAACGCGATCTCCTGTAGTACCGTGCTATGATGGCCCAACATCTTCTCCTGCTGGGTAATGGCATGGCGAACAGAGTCCAGGTCCGCTGGGTTCATTACTGGCCGGATCGTTCTGTCACGAGTTGCTAAGCCAGAACCCAGAAGCAGACCAGGACAAGGTAAGTTGAAACGAAGGTGAGTGTTTATTACAAATTCAAGAGTGATGCTGAATAATCCAGGGAACAGAGCGGGCGGCGTTGATTAGTTGTTGGGGGTGCAGTGGTTGATCCCATCCTGGTTCGGCAGCCGCCGACCACCAGGCAGAGGTTGGATGAAGGTTCCGGACGGGTGACTGCAGATGGAACAAAACGGGGGTAAGTAAGCAACAAACCAACAAGGTGCAAAAACAACAAAACTAACGCTAGGCTCTAAGACTGATACTCTGGTAAACCTACTGTTCATGGCTAACGATCCGGCAGGGAATGGATGTTAGGCCAGAGCCTAAGAAGGGTGATGATCAGGACCAGGTGTGCAGATTGCTGATGGGATGCAGGTGCGGAAATCAAGAGAGCTCCCCGGAGCGTTCCCGAACCCTCGGGAAACTGGAGATCACGAACAGAAAACTAGTCACCAGACAGGACCCGACTCAGACTGCCGGGATCGTTACACAAGCTCTGTCAGGTTGGACGGGGAGTGTTGCTGCACAGCTATTTTCAGGTCTCTCCAGAGTTGTTCGATCGGCTTTAAGTCCAGGCTCTGGCTGGGCCACTCAAGGAGACTTGTCCCGAACCCATTCCTGCATTGTATTGGCTGTGTGCTTAGAGTCGTTGTCCTGTTGGAAGGTAAACCTTCGCCCCATTCTGAGGTCCTGAGCGCTCTGGAGCAGGTTTTGATCAAGGATCTCTCTGTACTTTGCTCCCTTCATCTTTCCCTCAATCCTGACTAGTCTCCCAGTCCCTGCTGCTGAAAAACATCCCCACAGCATGATGCTGCCACCACCATGCTTCACCGTAGGAATGGTGCAAGGTTTCACCAAGTGTGACTCTTGGCATTCAGGCCAAAGAGTTCAGTCTTGGTTTCATCAGACCAGAGAATCTTGTTTCTCATGGTCTGAGAGTCCTTTAGATGCATTTTGGCAAACTCCAAGAGGGATGTATTTTGCTTTTTACTGAGGAATGGCTTCCATCTGGCCACTCTACCATAAAGCCCTGATCAGTGGAGTGCTGCAGAGATGGATGTCCTTCTGGAAGGTTCTTCCATCTCCACAGAAGAACTCTGGAGCTCTGTCAGAGTGACCATCGGGTTCTTGGTCACCTCCCTGACCAAGGCCCTTCTCCCCCTCAGTTTCTGCCAGGATAACAACCTCTCCCTCAACGTTAATCAAGACAAAGGAGATGATCGTGGACTACAGGAAAAGGGCCGAGCACGCCCCCATTCTCATCGACGGGGCTGTAGTGGAGCAGGTTGAGAGCTTCAAGTTCCTTGGTGTCCACATCACCAACAACCTATCATGGTCCAAACACACCAAGACAGTCGTGAAGAGGGCACGACAAAGCCTATTCCCCCTCAGAAGACTGAAAAGATTTGGCATGGGTCCTCAGATCCTCAAAAAGTTCTACAGCTGCACCATCGAGAGCATCCTGACTGGTTGCATCACTGCCTGGTATGGCAACTGCTCAGCCTCCGACCGCAAGGCACTACAGAGGGTAAAGCGTACGGCCCAGTACATCACTTGAACCAAGCTTCCTGCCATCCAGGACCACAAGGCGGTGTCAGAGGAAAGCCCTATAAATTGTCAAAGACTCCAGCCACCCTAATCATAGACTGTTCTCTCTGCGACTGCACGGCAAGCAGTACCGGAGCTCCAAGTCTAAGTCCAAAAGGCTTCTTAACAGCTTCTACCACCAAGCCATAAGACTCCTGAACAGCTAATCAAATGGCTCCCCGGACTATTTGCAGTGTGTGTGTGTGTGTGCCACCCCCCGAACCCTCCCTCTTTTACGCTGCTGCTACTCTCTGTTTATTATCTATGCATAGTCACTGTAACTATACCTACATGTACATATTACCTCAATTACCTCGACTAAACAGTGCCCCCGCACATTGACTCTGTACCGGTACCCCCTGTATATAGCCTCGCTACTGTTATTTTTACTGCTTTTATTTTTTACTTATCTATTGTTTACATAACACTTATTTTTCTTAAAACTGCATTGTTGGTTAAGGGCTTGTAAGTAAGCATTTCACTGTAAGATTGTACCTGTTGTATTCGGTGCATGTGACAAACACAATTTTAGTTTTTTATTTTTAATAAATTTGCCAACATTTCTAAACCTGTTTCTTTGTCATTATGGGGTATTGTCTGTAGATTGATGAGGAAAAACGTTTATTGAATCCATTTTAGAATAAGGCTGTAACGTAACAAAACTTGGAAAAAGCCAAGAGGTCTGAATACTTTCCGAATGCATTGCCGAGCAAAACACTTGGGTGAACTGTTGTAATCATGGAAATAGAAGGATTATTCTAATTCTATAGTTAGAATATAATAGTGTGCACTTTGAATTCAGTGTTGTTTGACATGACGACGAATGAAAATGCCATTCAGGAATTATTGTGATAGCATAGAAACTAGGAACTAAAGTGCTCCCGAGTGGCTCCCAAGTGGCGCAGCGGTCTAAGGCACTGCTTCTCAGTGCTTGAGGTGTCACTACAGACCCCCTGGTTCCATTCCAGGCTGTATCATAACCGGCCGTGATTGGGAGTCCCATAGGGCGGTGCACAATTGGCCCAGCGTCGTTCGGGTTTGCCCAGTGTAGGCCGTCATTGTAAATAAGAATTTGTTCTTAACTGACTTGCCTAGTTAAAAAAATAAAAAAAATAAAAAAATACAAGTTTCTTAGAGGACCCTATAATCTTTAGCTACATTGAATGTTTTCTCTTAGCTACTTCATGTAGCAAAATATTCTTATTTGATTTAGAAGACACTGTTGCACAAAGAACAATGCTGATTTAGGTCTACACCAATACTGGTATTATTAGGCTGATTAGCTAATTACGTTTGCTCTGACTCAGTACATTTATTAGCTAGCTACCGATTTATCATTAGCCATTAGCATTAGCGATTAGCATTAGCGGCTAACAATTAGTGGCTAACAGGATTTATACCCAACTTGCTAAGAAAAGACAAACTAGCTGTTTGCTGATGTAAGAATCACAAACTAATAGTGTTATTATAGAACACAACTGGATTTATATTAAGAAGCAAAGTGAAAACAGCATTGTTGTCATCAAGATAGTTGCATGTGCTGCATTGACCATGCAGACTGAACGCAAGTGTCTCCTGGTTGAGGAACAATAATAATAATAATGTGCTTCTTGTGTGACAGGGTGCAGGGCTAGGTCTGTGGAAAGCTGCATGGAGTGAGAGAGAGCGGATAGAGATGACTCAAGTAGTGAAGTAAACTATAAAAATGGACGTTACACAAGACATATCACATTTAACAAACCAAACACTGTTATAGAAGGTATAGTAAAAACCCAAACCGGTCTGTGCATCAATACCGGTATATCGTAAAATAGGGTTTACCGCCCAGCCCTACCGAAGATGCAGTATGCCTAAATGAAATAATCATGTGTGAAAACGATGCCATGATGAATTATCATCCTATAAGGATTTGTGGTCCATGCTAATTTTGTAATCAGGTGACATATTAAAGAAAGAAAGTTGCCGCTTTGGAGTGAGGAGACGGGCTAAAGCTGTACTTTAAATTAATTCACTATGCTAATTTAGGCCCGCTATTCCCAGAGACGAAGCCCCAGTGTAGGTGTTCTGTGTCAGGCAGGCATAATGGCTTTGTAATTGCAGCTCAAATCGGGACATTATTTCCAGCATCCTAAACTCCTGTGAAGTGCACCACCCTTGCTCAACAATGCAGAGCAGACCCCTTCTACTAGGTGGTCTGTTAGTGAGAAGAGGGACTTTGATCACCAGTGTGTGGCATTCCTTTCTGGAGACAATGCACACTATCAAAATCCAGAACTACCTTCTGTTAGCCAGCTTGGTGGGTATAGAACATCCATGTTAGGAAGTCTGAGCCAGCTTGGTGGGTCTACAACATCCATGTTAGGAAGTCCATTGCCATATGGGTGGTCTTGGTCATGTGATCAAGAAGTGTGTTCCAGACATACATTAGGACACAAGGACACATTTTAATTTCAGGACAGGACATACAGTCCTTCTCCTGTACTTGGAAGGACAGGGAAAGCAAGTGTTGAAGCAATTTTACCACTGAGGAAGAGACGGGCACCTCTGCACATCCTGCCTCCATTTACCACCATGGATGAGGATGTATGCATACTCATCTCCTGTTCAAAGGTAATTACATGGTCATGATAATGTGATGGAAGTGTGTTTCAGACATACAGTAATTAGCTAATACTATGTGTGCTATTTCTATAAACTCAGCACAGTAAGGCAGAGCTCAGAGCACAAATAAAGTACGTTATGTAAGGAAACAAGCCATGACAGGTCACAAACATACAGCATTGTGGCCTCAAACTACACAAAAAAGATATATATATATATATATATATAACAAGCTATAATATAATATAATATATAATATAATATATAATATAATATAATAATAATATAATATATAATATAATATGCCATTTAGCAGACGCTTTTATCCAAAGCGACTTACAGTCATGCGTGCATACATTTTTGTGTATGGGTGGTCCCGGGGATCGAACCCACTACCTTGGCGTTACAAGCGCCGTGCTCTACCAGCTGAGCCAGAAAGCACTGTGTGGGATTTATCATTTTTAATTAATCCAAACAATGGGCCAAGTCCTAACTTGAAAACTGCATGTGTAATTAGAACTTGGCATAAATCAGGCGCTGATCTCACATTAGGATTGCGCTCAGTGTGCTGTGGATTTAGAGGGTGATAAAGTGGAGGGAAATTTAACAAGACAAGACCACCATCTGGATTTCAACATGAGGGAACTGTGGTATGCCCATACATACTGTAAATACTTTTCAGTACACCTCTGTCATTTTCACTTTCCAAACATGTCATTTTCACCCCCCACCACACTCGCACAAACACGCACACACACTCCACTTGAAGTTCTTCCTCAATTCCATGGAGAGAGAGAGAGCTGTGAGTCAGGAGTCTGTAAAACGGACAGGTGAGTGGCAGGTCATGGACTGACACATAATATGTGAATCTATGAAGCGTCCGGGAGCGCTGTGATGGAGTAATCGTCACTTTTAGGAGGGCTATTGATTGGAAGCACAGTCACTTCCAGGCATTGCAGAGACGAAGCTACACCGTATGGCAGTGATGGATAAGGCGCACTCCTGTACCAGGCCTCACTCTCTCTGGCTGTGTCTGAAATGGCACCCTATTCCCTATATAGTGCACTAATTTTGGCCAGATCTCTATGGCCCCTGGTAAAAAGTCGAGCACTATGTATGGAATAGGGTGCCATTTCAGACACACGTTCTCTCTCCATGCTGAATCAGGTGCTTCTCCCCACACATTTACCCTCGGCAATCCCAAATACCAACTCCTGCTTTTATTCCATTGGCCAGAATGATCAATCACCGATGCTCTGAATCGCTTCCTGTCGTAGCCCCACCGAGTGGCTTTTCATCAAACGGCCATTATCGGGTCCGTACCAATAATTAAATATCTCAAATTTATGACAATTATTCAGCTGCAATTGAACACGGCTATTAGCATTTGATTGCATTATCAACCTGTTATTATAAACATTCACAGAACTGGATACTGGCATGTTTGTGTAAGAGAGCAGAATTTAACCATTGCACCGTCAAATTCTATGAACCCGCCTAGATTAATCCTTACGTAACCAATTGAGATGATAAACACCCCTTACGTTATTCAATGAACTTCAGCTAATTGCTATTCAGATGCAACTGGGTGGAATAGAGAATTCCATCATTTAACTAAGCCTATAACAGCCCTAATACATCACTCTTAACTTCAGAAAGCAGCAGTGGCCTCCCCAAGTTTACTTAGAGTATGACTGCCCTGGTAGAGGAGAAGAGGACTAGATCTGGGGTAACATGTCCACCCATTTCCTATTGAAATAAACACAATTGCTTTTCTTATGCAAGATTAGTCAGACACTGGATGCTTTCATTATGCACAGACTATAGGCCCTACCATACTATACTAGGACATATTATACATCTGGATACCATACAGTAAGATCCAGTTCTAACCACTCAGCCCTTCTCTCAGCACTGATTGTCCAACATGCCTTATCCAGATGGTCTATCCAACCCTGCACACCTAATAATACTGAAGTCTGTCTAGATACCCAGGACTAGAGTAGAGCTGTTTGAAAGCCGAAAGCAGCAGATCCTCCTTCTGCACGTAATTCGTAGAGTTGGACCTCCGTCTGAAAAAGAGGCCATAGCTCGGCTCTAAACTACACGGCTGCTGCCATAGAGACCGGTGCACTATGAAGAAGAAAGTGCACTTCAATATGCAATTATTTGGTATGGTAAGGTTGGAGGGGTTTCGATGTAGCTCTATTCCTGATCAACTTGGTGTGGGTCCTCAAAGCCTAGATTCCATTTTAAACATAGTGTTGTAACAAATAAAATAGAATTCACAGTAGAATAAATAATATATCGAGGAGTGATGTCACAGAGGAATACAGTACATTAGGAAAGAAAATGGGTTGTTTGTTGACATTGTCGTTACTACAGACACCTGCAAAGCTACAAACGACTGTTCATTTTGCTGTTCTGTTTTGCATCTCTAGTCGGTAGGTCTTTGTCTCAGTACAGCACATGGCTAGAGAATGACAAGTCCCTTTCAAAGTGCATTTCATAATACTGTGTCTAAGATACATCACTCCTCTTCAACTTAGCTTCAGGCTACTGAGGCCCCATTTGATCTAAGAAATGCAACAAAAAAAGACAGAAACAAACATACGTAAAATATGACAGTCATTAGAAGGGGGGCATTGACCCCTCAACATAGACTGCAGAACACAGACAACAATTATTTAGAAACATTGTAATCTCAAACATTCCATGTGCAATATGTCTTCCAGACTGATCCTGTGGGTTTTCTGACCAGAGCCCATTAAGACGATCTCTGAGCTCTCTGTAGGCTTTATACAGGTTTTCAAAGAGAAAGTAATACAGACTGCCTGCCTGAGAGGGCCTACATGCGCTCACCACTGCTGCTAATTGCTCTGTGTAGCAAACTTAATGAGGTAAATGTCATCCTTTCATCCATGCATTCTTCTAAACACGGAGTGTATTCTCATCCACCACTTAAGTTATAATACAGTAGGGCTGTATCTCTTTAAAACCTCAATGTGATTGATTTAAGCACTTGTTTCTCTATCTTAATCACCTTCTGCTCTTTGATGTACTGATCACATAGAATACGTAATGTTGACATCAGGCATGACTAGGGCTGTTGCGGGGACCGTATTACCGCCACACCAGCGGTCATGAGTCATGATGGCAGTCAAATTCCATGTGACCGTTTAGTCACATTAATTAGGCTTCTCCAAGCTCTGATGCTGCTGATGGTCATTAGTAGCCTACCAAACTTGCGAACTGCCTGGTACTCAGCACTTTATTGTCCCTCTAATCACTCTGACATCAATGCAATGTAATCGAAAATCTAATCAAACACTTCATGAGAGCCCATTAGCTCATGTTGCGCAACATTTCTATAGGCTATGCAATTGTGTGACAAAACAGAGTGATGGCCTTTATTAAAAAGAGGAGGATCCCATCAGCTTTCTATAGGCTAGGCCTACTATATTTATTTCTCAACTTTCCTAATATTAAGCACATTGCTTCTCTTCACAACAGGTGTATAGCCTACCTGGCTGGCATGAAAATGAACCAGGGAAAAAGCATCCTCTATTTGCTATTTAAGTGCATAGATGACATTTTCGAGACAGGTGCATGATAATGGTCCATTCTAAATCAAATCAAATTTCACACAAATGTGATTTAGTATATGTAAAGACAAGATTAAATCAAGAATAGTGTGATGGGTGACAAGATAATAGCTTATCACTTGTGAATGATGCCCAGCTTAAGGCAAGAAACAGCGCATTACTTTTTTTGCGACTTTTTCAAATCATAGTCGCACACCTCATGTAGCCTAGCCCATAGGCCTATATGTTAGAATAAAAGTGGCCAAATAACTTCTTAAAATGAAGCACATTAATCTGCTTTATAACGGGTGTAGAGCCTAACTGGCATACATACACAGCGCGTGAGTGTCAAGTTTAGGGAAGATAATTTTCACCATAAAAGCACCTTTTTAATAAAAGCATTAAATGCATAATCACATTTGTGGTCACTTTTGAGAATGGTGTTTTCCTGCTAATGTAACATTCATGCTTATAGCCTACTGCCGTGTGCGCATTGCTGCGCTTATAATTTGAAGAAATATCCTAATAGTAATTTGAAGAAATATCCTAATATCCTAATAATGCCAAGAGTGTGCAAAGCTGTCATCAAGGCAAAGGGTGGCTATTTGAAGAATCTCAAATATAAAATATATTTCAATTTTTTAAACACTTTTTTGGTTACTACATGATTCCATGTGTTATTTCATAGTTTTGATGTCTTCACTATTATTCTACAATGTAGAACATAGTAAAAATAAAGACAAACCCTAGAATGAGTAGGTGTGTCCAAACCTTTGACTGGTACTGTATATTTTCACAGAATCCAATCCATTTCAATCTTAGAAGCCAGGCTGAGTACTTTGGCTCCAATTAATGTCTATTAATGCACACAAAAAAACAGAAACAAAAATGTATTTAAAAAAAAATTATTCCCGTAAAATTTGACAGTCATTAGACCCCCTCAACATAGACTGTGGAACACAGAGGACAATTATTTAGAAACGTTGTCATCTCAAACATTTCATGTGCAATATGTATTTCAGACTGATCCTGTGGGTTTTCTGCTAATTGCTCTGTGTAGCAAACTTAATGAGGTAAATGTCATCCTTTCATACATGCATTCTTCTAAACACGGAGTGTATTCTCATCCACCACTTAAGTTATAATACAGTAGGGCTGTATCTCTTTAAAACCTCAATGTGATTGATTTAAGCACTTGTTTCTCTATCTTAATCACCAACTGTTCTTTGATGTACTGATCACATAGAAAAAGTAATGACATCAGGCGTGACCTCGTTGCAGGTGTATTTTCGCAGAATTCAACCAATTTGAATCTTAGAAGCCAGGCTGAGTACTTTGGCTCCAATTCATATGTATTAGAAAGGACCCTATTATTTTAGCAGGCCCTGAATGCACAAATGTAAGCAAACGCCTCGTGTAATTCGTGCTTTAATCCAGATCACGCTGGCAACCATTACTTTCCATGATGGAGGCAACAGCCATTTGGGCTTGAGTGGCTATCACCCCTTGCCCACTAAACTGACGAAATGACAACGTGTCCTCTGGGATTAAAAATCAGACAGCTATGAGACAGGACATGTTTTTTAGGAGGTCAACTCCTGGGAAGAAACATTTAGTGTCAAGGCGCGAGGGGCAGGGGCCGTCCACTGTGTGTGTGTGTGTGTGTGTATATTTGTAATGTGTGTGAGAGAGGAGAGGGGCACTCTGTGTTTGTCAGAACTAGATGTGTGGGTTGAAGGAATCTTGACCTCAACAGATAAGTCTGAGAGACAGAAACTATGGACTGAAATGCACTTCAGAATGGGTACATAGAAACGGGTTTAATTTAACTTCTTCTTGTTTGGATATAAAAGTCTTACAGTAGGAACTGTGTTTTTTGACAAATGTCAGAAATAAATGAATGCTGTATTATGCTTTAAAATGTATTTGAATATACAACAACAAAGTGAGCTTGAGTGAGCAGAAATGTGAATGGAATAGTGGGCTACTGTATTATATGTGAGAATGCTGGGTGTGTCATAAAACACAAATACATAACATGAATATGTTTTTGTAGGAACCATTATGTGAATGCATTTGAACAGAATATGCACAGAGGAGGTATAATGATTGAATAGATTCTTCCATCATGTCTTTTTATGCTCGAGTACCTTTCCAGTACATCTACACTGAAATATTTCCCTGAGGCAATTTCAGCCATATCCCCATCTGAAGAGCCAAAGAGCTATCCTCGCTAGTCAGATGGCCATTTACCATACCTCGACTGACTGCCACTAAGAAGTTACATTTGATTGAGCTGATGTTATAAAAGGAATACAAACTATACAATTAATGTATTTTTCTGTGTTACCAGACAGTTTGCATTTCTTTTCTTCTTTTCATTTTCTGCTCACTAGAGCCAGAGGCCATCTTAGTTTCTCAGGCCTTTTCCAATGGACCATGGTTAGCCTATACTGTATTAGATCTTTGTGTTTATTGAAACTGAAGGAGATCTGTGTCTTTCTCATCTACAAAGAGTTTTTGGTTTTGGTTTATGATACTATTAAATGGTAAAAGGTTTTATTGTATTAAATCATCAAACTGCAAATGTACTGTACGCCAAAATGCACCCTGGCCTTTTAAGAGAACAGTGCGACTCTTTCAGCATGTTCTTTGAACATCTAAAGGATTACTACTGACAAGGGTTTCTGAAACCTTTTTTTGAGGGTAGCAGAGCTGTAGTTTGAAATCAGTGGTTTAAAAATATAATTCCGTAGTGTTACAATGATTGCACTTTATACACCAGAGCTTCTGTTGAAAATCACATTGTGGAGAGAAAGTGCATGTGATAGGTTTTCTGCTCTAAATACAAATGACCTCTATTGAGTGTATTGATTGGGAACGTCTGCAAGATAAACGTTTTCATGAGGCACTTATAATTGTTGCAAACAGTGTTTGATTTCTTTATTCACCACATTGGCAAATACTATCGCAACAGAAATGATGCAGAGCATATAAACTAAAATAGTGATTTAATTCAGTCCAATTACTTTACTTTATGCTAACAAAAGGTGTGGAATGCAAAGTTATGGACCCATGAAAATAAGCATAGCAATGAATGTGTTGCTTTAGGAATAATACTCTTCTAGGGTTTCCAATTATAAAGAGCCATCTTTGGTCAATATAAATCTTTCTGGTTAGAAAAGGGCTCATGAGAGATTACGTCTCCACCTCTTTTCATGAAACTAATTAAGTTAGCATGCTGGTGTGATGATAATGTAAGAACTGAACAATTTTCATATGCTATCTGCAACAATAATCAATGGTGGAACAATTTAGGCTTGAACCATGAGACACAAACACCCGAGTCTGGAGCTGGGAATAACACAACTTCTTTACAAAGCCAGAGAGAACATCACCCCTTACCAAACCACTTTCATCACATAAGCTCATATCTTTATAAGGGCAATCATTTCAAGGGAGAATAATACGCTATAATGACATTTTTGAAAGGCCATGGAAGTATATTAAAATACAGATGCTTCACTTATAAATGCTAATGAAGATACATAATTCCGCTTGAGTTGAATGAAAAAATAATTTCCCTTTGAATATGAGAATGAGAGCCAGGGCGATGGTCGGCCATATTGGAGAGGCCCTATCTGGGTAATGAAGAGATGGATTGTAGTAATTCATCAGGATTACTCAATAACAACAAGTGTTGATGCAAATGATATAGGCAACACGATTATGTCAGCCCAAAAGGAATACAAATAAGTCATGAACGCTATGCTGGAGGGCCAAAAGGCCACGTTTCGGGTGATTTACTATAGCCATGACAGTGCAGAGGCATCTAACTGCATTAAATATAGATTAAGCTTTCTCCGGTTACGATTCATTTGGCAATCCAGAAATATACACACTAAATATAGGCTACACATTAGTACCCTCCTATAATTTACCTTACACAACACTTATCAATGCTGTTGGAGTTGTATGTCTTTCAAAAGTTGTATTACAACACCTAATACGTTAGCAATCAATGCTGGACACTTTTGAAATACAAACAGTGCTAACACTGTTAGCATCTTTAAGCAGCCCTAGCTCCGACATCTCCAAGTTGGGGAATTAACCGTCTAACTTCAGGAGCATCAAGGAGATGTACATGTGTAGGTTCCACACACGTTCGCCTGAAAAAACAGTTGCAAGCCAAAGACAGCTTGACACAAACGATTGTCTTCTGCCTCCCAGCCCCAGCCAGCAGATTGGGAGAGACTCTGGGAGCTGTAGTGTTCCTCATGTCTTGTAAATTAGCTGTGGGTCTCAGGCAGGTACCACTCTCTCCCTGCAACAATTAAACACTCAGATTTGTCTTCCTCCAACAAGAGCACAATTTCTAATTTAGCCTCCCGATGCAGCGAGAGGTAGAAGGGGGTTATTAAGATTCTCTCAATTAAAACCATTACAATCAAATTAAAGCGCTGCTCATTTGAGATCCCTTTCCTTTTTCATGTGGGGGATTTAGCCGTGCTGTGTAATTTGAAGGGCCATTAATAAGCTTGCCGATTTACATATCTAATGGTAATGAGAAACAATAATCGGGACTTTATTAACACAAGCTGATCTTCCTTCTATCACAAATAACTAAATGCACCATTTTATGCAATTAAAAATAAATAAATTAATCGTTCATTGCACCTAATCAGAATGTGTGGTTACGCGTTGAAGAGGGGAACAGAAAAGAGAGGGGCAGACATGTTCAGTTATTAGTTGTCTAACAGTGATACCATTCAGGTCAGTCTGAGTGGCAAATTAGACTTCTCAATTCCATTGGGACTTGTGTTTTTAATGTTTTACTCACTTGGTGAACATTATGGGCTCAGATTTGTAGACTACATTGAATTTCTTGACTGTGGACGTCAGCACAAAAGACTGATCAATGCAGAGCTGTCAGTGCATTATGCAATCTAAATTGGGAAATACAATTTAGATTGCAATGGGAAAATATCAGTCAAAAGGCAAATACAAAATCTGCTCTCATCCAAACCACTGAGGCCAATATCAAATCAAAGCACTGCCTTTTTATTTTTATTTCACCTTTATTTAACCAGGTAAGCCAGTTGAAAACAAGTTCTCATTTACAACTGCGACCTGGCCAAGATAAAGCAAAGCAGTGCGATAAAAACAACAACACAGTTACATATTGAATAAACAAAAACTTAGTCAATAACACAGTAGAACATCTATATACAGTGTGTGCAAATGTAGTAAGTTATGGAGGTAAGGCAATAAATAGGCCATAGTGCAAAAATAATTACAATTTAGTATTACACTGGAGTGATAGATGTGCAGAAGATGATGTGCAAATAGAGATACTGGAGTGCAAATGAGCAAAATAAATAACGATGTAAATAATATGTGGATGAGGTAGTTGGGTGGGCTAATTACAGATGGGCTGTGTATAGGTGCAGTGATCGGTAAGCTGCTCTGACAACTGATGCTTAAAGTTAGTAAGGGAGATAAGTGTCTCCAGCTTCAGAGATTTTTGCAGTTCGTTCCAGTCATTTGCAGCAGAGAACTGGAAGGAATGGCGGCCAAAGGAGGTGTTGGCTTTGGGGATGACCAGTGAGATATACCTGCTGGAATGCATACTACGGGTGGGTGTTGCTATGGTGACTAATGAGCTAAGATAAGGTGGGGATTTGCCTAGAAGTGATTTATAGATGACCTGGAGCCAGTGGGTTTGGCAACGAATATGTAGTGAGGGCCAGCCAACGAGAACGTACAGCTCACAATGGTGGGTAGTATATGGGGCTTTGGTGACAAAACGGATGGCACTGTGATAGACTACATCCAATTTGCTGAGTAGAGTGTTGGAGGCTATTTTGTAAATGACATCGCCGAAGTCAAGGATCGTAAGATAGTCAGTTTTACAAGGGCATGTTTAGCAGCATGAGTGAATGAGGCTTTGTTGCGAAATAGGAAGCCGATTCTAGATTTAACTTTGGATTGGAGATGCTTAATGTGAGTCTGGAAGGAGAGTTTACGGTCTAACCAGCCACCTAGGTATTTGTAGTTGTCCACATATTCTAAGTCAGACCCGCCGAGAGTAGTGATTCTAGTCGGGCTAGTGCAAGCAGCATTCGATTGAAGAGCATGCATTTAGTTTTACTAGCGTTTAAGAGCAGTTGGAGGCCACGGAAGGAGTGTTGTATGGCATTGAAACTCCTTTGGAGGTTTGTTAACAGTGTCCAATGAAGGGCCAGATGTATACAAAATGGTGTTGTCTGCATAGAGGTGGATCTGAGAGTCACCAGCAGCAAGAGCGACATCATTGATATACACAGAGAATAGAGTCGGCCCGAGAATTGAACCCTGTGGCACCCCCATAGAGACTGCCAGAGGTCCAGACAACAGGCCCTCCGATTTGACACATTGAACTCTATTTGAGAAGTAGATGGTGAACCAGGCGAGGCAGACATTTGAGAAACCAAGGCTATTTAGTCTGCCAATAAGAATGCGGTGATTGACAGAGTCGAAAGCCTTGGCCAGGTCGATGAAGACGGCTGCACAGTAATGTCTTTTATCGATTGAGGTTATTATATCGTTTAGGACCTTGAGTGTGGCTGAGGTGCACCCATGACCAGCTCGGAAACCAGATTGCATAGCGGAGAAGGTACGGTGGGATTCGAAATGGTCGGTGATCTGTTTGTTAACTTGGCTTTCAAATACTATCGAAAGGCAGGGCAGGATGGATATAGGTCTGTAACAGTTTGGATCTAGAGTGTCACCCCCTTTGAAGAGGGGGATGACCGCGGCAGCTTTCCAATCTCTGGGGATCTCAGACGATACGAAAGAGAGTTTGAACAGGCTAGTAATAGGGGTTGCGACAAATTCGGCGGCTAATTTTAGAAAGAAAGGGTCCAGATTGTCTAGCCCAGCTGATTTGTAGGGGTCCAGCTCTTTCAGGACATCAGCTATCTGAATTTGGGTGAAGGAGAAGCGGAGGGGGGCAATGGCAAGTTGCAGCGGAGGGTGCAGAGCTGGTGGCCGGGGTAGGGGTAGCCAGGTGAAAGCATGGCCAGCCGTAGCAAAATGCTTATTGAAATTCTCGATTATCGTATATTTATCGGTGGTGACAGTGTTTCCTAGCCTCAGTGCAGTGGGTGGCTGGGAGGAGGTGATTTTATTCTCCATGGACTTTAGTGTCCCAAAGCTTTTGGGAGTTAGTGCTACAGGATGCACATTTCTGTTTGAAAAAGCTAGCCTTTGCTTTCCTAACTGATTGTGTATATTGGTTCCTGACTTCCCTGAAAAGTTGCATATCGCGGGGGCTGTTTGATGCTAATGCAGTACCCACAGGATGTTTTTGTGCTGGTCAAGGGCAGTCAAGTCTGGGGTGAACCAGGGGCTATATCTGTTCTTAGTTCTGCATTTTTTGAATGGGGCATGCTTATTTAAGATGGAGAGGAAAGCACATTTGAAGAACATCCAGGCATCCTCTACTGACGGAATGAGGTCAATATCCATCCAGGATACCAGGGCCAGGTCAATTAGAAAGGCCTGCTTGCTGAAGTGTTTTAGGGAGCGTTTGACAGTGATGAGGGGTGGTAGTTTGACCGCGGACCCATTACAGACGCAGGCAATGAGGCCTTGGGTCGAATACAGATGGAATGCAGTGTAATAATGATGTATCTTAGAAACATTCCCATTCCCTAATCCCTACCCATGGCAGTTACACGCGTTGCACAGCACAACATGTCTTTGAGTTGCTGTGTCTGTATTCCCCAGCAAGATGAGGCTGTGTGGAGGAAAATGGAGGATAGGAGACCATTAGGCCTCTAGCCGTCACCTTCGAGCTGCTGAGAGTAACTCTGTCTGTCACACAGGCCTGGGGCCAGGTGGTGGCGTTGGGGACAGGCCCAGTTGCCCCTTATCTCCCTGTTTAAAAGAAGCCTGTCTGTCACTCTGTGATGACATCACAGTCTCTACAGGGACTTCCTGGTTCTGTTGCAGCTTCCTCGTGGAAACAACCAACTTTATTATCCCCTGTCCTGGCAATAGATGAAGAAGCCTATATGGCTCCACGGCAGCCATTATGCTTCAACATGATTTAATGTTAATTTATTATAGATTAACAGAAGGAAATAAATAGAGAACTGTTGGATTGATGAATGTATTATACTTGATGCATTCCCTACGCTATCTAATTATAGTGCCTTCACAATAATCGGGTGCTTTTGAATAGACTTTTCTAGTCAGTTTTTTTTTTCATATTGCACGTCAAAACAGTATCAACAATAACAATATCAACACCAATAGGGGTTTAGACCAGCAAGCTAACACTGTCGTCTTGAGGTGCAATAAACACCCAGGTTTGATACCCAGTTGGTTACATTGGTGCCATGACTTAAATGACACAGCTGATGTCTATCTTCTGCTGAGGTTACAGTGTATGAGGAGGTCAAAGGCTTCACAGCCTTGACTTGTTGAGAAAGCTCAGGTCTGACACCTGATTGGTTATAGGTCCAGAGAATACTGCAGGCCTATGTATGAATTCATTTGTAAATTAAATTTAGTTAACTACAGTACAACTTAGAATTGTATTCTGATGGCCGCCTGCTGACACAAGCAGAATTAGCCTTTCCCTGAGGGAGGCAAAATCTTTCCACAAGCAAAGTACTTAGACGGGCCTACACCTAAAAGTGAATCTGTTGGTCAAGGAGACAACAGACATTCTGTGGCAGCAGACACATTCTCTCTGAGCCATTTAGTTTTAATACCTCAAGTCTCCTCTGCTACACAAATGTACTGGCTGCAGAGCTAGGGAATGACAAGCAGTATGTTTGTGTGACTGTCTCCAACCCAGCAAGGACACACTGTGAGGAACAAAGGCATTTTTGGACAGACAACTTGTTCAGTGTCTCACATTCAGCTTAATATCCCCACTCTCTTAATGCCAAGTTCCCAGCATGCAATTATGTCCTCGCTCACCACTAGAACACAGCTAGTGGTGGGGCCAAGATGGTTAGAAGACTGTGTCTGCTTTCCAGGGACTGGGCCACAGCCACTGCTGCTCATGACTCATCGTTACTCACAATGTGTTGTGGAGCTTATCGTGGATAGAACACGTCAATGTACAAATCAAATGTATGTATATAAAGGCTGACCTCAATAGAGACTGTTGTCATAGGGAGTAGGTGGTGTACAGTGGGGAGTGAAATATAAATGAAAATAAATATTGGTGGATGTTGAAAGATCATGTTTGCTACCTCGTCCTTGAATTTGTACACAGAAAACTGGATTTTTTTGAATATTTGATACACTGCCGATTTTGCAGGTTTTTCTACTTACAAAGCATGTAGAAGTATGTAGTTTTTATCATAGGTACACTTCAACTGTGAGAGACGGAATCTAAAACAAAAATCCAGAAAATCACATTTTATGATTTTTAAGTAATTAATTTGCATTTTATTGCATGACATAAGTATTTGATACATCAGAAAAGCAGAACTTAATATTTGGTACAGAAACCTTTGATTGCAAATACAGAGATCATACGTTTCCTGTAGGTTTTGACCAGGTTTGCACACACTGCAGCAGGGATTTTGGCCTACTCCTCCATACAGACCTTCTCCAGATCCTTCAGGTTTCGGGGCTGTCGCTGGGCAATACAGACTTTCAGCTCCCTCCAAAGATGTTCTATTGGGTTCAGGTCTGGAGACTGGCTAGGCCACTCCAGGACCATGAGATGCTTCTTACGGAGCCACTCCTTAGTTGCCCTGGCTGTGTGTTTCGGGTCGTTGTCATGCTGGAAGACCCAGCCACGACCCATCTTCAATGCTCTTACTGAGGGAAAGAGGTTGTTGGCCAAGATCTCGCGATACATGGCACCATCCATCCTCCCCTCAATACGGTGCAGTCGTCCTGTCCCCTTTGCAGAAAAGCATCCCCAAAGAATGATGTTTCCACCTCCATGCTTCACGGTTGGGATGGTGTTCTTGGGGTTGTACTCATCCTTCTTCCACCAAACACGGCGAGTGGAGTTTAGACCAAAAAGCTCTATTTTTGTCTCATCAGACCACATGACCTTCTCCCGTTCCTCCTCTGGATCATCCAGATGGTCATTGGCAAACTTCAGACGGGCCTGGACATGCGCTGGCTTGAGCAGGGGGACCTTGCGTGCGCTGCAGGATTTTAATCTATGACGGCGTAGTGTGTTACTAATGGTTTTCTTTGAGACTGTGGTCCCAGCTCTCTTCAGGTCATTGACCAGGTCCTGCCGTGTAGTTCTGGGCTGATCCCTCACCTTCCTCATGATCATTGATGCCCCAAGACGTTAGATCTTGCATGGAGCCCCAGACCGAGGGTGATTGACCGTCATCTTGAACTTCTTCCATTTTCTAATAATTGCGCCAACAGTTGTTGCCTTCTCACCAAGCTGCTTGCCTATTGTCCTGTAGTCCATCCCAGCCTTGTGCAGGTCTACAATTTTATCCCTGATGTCCTTACACAGCTCTCTGGTCTTGGCCATTGTGGAGAGGTTGGAGTCTGTTTGATTGAGTGTGTGGACAGGTGTCTTTTATACAGGTAACGAGTTCAAACAGGTGCAGTTAATACAGGTAATGAGTGAAGAACAGGAGGGCTTCTTAAAGAAAAACTAACAGGTCTGTGAGAGCCGGAATTCTTACTGGTTGGTAGGTGATCAAATACTTATGTCATGCAATAAAATGCAAATTAATTACTTAAAAATCATACAATGTGATTGTCTGGATTTTTGTTTTAGATTCCGTCTCTCACAGTTGAAGTGTACCTATGATAAAAATTACAGACCTCTACATGCTTTGTAAGTAGGAAAACCTTCAAAATCGGCAGTGTATCAAATACTTGTTCTCCCCACTGTATGCATGTTATAAGAATTCAACAGCCGTTCCATGAATTTAACAGCATCAGTATAACAAAGCTCAGTGACCTGTACTCAAATAATCAGAAAGGCACAGAATTTGAATAATGAAAACAGTTCAAACCCACACTGCTTTTTGAACAGTATGTATTTTCCTGCCAAGATTTCGTCAGTGTTGAAGTGACATGGACAATCAGGAATGCATACTATGCTTTTTAAACAATATCCTTTTTTCCTGCCAGGATTTCTTCATTGTATGCATTCCTGATTGTCCATTTCATTTCAACATACTGTACACTGGCTTTAAACTCACTGTCAGAGAAAGAGTTTGTTTTTGGTCAGGTGGAGATTTGGGAATTTTTCATGCGCATGGTCACCTTCAGAGTACATGGGAGATGTCACTAGAGATTGACATCCTGCTGTAGTGTCTCAGTGACCTAGAAAACAAAATATGCTGTAACAGCTGCCAAGAGGACAAACAGAAAAGTTTCCATCAAAAAAAGGAGAAGAATAGTTGTGTCCTCAAGTTATCATTCATAAAAGGCTCTTGTGTTTCCCCTGGTACAATGAATTAAGAGTAATTCAGAGAAATGTAATAGTATTATTATTATTTTAATTTGTTGTTTGCCCAGTCATTCATTAGCAGCTAATTTAATCAATTATAAATAAACATATAGTTAACCAATTAATAACCAGATCATTCTATCCTCTGCAAAAGTGTATCGGAAGCTAATTAAAAACAGTGAATCAAATTTAGTCATATGAAATATAAACAACCAGCTACAAACAGCTGCATGTAGATTATAATGCTGGGAAAGTATTCCCACTGCTTAAAGTATAATGAGAAAAGTAATCATCATTATGCACCTTTAAAAACATCAGTATGCATGCTGGATACAATACCAAAAGTAAACAGGCATATGTCAGAGAGAGTAACACCGTACACTGTCCAACCAATCAACATGTAAGATTGGAATCAGAACCGTCATTTCGAAACTAATATTGAACTATTCTGCAAATATGTAAAATATATACAGTACCAGTCAAAAGTTTGGACAAACCTACTCATTCAAGGGTTTTTCTTTATTTTTACTATTTTCTACATTTTAGAATAATAGTGAAGACATCAAAACTATGAAATAGCACATTTAGTAACCAAAAAAGTGTTAAACAAATCTAAATATATTTTATATTCTTCAAAGTAGCCACCCTTTACCTTGATGCTTCTTGAGGAATGCTTTTCCAACAGTCTTGAAGGAGTTCCCACATATGCTGAGCACTTGTTGGCTGCTTTTCCTTCACTCTTCAGTCCAACTCATCCCAAACCATCTCAATTGGGTTGAGGTTGGGTGATTTGAGGAGGCCAGGTCATCTGATGCAGCACTCCATCACTCTCCTTCTTGGTCAAATAGCCCTTACACAGCCTGGAGGTGTGTTTTGCGTATCGCTGCAGAATGCTGTGGTAGCCATGCTGGTTAAGTGTGCCTTGAATTCTAAATAAATCACAGACAGTGTCACCAGCAAAGCGCCCCCACACCATCACACCTCCTCCTCATTGCTTCACGGTGGGAACCACACATGCAGAGATCATCCGTTCACCTACTCTGTGTCTCACAAAGACACAGCGGCTGGAACCAAAAATCTCCAATTTTGACATTGGTTGTGTTTCTTGGCCCAAGCAAGTCTCTTCTTATTATTGGTGTCCTTTGGTAGTGGTTTCTTTGCAGCAATTTGACCATGAATGCCTGATTCACGCAGTCTCCTCTGAACAGTTGATGTTGAGATGTGTTACTTGAACTCTGTGAAGCATTTATTTGGGCTGCAATCTGAGGTGCAGTTAACTCTAATGAACTTATCCTCTGCAGCAGAGGTAACTCTGGGTCTTCCTTTCCTGTGGCGGTTCTCATGAGAGCACTTGATGGTTTTTACGACTGCACTTGAAGAAGCTTTCAAAGTTCTTGAAATTGCCATAATATGGACTTGGTCTTTTACCAAATAGGGCTATCTTCTGTATACCACCCCTACCTTGTCCCAACACAACTGATTGGCTCAAACACATTAAGAAGGAAAGAAATTCCACAATTTAACAATAAATAAATAAAAACCCTGGAATGAGTAGGTGTGCAAAACTTTTGACTGGTACTCTATATGTTTTGTAGCTAAGTAGCCATGATTGCTAACATTAGCTAGCGCTAGTCGGAAAATAGCTTGTTCTCTATTTGATAACTTCTTCAAATGGCGATCCAACATTATATGTTTACAAAAATCAACATTCTGACTGATCAAAACTCATTCTAACAGTATGGCTTTTTGTCTTATCCCTCTACAACAGACACGTTTTGGGCTTCCTTTGCACTCTCTGGAATGTTGATAGAGATGTGCTCCATCCTCCTCAGTGAATTTCATAAAAATGAAGTTAGTGAAACATTAAAACAGCTATCATTTTTTATGAAACTATACTAAATATATTCACACCACCAAATAATTGATTAAAATAAACTGTTTTGCAATGAAGTTCTACAGTAGCCTCAACAGTACTCTGTAGGGTAGCACCATGGTGTAGCCAGAGGAAAGCTAGTTTCCGTACTCCTCTGGGTACATTGACTACAATACAAAACCTTTGAGGCACATGGTTCTCACCCCTTTCCATAGACTTACACAATAATTACAACTACTTCCGGAGGACGTCCTCCAACCTATCAGAGCTTTTGCAGCATGAGCTGATATTTTGTTAACCCAATCAAAGGATCAGAAAATGAATCTAGTTTTGAAAGCATAAGCTACAGCTAGCTAGCACTGCAGTGCATAAATTGTGGTGAGTAGATGACACAAAGAGAAAGACAATAGTTGAACAGTTTTGAACTAATACATTTCTTAAAAAATGAAGGAGAAGCAAGAGAGAGAGAGAGAGAGCTAGCTATCTTTCGTAGTATTTTTTTTTCATTTTCACTTACTTAGCTAGCTAGTTTAGCCAACTCAAAGACCCAGCTCAAACAGAGAGTGATGCTATGTTAGCTAGCAGGCTATGGCTATCCAACACTGGAACTCTTCCAAGTCAAGGTAAGCTTTTGGTTTTATTAATTTATTCCCACCGGGGCCCGCCGGTGTAACTGTTAAACTGCTTGCTGACTGCACTGCATGATTATAGCAGGTTTACTAATGTGTTAGTTCTATTAGCTATGTTGACTATGACGTTAGATAACATGGTGACAACGAAGTAGCCTGTGTAGCGGTTTGGCGGTTGTGATATAAAAAAATTTTTCCTGGTCACAGACAGCTGATGTGTTATGCACTAAAATCAACAAGCGAAGGGAAAAGGTGAGAGAGGAGGAGAGTTCATAGACGCGAGAAGAAATTACAACGAGCAAAGTGATCATGCTGTTTGTATGTGGCTGCTATGAAAGTGAAGTGTGTTTGCGAGTGATCAGGGGTGTATTATTCTGCCGACTCTGTTCAAAGACGTTCATAAAAAATAAAATATAAATGTTATTAAAGTTGTATTTAATTTTTCATTTGTTCCACAAACAAACAAATAAAACATAAAACATTGTACAGCATAAAAACATTGAGCATGACATCCAGACATATCCTCCAACATAGCACACATACACAGTCAAATACTATCTCACAAGCTAAAATACAGAACTAAATGGGTTCACAAGCATAAGTAATTACCTCCCAATTTTAGAAACATGACAAATAAATTGCAACCAGCTTCTAGAATTGTCGTTTCTACCAGTGATCCTAGCAAACATTTGTTCATAAGATGCTACCTCCAACATTGATTATATCCACTGTTTCAGAGTAGGAGTGGAATGACCCTTCCAAATTCTAAAGATTACTCTAGCTGCTGTAACGATACCAACAGTGATCAGTGCAGATTCCTCGTGTTACATTAGGTAACTCTGTTCTATCGTCCAAGAGACATATTCTCGGTGAAACTGGATTTGTTAACCCCAACCATTCCTCCAGATATTTCAAAACATCCTTCCAGAAAGTATTTTTGGCATTTCCAACACAGAGAATTGATGGTCAGACCCATCTTATGAAGCCTTGTTGGGGTCCAATAAAACCTATGTAGTATCTATTATTGAGTAAGTTTCCCCCTGGCTTCCCTTATGTTCCTCCCTGAGCTGGACAAGATCTTCAACCAGTATCAACCTCAATTTCACACTTAAGGTCAATTTGCCATATTGTTCTGAGGTTTTTACAGTCTTTACTCTGCAGGTGACTAACTATTGAGTAAAAAATGGCTGCTTTATGTTTGGGTAATTCCAAATACTCAGCTATTGGGTTCTTTCCTGGATTTCACACATTCTAGGTTGATAAGTGGAAAGAACCAGACGACTGAATTCCCTGCCAAAAATAAATTAGGAAGCCTGCAGTATAGCGCTGAAAGGTGTCGTAGAAGCTGACAAAATATTTGTTTGTCAGCTTTTTGGGGAAAATGTCAGCTCTGGTATCACATTTGGCATGGCCAATTTCTAGAGTAATTACATGGCTACTTATTCTCATGTGTTTCATAAAAGTAGTAAAAATATAGCTCCTGTAAATGAAATACCAGGCTAATATGTATGTGAAATTGAAGCCCATGAAGCCACAACTGATAAGAAATGTCTCTATTAAAGTGACACCGACAGTATATTTGTGACACCTACAGTATATGCAATGCAAAAATTATGTGGCAACTGTTGATAATAAATGTGTCAATAACATAAAAACCTCATGTTTGAGAGAATGTTTGTTAACCGGCTATCAACAAAATCCAGGAAAGAACCCAATAGCTGAGTATTTGGAATTACCCAAACATAAAGCAGCCATTTTTTACTCAATATTTAGTCAGCTGCAGAGTAAAGACTGTAAAATCCTCAGAACAATATGTCAAATTGACCTTAAGTGTTTATTCCTGAACACACCAAGTCAAATATATCATTTCAAAACCTATACAAACTGGATGAGGCCTTCCAGGAAGAAGTACTGGAGATGCACTTACAGGAGAAGAGGCCAAAACAACATAAGGCTGGTGAAAACATTTCAGCCTTACTAACCATGTCACCAGTAATCATATTAGCTCCAGAGTCTGCTTGACTCCTCTGACTTTACTGACTTCCCCTGCCAATGCGAGGAGCACTGGGCCAGGAGCTACTGATAAAGCCTTTTGGACAGAAGCTCACAGGGCTGTATCACCGCAATACAGGACGGAATAGAAAGGGAAAGCATCTGACCCCGTCTACACCAGTAAAATTACATATGTCAAATCGCTTCCTGTGATTGGATGAAGGTCAGACAGTGAGGTTGGAGGTTTCTGGTCGAGTGTCTGATTGTGATTGGCTGTGGATGACCACCTCCGGAGGCGGTTGAGACACCATTAGAAATATCAGTTGTTAAAAGCAATGAGAAATTCGCATAGAGCTGGATCAGCATGTATGGAAAAAGTAAGAAAAAGCATGGCAACCAATGTTAAAAATGGGAACCATGACACAGCAAAATGAAGACATTGAGACATCTGTTTACATCTTGTATGAAATGACTTCAACGGATAGTTGTTGGTGGTCCTGAGTAAGTAGAATTAAACGATGGGGTTATTATGTAACTTCAGTCAAGAAACAAGTAGGACCCCATGGGCACATCAGTCCTGTTGGGGTAAGAGAGTGTGATTAGCCAGCCACAATAAACTGTCAGAGTTCATACAATTCTGAAAGTCTCAAACTTCTTCAGAGACAGCCTATCAAAAACTTGACGTGTGTCTATGTGCAAGCAGACATGCATGAGGGCTTAAGAATGGTGAGTGAGTGACTGAGAGCGAGCCAACTACAGTATACATGGATAGCTGTAGTGTAACAAGACACAGTACAGACCCTGAAACTGAAAGTGTCACTGTATTCTCCATCAAGGAAGGAGCAGAACATTTCCCCTGGCTAACAACAATATTTTCTGCGGTGGAGGCTAACACATATCCTAATTTTGACTGTATTTTCTCCTGATACTGCTAAAGAGAAAGCAATATTCAGACAATAAGGCTACAATGCCCATTTACAGAGGAATGAGAGTGGAATGCAGCCCGGGGCTCTGCCTTGAGGCCACACTAGTAATTAGTTAGCACTGAACAATATGTTTATCTGCTTCCCAATTATTCTAGATAGCAGAAACAAGAGAAGGGAGGGAGTGGGCGGATGTGTGTGTGTGGAGTATGGATGGGGATGAGTGTGTGTGTTCCTGTTGAAGCAGCTTGAGTCCACTTCTCCCCAACATGTTGGATCACATAAAAAACCAAGCTAAGTGGCAGATTTTCATTACTGGTGAAAATAGTATAGGTAAATGTAGGCCTAATACTGTTTGAGCTTTCTCAGAACAGTGGATTATCAACATCCACAGGCTTACTTCTTCTTCATTGTGACCAGCTCCCCCAGGCTCCAATGTCAGTGAGGATGACAGTGGGGAAAATACAAGGATATTTTAAGATAATAGCCTATCCTATCCTATCCAGACTTAAACAAACTCTGAAAAAATGAATTTTTTTCTCTTTTACAGTTTCATTTTTAAATGTTTATGCAATTCAAGCCAAGGCAAATCCCAGTATTGAGATTCTGTTGATGTTTGACAGTTATACATCATTTAAAAGCAGAAATGTGATCTGAAAATGACAATTGATCATAATGTATTCTTCCTCTTCAAGTATACTACAGTACAGACAAGTTATTCTGACTACAAAAACAAACGGTTCCCCAAATCATAACTCTAAATGCCTTGTGGGCACCAGACACTCTGTAGGCTAAATATTCCAGAACTCTCCTTTGCTTCAATAATCCCAGGCATGTGTCAGCACTGTAGTGATGAGGCCACCCATAGCTATTAATTGTCACACTTTTATTAATATTTTATTAATTTATTATATTAATTATTGTCACACTTTTCAATGACCCTAGCGTAAGCCTGTCTCTTTGTTTACCTTTAAAGCAATGCTGTGCACTGTGCCTGGATAGGTGAAAAACGTCAGGCCACAGCTCTCACTCAGCCAAATATTGGCCATTAGGATGATCTGAAATGTGAAGCTTACTCACATCCTATATTCTATTCCCTACAGAGGAAGCTGAGAGAGAGGGAACAACACAATATCTGAAAACTGTGTGGAGTTTCTCCCATTCTTCTCTCAGATCCTCTCAAGCACTGTCAGGTTGGATGGGGAGCGTTGCTGCACAGCTATTTTCAGTTCTCTCCAGAGATGTTTGATCGGGTTCAAGTCTGGGCTCCGGCTGGGCCACTCAAAGACATTCAGAGACTTGTCCCGAAGCCACTCCTGCATTGTCTTGGCTGTGTGCTTAGGGTCATTGTCCTGTTGGAAGGTGAACCTTCGCCCCAGTCTGAGGTCCTGAGCGCACTGGATCAGGTTTTCATCAAGGATCTCTCCGTACTTTGCTCTGTTCATCGTTGCCTCGATCCTGACTAGTCTCCCAGTCCCTGCCCGCAAAAAACACCCACACAGCATGATGCTTCACCATAGGGATGGTGCCAGGTTTCCTCCAGAAGTGACGCTTGGCATTCAGGCCAAAGAGTTCAATCTTGGTTTCATCAGACAAGAAAATCTTGTTTCTCATGGTCTGAGAGTCCTTTAGGTGCCTTCTGGCAAACTCCAAGCGGGCGGTCACATGCCTTTTACGGAGGAGTGGCTTCTGTCTGGCCACTCTACCATAAAAGCCTCATTGGTGGAGTGCTGCAGAGATGGTTGTCCTTCTAGAAGGTTCTCCCATCTCCACAGAGGAACCATCGGGTTCTTGGTCACCTCCCTGACCAAGGCCCTTCTCCCCTGATTGCTCAGTTTGGCCGGGCGGCCAGCTCTAGGAAGAGTCTTGCTCGTTCGAAACTTCTTCCATTTAAGAATGATGGAGGCCACTGTGTTCTTGGGGACCTTCAATGCTGCAGAAATATTTTGGTACCCTTCATAAGATCTGTGCCTCGACACAATTCTGTCTCGGACCTCTACGGACAATTCTTTCGACCTCATGGCTTGGTTTTTGCTCTGATATGCACTGTCAACTGTGGGACCTTATATAGACAGATGTGCCTTTCCAAATCATGTCCAATCAATTGAATTTACCACAGGTGGACTCCAAGAAGTGTTCTCCTTGTTTATTTATTATTTCAGTCATAGTTAGTATTTCGTATTTTTGGCTGTCTGCCTGTTTTTTGGAGTCTTATTTGCGCCGCCTTTCTTTTTTGTGTAAAGTCTGTTATTTTGTATCCTGGCTTCTGGACCATCAGTAAAGTTTCTTGTTTCACCATCTCTGCCAACTGCCTACTGTCTAACCTGCACCGCACCTGGGTCACACCTCACACCAACCCTTACAGAAAACTGAGCCACTATGGACCCAGCGGAGGCAGCACAGTATCATAGCGCATCGGCAACGCAGGGAGCCATGCTGAACCAGCTCGACCGCAGCCTGCAGCAAATCACAGAGAATCTCCGCCAGCTGACGATCGCCGTGCAGAGCTGGGTGGACACCCGACCAGCACCGGCAGCCAGTGGAGCCTGCGACATCGCAGGAACCCCGCCTACCACCTCTGGAGAGGTACGACGGACATCCAGAGGGCTGCAGTGAATTCCTCACCCAGTGTTCCCTGATATTCAGCCTACAACCCTCCTCCTTCCCGACGGAGCAGGGCCGGGTGGCCTACATTATCACTCTGTTGAAGGGTCGGGCCCTTTCCTGGGCTACCGCGGAGTGGGTGAGCCAAACTCTGGCGTGCTCCGATTCCTACCTATTCACCCGGGAGCTACGCAAGGTGTTCGACACCTCTCGAGTGGTGTCGGGGCATGAGGCCGGAAGGCGGCTCACGGCCTGTAAGCAGGGTGACCGTTCGGTGGCGGACTACTCCGGGGAGTTCCGGACCCGGGCTCAAGAGACAGGATGGGAGGAGGCCGCCCTGGTCGTCCTTTACGTTCAGGGGCTATCGGAGGGGATGAAGGATGAACTCTCCTTCAAGGAGCTGCCTGAGCGACTGGACGGCCTCGTCGACCTCTAAGTGCGGGTAGACAATAGGTGTCGTGAGAGGGTGCACGAGAGAGGCATGACGCAAGACACGACTCCGCGTCCCCTCTATCAGCCTGGAGGCTTTCCACCGATTCAGGGAAGAGACGCCTCAGGAGGAGGCTATTCAGCTGGGTGCGGCACGCTTGTCCAGGATGGAGAGGCAGAGGCGTCTGCACCAGGGACGTTGCCTGTACTGCGGCCAGACAGGTCACCACTGCGAATCATGCCCGGAGAAGCCGGGAAATGGGAGGGCTCGCTAGTGTCGGGAGGGGTGCTAACGAGCTGGAACCGAAACCAAACTCCAGAGACTCCCAGACTTTTCTCCCCGTCAGGGTTCAGTGGGCCCGCGCTGCACGTCGGAAGCATGCACTGGTTGATTCTGAGGGCACGGGAAACCTGATGGACGCGGGGCTGGCCCAAGGGTGGAGTGTTATGTTACTCTCCCTCTTCGAGCAGGTTCCGGTCATGGGCCTGAACGGCCGGCCATTGGGGTCGGGCTTCATCACCCGGCGCACTGTTCCCGTGTATGTCCAGGTGGCGGGGGGTCTATGGGAGGACATCCAGTTTTTCATTGTGGACTCTCCGGAGTGTCCCCTCATCCTCGGGCACCCCTGGCTGGTCGCCACAAACCCTGGATAGACTGGTCCACGGGGCGGCTCATCCAGCCCCCGTACTGTTCTGGTCTCCACCTACCACTCATCAGCCTAAACCACCGTCCCAGACCACCTACCAGTCCTCACCTCTTCCCCAGGTCCCGCTATCTGAACCGCCTACCGCCCTAGCGGCGGCTACAGACTCCAAACCGCCACCGGGAGGACAGCGGCTACAGACTCCGTCACTGGCCCAGACCTCGCAGGCGTTCCCCGGGAGTATTGGGATCTGGGGGAGGTGTTTAGTAAGAGGTGTGCCAAGGGCCTACCTCCTCATAGCCATACGACTGTACTATCAATCTCCTACCGGGCGCAATGCCCACAAGAGGGTGATTGTTTTCCTTGTCCCGGCTGGAGACACTGGCCATGAGGGAGTATATTGACGAGGCACTCGTCGAGGGTCACATCTGTCCCTCTACCTCACCCGCGGGCACGGGCTTCTTCTTTGTTGGGAAAAAGGACGGTGGGCAGCGGCCGTGCATTGATTACCGGGCGTTCAACGACATCACGGTTAAGAACCGCTACCCACTCCCCCTGATGACGACGGCATTCAATTTTTAGGGCCTTCCTCTGACACCGCCTTGTATAGAGGTCCTGGATGGCAGGAAGCTTGGCCCCAGTGATGTACTGGGCCGTACGCACTACCCTCTGTAGTGCCTTGCGGTCGGAGGCCGAGCAGTTGCCATACCAGGCAGTGATGCAACCAGTCAGGATGCTGTCGATGGTGCAGCTGTAGAACCTTTTGAGGATCTGAGGACCCCGCCATGCCAAATATTTTCAGTCTCCTTAGGGGGAATAGGTTTTGTCGTGCCCTCTTCACGACTGTCTTGGTGTGCTTGGACCATGTTAGTTTGTTGGTGATGTGGACACCAAGGAACTTGAAGCGCTCAACCTTCTCCACAACAGCCCTGTCGATGAGAATGGGGGCGTGCTCGGTCCTCTTCTTTTTCCTGTTGTCCACAATCATCTGATCGTGGGACGTATGGACTGGTACGTGAGAAGTGTTCTCCCTGTTTATTTATTATTTCAGTCATAGTTAGTATTTCGTATTTTTGTCTGTCTGCCTGTTCTTTGGAGTCTTATTTGCGCCACCTTTCTTTTCGTGTAAAATCCGTTATTTTCTATCCTGGCTTCGGGACCATCAGTAAAGTTCCTTGTTTCATCATCTCTGCCTACTGCCTACTGTCTAACCTGCACCGCACCTGGGTCACATCTCACACCAACCCTTACACATGTTGCCTCTTGACTATTCTCAAACAGCCCTCTCTGTACTAGGCCTTGTGGGAGCATCTCCCATTAGCCTGTGTGTGGTGGAAACTTCATTCTGGAATGTGTTGCTCTTAAACTCAGCCAACAAGCAAAGTCCCAGGAGTGTCACACTCCAGCTTTTCAAAACTCTAAAATAGGTAGAAACACAGCGGCTGCCATTACGAAAGAGTGAGTGATACATTTACCCCTAACAGGTAGTTTTATCACAGCAACACACTTTTTAACCTGAGGTTTTTATTTTATAGATGATAACATTGGCGTGACCTAAGCATGTATTCATATGACAAAACAACCAACCACACAGCGTTCACAAGGCCTACCCCACAACTCAATCTCCACAAATTGATGATATTTATCTTTATAGATGTAGGAGCGTGTATATACGGTGGTACAATCGGCTGGTTTAATGTCAGCCTTAACTGGGAGAACTCATTTTCATGTCTGGATTATAAAATGGCTATAATTTGCTCATGGTATCATAAATCTATATACATTTACATTTTAGTCATTTAGCAGACTGTCACAAATTCAGCCGAGGCTGCCCCTCCTTTCGCCGTTCGTCGTCACCGGCTTACTAGCCACTACCCCTCCATTTATCATCACTCCATGTGTCTTGTCTTGTCTTGTCAATCACACACACCTGGTACTCATTCCCTCATTAGTCTGTGTATAAGTGTTCCCTCTGCCCCTTTGTCCTTTGTGAGTGATTGTTCATTGTGAGAGTGAGTAGCTCGCTTGCTGCCCTTTATTCATGTACACTGAATAAACTCTGGATTTCGGTGTTTTACCTCCTGCACCTGACTCCGTCATTCACACCTCTATGGAGTCAGCAGGAGAAGAGCGCATGCCTGGAATAGTGGGTCCAGGAACATTCCACTATGCTGGCCAGCTTGGGGGAAGCGATGGATCGGGTTCTTCAGGTCGTCAAACGCCTGGAGAGAAGAGGAACCGATCCGTCGAGACCAGCTGGCCAACCAGATCCAGCCACCTACATCACAGCACCCGGAGGGATCCAGATATCTCGACCACAGGCGTTCGATGGGACGCCGGCTCTATGTCAGGGATTCGTTCTCCAACTGGAGCTGTACTGCTCCAGTGTCAGGCCGGCGCCATCAGATTGAGAGCAGGTGTCCATCCTCATTTCCTGCCTCTCGGGGGAAGCCCTGGAGTGGGCCAACGTGGTTTGGAGAAAAGGAGGAGCCGCGTTGGAGGACTACAGGGAGTTCGCCCGACTATTTTGGGCGGTATTCGATCACCCGCCCAAGGGTCGAGAGGCGGGTGAGCAGCTGGTCCACTTGAGGCAGGGGACGAGGACAGTACAGGAGTTCGCGCTGGGGTTCCGGATTCTGGCAGCAGGATCCGGGTGGAACGAGCGGGCCCTGATCAACCAGTTCCGGTGCCATCTACGGGAGGACGTCCGACGGGAGCTAGCCTGCCGTGACACCAGTTTTTCTTTTACCGAAATGGTGGACATGGCCATTCGTCTGGATAACCTGCTGGCAACCAGAGGACGTCCTGGAGGAGGTCTGCCCGTTCCAACCTGGATCCAGAGCTCATGGAGATGGGTGGTACCGCGCACCGAGAGAGCGGAAGACGACAGCGCCAGTGCCAAATGGATGGCACGAAGGGACATTCCACCACACGTTGTCGTCAGCACTCTTTTGGGTCAGGAGGCGGCCGGCAGGGCACTCTCGCATCACCCCAGGTATTGAGCACCCACACTTGTTCAGAGCCCTCTGCTGCGCACTGTACCATACCCATATACTTCCCTGATTACATGAGTTCCCAAGTGTAAGGCGCTAGTAGATTCAGGCACTGCTGGGAATTTTATGGATAAAACTTTCGCACGCCGCCAGGACATTTAATTAGTTCCCCTATCCATTCCACGCCCCATCAGAGCACTTGATAGTCGACCATTAGGGTCAGGGTTGATAAAGGAGGTCACGGTACCAGTCACCATGATCACACAGGAGACGTATTGTGAGCAGGTCACTTATTCCATCATTGAGTCTCCTGCTTTCCCTGTGGTGTTAGGTATTCCGTGGCTAGCACTCTACAACCCGACTTTCTCATGGCGTGGTCACGAGAGTGTCAGGTTAGGTGTCTGGGTGTTTCCGTTGGTGCAACCACGGTGGAAAGTCCAGACGGTGCCTCCACCGTGCGCATTCCCCCCGAATACCATGATCTGGCACAAGTTTTCTCCAAGAATAAAGCAACTAAATTGCCACCTCATCGGGCGGGGGATTGCGCAATAAACCTTCGGGTAGACGCTGTACCTCCCAGGAGTCATGTGTATCCCCTGTCGCAGGTGGAGACGGAGGATATGGAGACATACGTCACCGAGTCCCTGCGCCAGGGGTACATACGTCCCTCCACTTCACCCGCCTCCTCAAGTTTCTTTTTTGTGAAGAAGAAAGACGGCGGTCTGCGCCCGTGCATTGACTATCGACCACTGAACAAGGAGACGATTAGATTTAGTTATCCTCTCCCCCTCATTCCATCAGTGGTTGAGTCATTGCATGGAGCACGCTTCTTCACCAAATTAGATCTCAGGAGTGCATACAACCTGGTGCGTATCCGAGAGGGAGATGAGTGGAAGACAGCATTCAGCACAACCACAGGGCATTATGAATACCTGGTAATGCCCTATGGTTTGATGAATGCTCCCTCAGTCTTCCAGTCCTTTGTGAATGAGGTGTTTTGGGACATGCTTGGTCGCGATGTAGTGGTCTACATTGATGACATCTTGGTGTATTCCGCTGCACGCTCCGAGCATGTGTCCCCGAGCATGTGGTTCGCAAAGTACTGGCCCGACTGTTGGAAACTGACCTTTATGCTAAGGCAGAAAAGTGTATGTTTTTCCAGCAGTCCATCTCCTTCCTCGGATATCGCATTTCTACCACAGGTGTGGAGATGGAGAGCGACCGCATTGCAGCCGTGTGTAATTAGCCGACTCCAACCACGGTAAAGGAGGTGCAGCGCTTCCTTGGCTTTGCCAACTATTATCGGAGGTTTATCCGGGGCTTTGGCAAGGTCGCAGCTCCCATTACATCTCTGTTGAAGGGTGGGCCGTCCCAGCTCCGCTGGTCTGCTGAGGCTGACAGGGCCTTCAGTTACCTGAGGGAACTGTTCACCTCGGCCCCGGTACTGGCCCACCCCGATCCATCACTACCGTTCGTAGTGGAGGTGGATGCGTCCAAGGTTGGGATGTGAGTCAACACTCAGGCACGCCACCCAAGCTCCGCCCCTGTGCCTTCTTCTCAAAGAAGCTCAACCCGGCGGAGCAGAACTACGGCGTTGGTGATCGGGAGCTGTTGGCTGTTGTCCGAGCTCTGACCGTGTGGAGACATTGGCTCAAGGGGGCGAAACACCCTTTCCTCGTCTGGACGGACCACCTTAACCTGGAGTACATCCGGGCAGCGAGGAGGCTGAACCCTCGCCAGGCCAGGTGGGCCCTATTCTTCACCCGGTTTGATTTCACACTGTCATACATTCCGGGTACGAAGAACGTGAAGGCAGACACACTTTCCCGGCTGTATGATACAGAGGAGAGGCCCAGAGACAATACCTCCATATTGCCAGACTCATGCATTGTGGCGCCGGTAGTATGGGCGATGGACGCGGATATTGCGCAGGCATTACGCACAGATCCATCTCCACCGCAGTGTCCAGCTGGGCTGCAGTACGTGCCTGCGTTTATCCGTGATCGTCTGATCTACTGGGCACACACGTCACCCTCCTCTGATCACCCAGGTATCGGTCGTACAGTGCGCTCCCTGACCAAAAAGTACTGGTGGCCTACCTTGGCTAAGGACGTGAGGGTGTAAGTTTCCTCCTGCTCAGTGTGCGCCCAGAGTAAGGCACCTCCCAGCGGGTAAGTTTACCAGTTCCACAACGACCATGGTCTCATTTGAGTGTTGATTTTTTAAACTGATCTGCCCCTCTCTCAAGGGAACACCACCATCCTGGTCGTTGTGGACCGCTTTTCGAAGGCCTGCCGCCTCCTTCCTCTGCCCGGTCTCCCCACGGCTCTGCAAACTGCGGAGGCCCTGTTTACACACGTCTTCCGGCACTACGGGGTACCAGAGGATATAGTGTCTGACCGAGGTCCCCAGTTCACGTCAAAAATCTGGATGGCATTCATGGAACGTCTGGGAGTCTCGGTCAGCCTGACCTCTGGGTTTCACCCTGAGAGTAATGGGCAGGTGGAACGGGTAAATCAGGATGTGGGTAGGTTCCTGAGGTCCTATTGACAGGACCGGCCGGGGGAGTGGTCGGTGTTCCTGCCATGGGCAGAATATGCCCAGAACTCTCTCCGCCACTCCTCTACGGTGGATGACTGGTTTCGGTGCGGGGAGGAGACGTGGAACGCTGACGTGCGTCGTCAGAAGGCAAACGCTGAACGTCACCGCAGTGAGGCCCCCGTCTTTGTACCGGGGGATCGGGTCTGGCTCTCGACCCGGAATCTGCCCCTCCGCCTGCCCTGCCAGAAGCTGAGCCCGCGGTTTGTAGGGCTGTTCAAAGTCCTGAGGAGAATCAACGAGGTCACATGTAGGTCATTACTCCCCACTGATTACCGTATTAACCCCTCGTTTCATGTGTCTCTCCTCAGGCCGGTGGTGGCTGGTCCGCTCCAGGAGTCTGAGGTGCGTGAGGTCCCTCCACCTCCTTTGGACATCGAGGGTGCACCGGCGTACTCTGTCCGTTCCATACTGGATTCAAGGCACCAGGTGAAGGGCCTTCAGTACCTCGTGGAGTGGGAAGGGTACGGTCTGTTGAGGGACTTCCATCGTCGCCATCCGACTCGCCCTGCTCCGCGTCCTCTTGGCCGTCCCCGAGGCCGGTGCGCATCAAGGGGGGGGGAGGTATTGTCACGAATTCAGCCGAGGCTGCCCCTCCTCCTTGCTCGGGCAGGTTTCAGCGTTCATCGTCACCGGCTTACTAGCCACTACCGCTCCATTTATCATCACTCCATGTGTCTTGTCTTGTCTTGTCAATCACACACACCTGGTACTCATTCCCTCATTAGTCTGTGTATAAGTGTTCCCTCTGCCCCCTTGTCCTTTGTGAGTGATTGTTCATTGTGAGAGTGAGTAGCTCGGTTGAGCTACTCTTTCCTTGTATGTAGCCAAAGGGGATTTTCCATTGTGCTAGTTTTGTTTTGACGCTTGCTGCGCTTTATTCATGTACACTGAATAAACTCTGGATTTCGGTGTTTTACCTCCTGTGCCTGACTCCGTCATTCACAACTCATCACACAGACGCTCTTATCCAGAGCGATTTACAGTTAGTGAGTGCATACATTTTTCATACTATATAAGAGAAATGCTTTCCCAAATTGCTAAGATTTTAACTCATTAGTTTCATGTCTGAGGCAGCAGCTCTGATAGAAAAACTGAGATGGGAAATTAACAAAGAAAATCATTCTGTTATTCCATCTGAGCTTTCCCCCTGTTAGGCATTAACAATGCTGTTGTGAGAGTAAGACTCAAGTACTGCAGACGATTTCAACCTGTTACAGTATGAGTAATGCTTTATAAATAAAAAGGTGTTCGATAGTGATTGATAGACAAGACTGTAGATGCACTTAGCTCCAGGCACACAGGTATTACTGTAATTCTGGTCAGTCTGTTACTCAGGCTTGGGCCTTACGTTTTTTGGTGGTTCAGACTACACAGAGATCTAGGCCACCCAACTCACCTTAGAGTACCCATGGAATATTCACATCCAGCAGCCCATTTAGAAAATCCTTCATTCAAAATGCATCCACAGCTGAACTGGGGGTTACAGTAGAGAATAGGCCGGGGAGGTTCAGAAGAGCTCCATAACATTTAGCTATAGGGTATTTCACCTCTCACACAGCCACTGCATAAAATATCTACAAACCTAATGTAGTGCATTAGGCCTTTGTTGCTCTGGAATATCATTTTGGCAATGGATCAGCTACACGTCTCGTCAAGTGTCAGAAGTGATTGGCATGAGGCATTACGTTACATTAGACAGTCAGAGAACAACCACTCATAGGGGATTGGAAAACCAAAAAGACTTGCTCGCTGCACATGTTCATTCTCACACTACTGAGATTCTCAGATGTACGGTATCCATATTAGGAACACTGTCATTCCTCCGGAACAGGTGAGTGGTGAACATTTTCCTAATATGGATTCAGTACACCTACTAGTCTACATGAGTAAAGCTGATACCCTGACGATCGATAGACATAACCACAGTCAGGAGTGTGGCCACCCAGCCAGATGACCTTGGTTCATTGGTAGAGTGAGTGAGGCAGTAGCACAACACTGTAGAAAGCCTGACCACCCTTATGAACCTGGACTGACATGACTGTGGAACATAGACAATGTTAACACAGTGTGAATGAGAGGAAAGGTGACAGAGGCAATGTAGAACATGTCCACACACAGGACTATGAAATGACTTGACTATGGAACACTGACGTGTTCACATGGTGTAAATGAAAGGAAATGTGACATTGTCAAAGGGCTTTTGTAAAACATGTCCACTCACAAAAACATGGTCTGCCATGAGGCTAGCTAGCTTTAGGACCGTGGACAGCGGTCGCTAAGTCGCTGACTCATCTCCCTGCCATAGAACATACAGCCAGGCCACTTGCGGAACACACACAGGTTAATCCATAGCTGCCTGTCACAAGGCATTTCCTATTCTGAGGAGACATCTTCTGTCTTTAGAGCACGGCATGCAATCTAAATGAGAGGAGCAACTTTTTCACAAGGTTATAATTTTTGTTTGTAGTCAAGGAGCCTTGTTAACACCCTGCCCTGCTTTATATGTTTTTTATAGTTTGATGGTTCTTAAAAAATATTTTGTGGCAAAATGCATTAATGATAAATGTCAAAACATGGGTGACAAATGCCTACTGCATTAATATGCATGTACCTGCCAAAATAAAGGAAACACTTGAGTAAATGAAGGATGCAAAGTATATTGAAAGCAGGTGCTTCCATACACGTGTGGTTCCTGAGTTAATTAAACAATTAACATCCCATCATGCTTAGGGTCATGTATAAAAATGCCCAGTTGCCCATTATTTTGGCTACCATGGCTTAGTGCCGGGCGATATATCGAATTCATTTGATTAATTAGAATGTATGTTTTTGCGTGATATTCCAAATGCCTGTATCGCAATAATCAGTTTTTTTGTATTATTTATGAGCGTTTATGTCCGCTTGTTCTCATGTCTTTTTGTCTTGTCTCCTTCGCTCCTTCTGTTGTGCAACTTCCCATTTACACCAGAGATCTGTATATAATGACAAAATGCACGTCTCCGCCCTAAAAATGGGAGTCGTTGTCCCAATGGGCAGGCGACAAGCTTAGATCCAAAATAAGCCCATAGAAAAGCATTGGCCTTATTTTGGACATATTTTAACGAGTGAAACCTCTAGCTTTGCCTCTTCCTCTGGTTTACACACACACACACACCAAGCCCCTCCCCCTTCCACTCACAACAACAAAGATGAGAGATTACTTCTTCCTCAACTCGCTAATTGCATTTGTCGTTCGGTCCAGCAGAATCATTCATATGGATACCGAAACACAGGGAGACATAATTTTACCGTAATGTAGAAGTTAACCTTTCTAATGATACCCTTTTTATGCCTAGAAAATGAATGCGTGCTGCATTTTGTCTAGTTTGTGTTTTATAAATGTGCAATAAACATCAAACACAGTTATATAAAGAATTGGCAACTCGTTCTCATTCTGAGAATTAAGGTAGGCCGCTTGATTTCAACATCTGAACAAAGTGGACAGGCTAACATGCTGTTCAAACAGTTGGAGACTGACAGAAAAGTGTGTTCATAACAATTCAACTGTTCTGCCTTGTTAGCTAGCAAATACATCCAAGTTGGCTAAACTTGAAATATAAAGATTAGCTGGCTATTCACTAGCATGTGGGCTTGTGCTTGAGAGATTGTTTATGAGACTTGTGTTAATTTTCTATAACCTGATGCAAGAAGTTAGTCATTATTAGTGGATGTGCATTATGCATGGTTCTGGTTACATTTGTAACAAAAAAAGCAATTTTCATAGACAGACTTGAAAGCCAGATCAGTGATTATTGCAAAAAAGCAGGTTAAACTAGTTTGATTAAAAAAATTAAATAATTACATTAGTGGGTGGTATGGTTGTGGAAGGCTTATTTTATACTAGGTATAACTTCATTAGATTATTGCTAACTGTTTGAAATCCAGTGTATTTGACCTTTAATTGTACAACAAAGCTTATTTAAAGAAAACATTAAAAAAATATAAGATATATATTGTGAATCGCCCATAAGTTTGAAAAAAAATTCAAAATATGATTTTTAGGTTATATCGCCCAGCCCAGCTCTACCATGGCTAGAATGAAGAGATCTCAGTGACTTTCAAAGAAGGGTCTCAAAGGTACATAGGGGGCTTTAAATGGTGTGTGTGTGTGTGTGTGTGTGTGTGTGTGTCTGTGTGTCCGTCACCAGATCTCAATCCAATTGAACACTTCTGGGAGATTCTGGAGCGGCGCCTGATACAGCGTTTTCCAACACCAACAAAACACTAAATGATGGAATTTCTTGTGGAAGCCTCCAGTAGAGTTCCAGACACTTGTAGAATGTATGGCAGGGCGCGTTGAAGCTGTTCTGGCGGCTCGTTGGGGTTTCCTTTATTTTGTCAGTTACCCGTATTTTAGTCAACATGATCTGAGAGTATTCCAATGCAGAGGCAATTTTCATATTTAGAAATGGGGAAATGTAAACTTTCCTCATGTTCTCGGTGGACTGCGAAGGATTAAATCCTAAAATTAAAAATATAAGAAAATAACTAATGTAAATGTAAACACGATCAGCTCCAATGGATATGCTGCTTTTCTCAGGGGGGTGTTAACTGAATCAACTGGTGTTAGCTGTTAACATGAGTTGTGTGAAATTCGTTAGCTACTGTTGTCATATCAATAGTATATTCCTTCGAGCCTTCGTTACATTTAACAGTGGTTCAAGATATCCTTTGTCAGGTTCATTGAGTTTTAACAACACCAGAAAACAACGATGCAGATAATTGAATTGTCATAAAAACGCAATTACAGTGGGTTGTGTGGTTGGCTGGAGTTCACAGAGGCAAAAAACGAACTAGTGATGTGGCCCCCACTGAATCTCCATTTTGAGTAAGATGCTGTTTGTTAAGAACTTAACACAGAGTCACTCACCCTCAAAGGTGAGTTTGGGGTGAGTTGAAAATGTGCAACGTTACTGGAGATGCCAAGTTATTTTGGAGAAGCCTTCATTTTCCAGTTGATTTGCTTGTGTGTATGTGTGTTGTGCCAGCGGCGGTGTGAGGCACTGATAGAGGTAATGGGCTGTGTGATCAGAGGGCTGCTGATCACAGGTCCAGGTGGGACCCTGCTGTTCTGCCCAGGAGCAAGGTACTCACCCTAATTACTTTGGTAAATATCCAGCCAAGTAATATTAATAATTTATTCAAAATGTAAGCTGTAGAACGAAGACGCCCTAGGTAAGGGCATCTGCTCTGCCAATATGAAATCAGCAATTTAAATCACTTTAACCCCAAAACACATCAACAAACTATCAAGGACATCAGTAGCTTAACTAAGTGGCTTGTTGCACCCTCAAACACGATTCAGTAAAAAAGTCCTATCCCTTTTATTCAGTGCCATACTCCAGAAATCACCAGGACATATGAATGACCCTGTGAAAATCAGCCAAACAACACACGTCAGAACCGATACCACTGGATAGGAAACAAGTCAAGTGACGCTCAGGCTTCTTGCTGAGCTGAACATAAGTCCTTTAAATTATGCACTGAACGGTGGTAAGGGGGAAAAACCTTACAAGTGAAATAATGAGATTCTAAATGGACATGAATTCATTCCAATTCAAGTCAATACATTTCATTACCAAACAAGTAAATAAAGACAATATTGAAAAATATAGAGTCACTTCAATTTGAGAACCTTTCAATGTGGTCCATGACAAACTGTCTTTGTTATTATAAACCTTAAGTTGTCAGCTATCAGGTTAATTGACTCTTCTCTCAAGAGACCATACGCTGCCACAGCCACCAACAGGAAAACCAAGCTGAAGCATACTGGCAATGACCACAAGCTGTTTTCTAGCCTGGTAACACGATCTAAGAACATTTCTTCCATTAGCCTCGAGGACAAACCAAGGTTGCGTTCCACCACAACAGCAGAAAAGCTATGACTGATTCACACTATAGGGCCGACCCAAACCGTACTGTGCTGGCTTGGATATTTTATTCTCATATGATCCTTTCCAGCATGGTTCCAGCAAGTATGGTGGAAACGTAACCACTAGGCCAGCCCAGTACAGATCAGCTTGGATTGGCTCGGTTTGGCAAACAATCTAGATAACATCATCTTTACAATCTAATACATTTCTTCAAATTCAATTCACTATCACTGTATGAGTCACAGCAGCATGTCAATACTAGTTTACAAGCCTGGCATTAGGGCATGGCAGAAAGGTCATAGTGAGGTCACAGTAGTACTGTGCCACCACGGCTACATCCTCTGACCCTGCAGCTCTGTTTCTTCACACACTGAAGTGCTACACAACGCCACAGTGTGATGAGACAGAGTCAGACAGACAGTCAGACAGTCAGCCAGACAGACAGACATACAGGCGGTGAGATGAAAGAGTGTTTGTGAGCTGTGTCTGCTGTTACGTAACATAACAACAGGTTCCTCAGGAAGTCATTTGTCACGTTGCAGGACTTACAGCCACACTTTGGTGCTCCAACCAAACAATGTCATAGTGGCCGATTGATTCCCTCAGCACCATGTAGTAGGGGATGGAGAGAGAGGGAGAGAGGATCGATGGGGCTAGTTCCACAGACAGAAAGGCAATCAGGCCTGCCATGTCAGGAGTCCTTCCCTCCAGCACAGTACGGTTTCAGACGATCAGCACAGGCGTTGGTTGTGTGATCCTCCCCCGTCTTTAAGTGTGTGAGTTCCACATTCACACTAATTATTTCTGATAGTAGTACAGAGAAAAGTAGGTCCTTGTTCCTGCATCATTAAAGGTCCTTTCTGACCCTAATGTCACTGGTTGAAAATGAGAGGGAGAATATACAGGCACCCAGTGGTGAATTATAACAATTTGCAATGAAAACAATGCGATGGGAGGTCTAAACCTACAATTTGTAACTACACAATCACAATCTGGGGCTAATTCTTGCCTACGGGCTGGAAGACCCTGGCTAAAGACCCGCAAGGGGCATTGCACTGTCGCTACATTGGTGTCAGAAGTAGGATGGCACAGAGTGAGGTTGGGCGCTCCAAAAAAACATTTTGAAAAGTGATTTAAGCTACACTGTAATATGCAACTCAGATTTTTTATCTATCCAAGACAAAAGGCAATTTTCTAAGTCAAATAATCAGGCCCTCATTTTGCCGTGCTAAATTACTCTGAATAAACAACTAATTAACTTAAAATACCTAATCTTTTTATAATTTAGTGGTAGGAAAGTATGAAGCGAGGACGCAGTGCAAACTTATTTCACAGAGGAGCTGATACAGAGCTTAGTCAAGTTTAAAAGGTTGAGCCACGGACAATTAAACAAATATTTTGTGATATCATGCTATCTTACTGACAGAACAAGCTACACCCAAGCCTGAATCCACAGGGCACATCAGGTCATCTCACTCCCACACATACAGATTCCTACAAAGTACCTTTTGTCCCTCAGCATCCTCCGTTATACCAGTGATGGAAATCCAGCACTAACCATGAATAACGAATAAACAGACCTTTGTTGTCTACAATATTAGGATAGTGATTATCAATGGTGTTGATGCCAGTGTTACTATAGATACCTGGGCAACAATGGCATGCATTCCAATTTGTAGGACTGCCACAGAGTGAGAAGGGCACCACGCTACCGCGCTAAACTCGTAATTGAACATCTTGATATTATAAATAGTTTGGGACTGGAGTTCTTCCTGACTAAGTGGCCAGACCAGGAAAAACTCTGGGCCCCAAGTATAAATGTTCCTAGTTAGGTCATACATTCAGTAAGCTTCTGGTCCTATCAAGTCTTGGATAAAACTAAACTCCTGGCCCTATCTATTTGTGGGTTGAACTGTTAAATAAAACTACATGTTTTACATACTCTCTAGTCATATAAGAGCTCTATTTTGATTTGTCTAAATTAATTTGGGGTTCTCTCTGTGAATGCTGTTGTGTTCATAGGATGTAACTTTTGAAATTGAGGAAATGGCCTCCTAAGTAAGCATCGAGACAGGCTTAAACAGTTGCCCTCGTCCATGTCCAAATTTACTGTCATGCATTTTTTATGGTAATGGTGACAGTGGCTGCAATTCCACAGATTGACACACACAGACACACACTTAAAGGAAGCAAGGGAGTGCTCACTCTCACTTACGAAGAGAAACATACAGACAAACAACTGAAAGCATTTGCAGCTGAGGAAACACTTTATTATAGTCGGTATACCTGTAGCAGATCATTCCATTTTCTTATGTGGACTATACTATGTGTATTTGTATACTGTAGCAGTACTATAGAGTGTTTTCTATGTATCACATAACTCCAACCAGTCTTGATATAACACCCACTTGATATGGCCTCCACACAATATCAGTTAATTGACAGCAATAGAGAGCTCTGACACAGTATGCCATTGTGTGGCGGGCCCTTTCAGCCAGTTGATTGGAGCTATCGGATCTGCCTGTATTTCCTTTATTTTCCCACGGAGGCAATTTAGCACCTCCTCAAATGCTATCAACTGTTCCATGTTGTACGCTAAGCTAGCTAGCTGGGGATAGCTAATGAAGATCTGTATGCAGAGGCACATGCCCACCCACACATGCCACATCTCCTCCATCATATTGATTTACCATACACCATTTCAACAGCAAAACACTTCCATTACCTAACATCTTAATTTCACCGTGGGCATGTTATTTAAATGATCCACTCTCCCGGAGACAAACGCATTTAACAGTAAGGGCCCTCCGTTCAACTTGACAATGTGCTTTTACATAATGCTATTGAGAACCGATGATTTCCTGTCAGCCAAGAAGCAGGGGATTAGATAAATATGACATGAATATCTCAAAAGTATTGATAAAGTAATAATTACCAAGTAATTATTCAAGCAATATCGACAACAGTGTTCTTCTCCGAAAACCGCAGTTCAGCGGTATTCATTACTGCTCTGTCACTGTGTATTATTTACAGAGCTGGATGTATTTGTCATTTCAAGTTCTTCACCTCTGCTCAGCGCTGCATTTTTTACAGAGGCATTTCTTTGTATGCCTCTGTATCAGAGCATATGAGCGGAGTGGAGCGGTGAGAATCTCAGCTCCTCGCTCACGGAGCTGTTCACCCCTCCGCTCCCCCCGCTCAAAGCCACTTCAGGCCAGTCCGCTCATTATCGCTCAGCGCTCAACGAAGTTTGCATCGCGCTCCACTCAAATCGCCCCCTCGCTCGCTCCAAAAAAGGAAAAAAATCTGCATGTATTTCACTTTTAGCTTAAACCACAGCCTTACCTCCCAAAGAACTAAAGAGCAACGACAACATTTTCCAAATATAAATGTTTTATTTCAAATTACAAATTAGGCCTAGCCTATGTAAGAAGGAATATACACAAAAAGTCCTGTAAAATTAAACGAATCAATGGGCCTAATTACATAAATAAAAATATACAGGCTATACATCAAAGTTTTAAAAGTAAATTAACTATTAGGCCAAAATTCTGATAACTGAACTTTTGCGCAGCTTGCACGTGGATTAAAATTAAAATTGGCTTGTATCCATTGTCAAACTTTAAAATAAAATTTAAAAAAATGAATTGCTTTCCTTATCTACAGTTCTTTTGAGTTCACCTTCAAGAACACAAGTTTGACCAATGTCTGAGGCTTCAGACTCATGCGGTGGTTTCTTGACAGCAGGCCAGCAGCGGAGAAAACCCTCTCTGCGCTCGCAGACCCGCTTGGGATGCTGGAACACAATGCAAGCTACTTTAGCCAGGCGGGGGAAAAGACGTGGAGTTTTCTTTCCAAAATCGAATAACATCTGCGTCCGGGTTCTGTCTCGGGGATGAGAGGTAATTTTCGACTTCACCTTTGGCGTCTCCGGTTATGCGTAGCTGCTCACTGAAGTATGACCCGAACAGGCAAGCTCTTTTTGGTTCAGGCTCGGGATTCAGGTCAGCGGCGGGTGGGGTGTCTGTCTCGGGTAGTCCCGCTGGGAGCGTTAATTTCCTCAGCTTCTTTTATGAGGAGGTTGCAGATCTCCCGAGTTTGTTGCATACAGACTCATCTCGGATTATCCATTCTGTCTTGAAACGGGATCTAACACTGATGCTAAAATGAGATGTTTATCAGTATAGTATATTCCATAGCGAATTGACACGTTGTTAGCCAATGTTTCTGCAAAAGCAGCGATGCCCATTGAAAGTGCAGCGTGAGTGTCATCCGTGAGCAGGGATTTGATTTCTGTGACAGCAGGGAGGATCATCCCCAGGTTCCCCAGCTCCTTCTGCATTTTGTCTGTGAGGTCTGCCAGTGGTGTCAGCACACTGAAAAGGTGCGTCAGCTGCCGTACTTGATTCAGGGTGATGTTAGCAACATTAGACTTGAGTTTGTTTTGCCATAACGGTTCTTTTTGGAATAACCGGATGAACGACTGAATCAAGTGATCCATCAAGTGGCGCAGGCATTTGTGGGCGGACACCTAATTGGTCGGTTTCCTCTGTGTTCAGGGTGCTCTTGCGTACACTTTTCACCAGGTGCACAACTTTCACTAACAGCCTATTAATGTTGTCGTGCTCGTTAATGGCGTCTTTGATCGCCAGCTGAAGCATGTGAATGGGGCATCTCAGATGTAAATTTAACACAGTAAAGTACAGATTTATCATAGTTTCTACATTAGAGGTTATCACTTCCACATGGACTTGCGAGGGCGCAGGTGGTTCCTCATCCTCCTCTTCATGTTCTGCACTGCTGCTGGCATCCGCGGTCACTTCACCCTCCGCCTCCTCTTCAGTGCCAGGGAGGAGGTTAAATGCCTTGATCATGTTGCTGGCACTGTCAGTGATGACCCGAATCACACGTCGTTGCACGTTCCAATATTTCAGTACACTTTCATACTTTTTGTAAATACGATCTGCGGTATGGTGCCCCTGTATGTGCTCACAGCCCAACAAAACCGTGTGCCCCCGGAACGTCCCATCAATGAAACTGGCCACGATGCCAAGGAAGCTGTGCCCTCTTCTACTGGTCCAAATGTCCACTGACTGAACGAGCCCATCACCATTTTGCAGTAGGTCTTGCAGTTTGGCTTCCATCTCTTCCAGGGCATGTGGCATGAATGTGTCCCGTACGGTGTTTTAGCATGGGGGGGTGTAGCCCGGTTGAGCTGCGCTGGCGAAGTGTTGCATCCCTTCGCGTTCTCCTTTACTCAGCGGTTCATAGTCCATGTAAATAATTTTTTAAATGCTACATCCAGCTCTCTTTTTCTCTCCCTTGTTATGGTTGGGCATTTGTGTGCAGTGAATAAACTTTTGAATTCCTCAACCCTTTTCTCTTGTTGCTGCTGCTGCTCCTCTTGCTTTATAAAATACAAATTCATGGACGACACAAATTAAATTAAACGAACCATATATTAGGCCTACTTTGAATGACAAAACAAATTTGTTTGAATATTAGGCTATATTTACTTTACACTTTTGTTACAAGTTACCCTATTCAACTTGCTAACCTTTTGCTTTCTTCGCAGCATGTTTCTCGTAGCACACTTTCGTGTTTTCGAGAGATGTGTCTTTTTAGATTCCAAAATGAATCTTTACTGACTGAAACGATGTCACCACATTCTTTTTCTTGAACCACATTATCATTGTTAGTTAGTTTTATATTAATAGTACACCTGTATGACTTCTCATTTTCCTTTTTGAAGTACTTGGTGAACTCCATTATTGAGCCGAGTTCTGACTGAAAATAGTCTACTGTTGATGACTGTGCAAGACACAGATGGATTCTGGGTCAGGCTTGAGCATGCTTCAGACTCGTTGTGTGAGCGGAGCGAAATTGGAGCGGGACATAGGGCGACGCTCCGTCCATTTAAAAATGCCGCTCTGCGCTCTGTCCAAAATCCGGCCGCTCGCGCTCCCCGCTCGCTCCCGCTCCACTCCGCTCACATGCTCTGCTCTGTATACAGTATATCGATATCACCCCCCTGTGTTTCAATATCCAAGGGAGTTTACCAGTGGAGGCTCCTCAGAGGAGGAAGGGGAGGACCATCCTCCTCAGTGAATTCCATAAAAATATACATTGTAAAACACATAAAACGTTATACTTTTTAGATAAAACTAAACTAAATATAATCACGTCACCAAATAATTTATTAAAACAAACTATTTTGCAATGAAGGTCTACAGTAGCCTCAACATCTCTCTGTAGGGTTGCACCATGGTGTAGCCGGAGGACAGCTAGCTTCCATCATCCTCTGGGTACATTGACTTCAATACAAAGCCTAGGAGGCTCATGGTTCTCACCCCCTTCCATAGACTTACACAGTAATTATGATAACTTCTGGAGGACTTCCTCCAACCAAGCTATCAGAGCTCTTGCAGCATGAACTGACATGTTGTCCACCCAATCAAATAATCAGAGAATTAATCTAGTACTGAAAGCATAAGCTACAGCTAGCTAGCACTGCATTTCATAAAATGTGGTGAGTAGTTGACTCAAAGAGAGAGAAAGACAATAGTTGAACAGTTTTCAACAAATTAATTTCTTCCAAAATGAAGGAGAAGCAAGAGCGAGATAGAGAGAGAGATTGTATATATTTTTTAACTTACTTAACTAGCAAATGCAGCTAGCTAGCTTACCCTACTTAAACACCCTGCTCAAACAGAGTGATGCTATGTTAGCTAGCTGGCTATGACTATCCAACACAACACTGGAACTCTTCCAAGTCAATGTAAGATTTTGGTTTTACTAATTTATTGCCGTTGGGGCCCGCCGGTGTAAGTGCTAAACTGCTTACTGACTGTACACTATAACATTACTGCGTGAGAGTAGCGGGTTTACTAATGCGTTACTTATATTAGCTATGTTGACTGTGATGTTACTTTAGCTAATATGGTGACAACGATGTAGGCTGTGTGTAGCGGTAATGATATGGTTTGGAAAGTTTTTTTTACCTGGTCACATACAGATGATGTGTTGTGCATTGAAGTCCACAAGCGAAGGGAAAAGGTGAGAGGAGGTGAGCGCATAGATGCAAGAAGGAATACAACGTAAACTGTGTTTATGCGTGATCAGGGGTGTATTACTTCAGCCAATTCTGTTGAAAAACTTTTCTTAAACGGAAGCAAACGTAACAAAACGGGGATAAAGATACCTGAATTTGTCCAATAGTAAGTCTCGTTTGCAACTGTTGGACTAATGATTACACCCTATATCAGCTAGATGCAGGCAAGAGTGTGCAAGGCGGTATTGAATGTGTCACTGTCTGTCACCTCACATTTTTCATCTCCAATCTGTATTTTTAACAACAACATTGTCACTTTCTCATCTAGAGTGCTCATATCAGCAGGGGAAATCTGAGGGCTTTTGAAAAGATAATGAAGTTGCCATTTAAGTGTTATTAAATGCTTTTATTATCACCCCTTCACATCAACCCCAAAGTGTGGCGTCTGCCACAGTCCCACATTGAAAATCCCCAATTCAATGACAAATGTGAGTCAGTTAACAGCATCACTTTAATGTCTGTTTACCTGTTGTCATTATCACTCTGTCTGTGTGTAGTCATTACCTCTGCATTGAAGATCACCACTAATCCTGGGAAACTTTTAGGAACAAACAAATAGTTTTCATCCAAAATGAACGTTTCGTCTGGCTTAAATTAGTGTGATTGATTGATTTACTTGATGTTTATTTGCAGACATACATTGCCGGTCACTTTTTGATCTCAGATTGTGTTGATCTCTTTTAGAGGATGAAAACAGAACATCAACACAGCAAAACAGAAAACTACACAGACAGTCAATCTCAGAGGACTTGAGAGGCAAGGTGGACAGACATCTGCACAGAAAAAGCCGCCTCTAGATGTTTTACATGTAGAGATCAGTGATGTAGTGGCAAAAAATAGGTGGGAAAATGCTGGTCTCCGTTCGAGGTGAATAAAGGTGCGTAAACAGAGTTTACATGTGTTTACCCTTCAATACACCACTGATGGTGATACAGTCATTTCACTGAGACTGGTCATTTGTGATTATACTAACATACTGTAGGTAAAATGTCACCGTAAGTGATTTATACACTGCTCAAAAAAATAAAGGGAACACTTAAACAACACAATGTAACTCCAAGTCAATCACACTTCTGTGAAATCAAACTGTCCACTTAGGAAGCAACACTGATTGACAATAAATTTCACATGCTGTTGTGCAAATAGAATAGACAACAGGTGGAAATTATAGGCAATTAGCAAGACACCCCCAATAAAGGACTGGTTTTGCAGGTGGTGACCACAGACCACTTCTCAGTTCCTATGCTTCCTGGCTGATGTTTTGGTCACTTTTGAATGCTGGCGGTGCTTTCACTCTAGTGGTAGCATGAGACGGAGTCTACAACCCACACAAGTGGCTCAGGTAGTGCAGCTCATCCAGGATGGCATATCAATGCGAGCTGTGGCAAGAAGGTTTGCTGTGTCTGTCAGCGTAGTGTCCAGATCATGGAGGCGCTACCAGGTGACAGGCCAGTACATCAGGAGATGTGGAGGAGGACGTAGGAGGGCAACAACCCAGCAGCAGGACTGCTACCTCCGCCTTTGTACAAGGAGGAGCAGGAGGAGCACTGCCAGAGCCCTGCAAAATGACCTCCAGCAGGCCACAAATGTGCATGTGTCTGCTCAAACGGTCAGAAACAGACTCCATGAGGGTGGTATGAGGGCCCGACGTCCACAGGTGGGGGTTGTGCTTACAGCCCAACACCGTGCAGGACATTTGGCATTTGCCAGAGAACACCAAGATTGGCAAATTCGCCACTGTCGCCCTGTGCTCTTCACAGATGAAAGCAGGTTCACACTGAGCACATGTGACAGACGTGACAGAGTCTGGAGACGCCGTGGAGAACGTTCTGCTGCCTGCAACATCCTCCAGCATGACCGGTTTGGCGGTGGGTCAGTCATGGTGTGGGGTGGCATTTCTTTGGGGGGCCGCACAGCCCTGACTGCCATTAGGTACCGAGATGAGATCCTCGGACCCCTTGTGAGACCAAATGCTGGTGCGGTTGGCCCTGGGTTCCTCCTAATGCAAGACAATGCTAGACCTCATGTGGCTGGAGTGTGTCAGCAGTTCCTGCAAGAGGAAGGCATTGATGCTATGGACTGGCCCGCCCGTTCCCCAGACCTGAATCCAATTGAGCACATCTGGGACATCATGTCTCGCTCCATCCACCAACGCCACGTTGCACCACAGACTGTCCAGGAGTTGGCGGATGCTTTAGTCCAGGTCTGGGAGGAGATCCCTCAGGAGACCATCCGCCACCTCATCAGGAGCATGCCCAGGCGTTGTAGGGAGGTCATACAGGCACGTGGAGGCCACACACACTACTGAGCCTCATTTTGACTTGTTTTAAGGACATTACATCAAAGTTGGATCAGCCTGTAGTGTGGTTTTTCACTTTAATTTTGAGGGTGACTCCAAATCCAGACCTCCATGGGTTGATAAATTTGATTTCCATTGATAATTTTTGTGTGATTTTGTTGTCAGCACATTCAACTATGTAAAGAAAAAAGTATTTAATAAGATTATTTCATTCATTCAGATCTAGGATGTTTATTTTAGTGTACCCTTTATTTTTTTGAGCAGTGTATAATAATATAAACTGGGTGGTTCGAGCCCTGAATGCTGATTGGTATGACAAAACATTTATTTTTACTGCACTAATTACGTTGATAACCAGTTTATAATAGTAATAAGGCACCTTGGGGATTTGTGGTATATGGTATATGGCCACGGCTAAGGGCTGTATCCAGGCACTCTGCGTTGCATCGTGCGTAAGAACAGCCCTTAGCCATGGTATATTGGCCATATACCACACCCCCTCGTGACTTATTGCTTAAATATATGCCATTTAGCAGACGCTTTTATCCAAAGCAATTTACAGTCATGCATGCATACATTTTACATATGGGTGGTCCTGGGAATCGAACCCACTATCTTGGCCATTTCCTGGTTGCTAAAACTCTAATAGTTTGCCTAATTTCAGTTTATGTTAGCTACTATAGTGTAGAGAATCATTTTACATTTTACATTTTAGTCATTTAGCAGACGCTCTTATCCAGAGCGACTTACAGTTAGTGAGTGCATACATTTTTCATACTAAACCGCTGTGAAATATATTTTCCATAACCAAACATAGTGGCTGCATTCGAAACACTTAAAAGACACACCCTCTCCCCTCAGCCTTCAAATTAAGTGGACACTTCTGATGACGTATCATGACGTCTGACGAGTTGACACTTGCAGGGCAAGGGGCGAGGGAAGAATGAATACATTTTCAATGGAAGGCTCATGCCTGGAAATTTGTCACACGTTCGTCCCATGGTTGTGTTTTCAGTTATCATGGAACCACCGGTAGCTGTTGTGTGCATTATATGTGCTACAGTCAATTATGATTGCATTTCATATCTTGGCTAGAAGACAACACATCCGCAGACATTGAATGTTAGAAATCCGACTATATCAGGTAAATCGAAAATTACAATGTATAAGTGTGATGTCAGGGAAAGATGTATACGCAAGCTAACATTTCCAAAAGCTAACCGAACAAAAATATCATTACTTTTATGATACGTGTTTGAGCCGTCATGTGCATTAGTAGCACAATTTCTAACTTATTTACATTCGTTTTGACTTGACACTTATATGTTGACTTCTCTATATTTTAAGTTTTGGCTGACTTTTCTTAGCGGATGTCATCGCGAATTGAATTATGGGCGTTTCAGGCCCCGGAGTGAACATAATTGTACACTCGCAAACTCAATCAAAAACGAGGACTGAGGGGCTTATGTTGCCAACTTCCCTTGCTTGGCTAATCATTTGGACCGACGACAAAGATGACCGCGGGGATTCCCCCAAGGGCATAAGGCGAGGGTAAGTGGAGGAGGGTGTGTCTTTTATGTTTTTGAAACGCAGCCATTGTTTCAGCTGTTAGAAGCTGGTACAAAACCGAAAGTAAAAGACGCAAAAACAAAACTTAAGAACAGGAAGCATAGAAATAGGTTACACATAGAACAGATCTACCGCTTCTTAGACTTGCTTTCAAGTAGAATGATAGATCTATAACTGACATTTCTATGTGAATTTGGTCAGGTCGCCCAAAAAGTTACATATTGCCACTAACATTGCAAGAAAAGATCAGTGTCAATATATCAGTGTAGCATAGCCTGTTTGTTGACCAAGTGTTATCTAGCTACTGAAAATGGAATTCATGAGTACTGAGTAAAGATCTGAAACCAAGCTTTTGTTAATGTTATGGTGTATTGATAAAGCTTTGGGAAAGTGATTAAAAAATAACTATATGGTAGCCTATATTCTAATAATTTTCAATACTAGATTAAATACTACACTTTTGCTTGATATTGGCACAAGGGTAACTCCATAATTATTTAAATGTACAAAGTTTGTTGAGAAGGTGGTCATGGTGTCGGGGGAAAGCTAACCCCCAGATTCAAATCAACAGAGCTGGGCAGTTTGTTGTCAGGTGCATTTACAGCACATTAAGACCGCGTCATCAGGCAACTGCAGGGGAAAAGCAGGCATCATTAAGCACTTTGACAGCAAGCATCTGTGATGATGTGACACGCAGTCTTGCAGGAGGCTGGCTAACACACCCGTCTATTATCTGTCATCACATCATTGCCTCGCTCCCATCGATCGGACCCTCCTCTCTATTGAGAGATGGCCTAGCAGCCAAACTGTCTGTGTGTGTGTGTGTGTGTGTGTGTGTGTGGCCTCAATGGATGGGAGGGAAGGGAAGCAATGGATATTTGTCACAGTGAAAAGTCTCCTCTCTGTGTCTCAGCCACAGAGCTTCACTCTCTTCAAAGTCTCCTGTCTACCTCAAACGTGCCTGGGACTGAAGCACATATTATAGACACTATCTTTAGCATAGGTAATTGGAAAATTCCAGTTACTGATTTTTCTTTATTACAATGACTCTCAAAGACAAAGTGTGACATATAGGCACTTGATATAGGAACATTCACTATAGAGTAGCACTTTACAATAGACTAACTCCACTCTAACAGCAAACCAATACTGTCCCTGCATGGGCTCATCCTCTTCCATTCTGGCTATAAATAGACACAAATTCAAAGAAAGCTCCATCCATAGGTCCACCGTCTCCCTAGTTGGACCGTTACAGAAGGAGTTCAATGACAGAGCGGTGCAGCTTTGCCACAGTGTTGTGTTGTGTGTCTCCTGGTGAAAGGGATTCTGCTCTCCACTGCTTTCACACAATAGAATGCCAGCACTACAGTGGACCCCAAGCACTGGATCGAGCCAAGGACATTTGCGCAATAAAGGTAAACAACCGCACCATCCCACAGATTGAGATGCCTTCTGTTTCTTGGGTCTCACGTGGCTGTGTGTCACGTAACCTCTCCCTCACCGTCAACAAAACGAAGAGCCGATTGTGGACTTCAAGTGACCGCAGAGGAAGCACGCCCCCATCCACATTGACGGGCCACAGTGGAGAAGGTGAAAAGCTTCAGGTTCCTCTGCATACACATCAATGACAATCTGAAATGGTCCACCCACACAGACAGAGTGGTGAAGAATAGCGCCTCTTCAACCTCAGGAGGCTTCTACAGATGCACCATTGAGAGCATCCTGTCAGGTTGTATCACCACCTGGTATGGCAACTGCACCGTCCGCAACCGCAGGGCTCTCCAGAGGGTGGTGCGGTCAGCCCAACGCATCACCGGGAGCACACTGCCTGCCCTTCAGGACATCTACAGCACCCGGTGTCACAGGAAGGCCAAGAAGATCAACAAGGATCTCAGCCACCCGAGTCACGGCCTGTTCACCCTGCTATCATCCAGAAGGCGAGGTCAGTACAGGAGCATCAAAGCTGGGACCGAGAGAATGAAAAACAGCTTCTATCTCAAGGCCATCAGACTTTTAAATAGCCATCACTAGTCGGCCTCCACCCAGTACCCTTCCCTTAACCTAGTCACTGTCACTAGCCGGCTACCACTCGGTTACTCATCCCTGCAACTTAGAGGCTGCTGCCCTATGTACATAGACATGGAACACTGGTCACTTTAATAATGTTTACATAGATTTTTACCCATTTCATATGTATTTACTGTATTCTAGTCAAATCCATCTCTGATTCAGAGGGGTTGGGTTAAATGCGGAAGTCACATTTCAGTTGAATGCATTCAGTTGTACAATTGACTAGGTATCCCCCTTTCCTTTCCTTTCCTATTCAACTATTGCTGAACATATACTACTATATCCACGTATTCTTCAGATATACTATATATTCTATCCACAAACTGTCCATAATGTTTATACATCCCATCACATATATACACTGTATATATTTATTTATACTCTGGACTCCGACATTGCTCATCCTAATATTTCTTAATTCCATTATTTTACTTTTAGATTTGTGTGTGTATTGTTGTGTATCGATAGATATTACTGCACTGTTGGAGCTAGGAACACAAGCATTTTGCTACACCCGCAATAGCATCTGCTAATCGTGTATATCGACCAATAACATTTGATTTGATTTAAACCAAATAGCACTGGAATCTAAATGAAAGACATCCAACCCAATATAACACTGTATACTGTATCAGTAAGACCTGTGTGACCATACAAAACACAGACCAGTAGATACACATATTTTGGGGCTATGATGCCACAAAAAGGGGGTACTGTGGGTTAGACTAGGTAACTAAATCCTCTGACAACAGGATCCAATTCTGACTGGATCTTGATTGAATGTAATATGATACAACATTCTCATGTTAAAGCAGATCGACTGGTGACTGTCATTGCTGCTTGCAGCCATATTCATCATCTGATAATGTACCAATTTCATATCTCTACAGTCAAATGAATGCTTCCCGGAAAACATGATGCTAATTTGGCTGTTAAAAGTGACAAAATCCTGATTAAAGAACATGATGGAGTCGCATTAGTCCCCGATTCTGATGTTGATTAACATTTCAAAGCCCAGGGTTTGTTAGTGCCACATAGGGAGGCTGCTATTGAGAGCTTCCCATAAACAAGTCAGTAAATTATTCAAGACTAAAATCATGCTGGCTTACGGTGACAAAAAAATCAATTATTTCTGGAAATGTAAGGGGTGTCTGCGAAAACTCAAAACTCATTTTAATATGATTAAAATAATATGAGCAAGACTTGTGTTTGATCATCAAAGCAAGCTAGACAAGCCAAAGGACAGTGTTAGATGTTGGAAAGATTAAATGTGATAGATTGTATTTTCTATATCTCTAGACATATACAGTACAAAGACAAGACAAATTACCCCCAAGAGAGTCTTTAGAAAATGCTTTGTGTTATGTGGTGAATTTACCCCTTTAATAATGGTAGATAAATGCTTTGGTTTTTCAAACTGATTGACAAACTCAATGTTTTTCATGGCTGGTGCTCAAATTAATGACCGCTAATGCAACAATGTTTGTCTTTGACCCCTGACCGAAACATAGGGACTCATGAGAAAAGCTAAGCACATCAGAGGAGAAACTATGGCTGTCTGAAAAAATTAAGAGCTGTCAAATCCTTATTTCCTCTGTCCTTTTTCCTGAATTCCTCTCAAAGCTCATGCACTTTGAAATTTAGGAAACAACAAGAGGAGACAAGGACTTAAAGGCTAGTAACACTTTCAGACAAAGACAATGTAATCTATTGTTACATGTAATGTCGGCTTTGTTGCACTCTCTACTTGTCTGGAAAAAATAAGACTCATAAAACTTCTTCAACCAGTCTGTTTAAAATGTACAAATACAACTTTCGTAAATCTTAATGCTTGTTTCATACAGTAAACATAAGTGCTAGGCTTGAAAAAAATTCTAAGTCAGTGCCTCTAGTAATAAAACCCCACCAACTACTCTAGGGTAAGATGCTTGTATATTTTGAGAATGGGGGCTTGGAGTATTCAAGCCGCCGAGGGTGTCCTCTCTTAGTAGCTGACCATCGCTCATTGAGGCACTGCAAAGCAGTGGCAAAAATACAGGATGAAAGGGCCAACGAATGTGTCCCATAACAGCTGGCCCTACATGGGGCGGAAGCCTCATTTACACTGAACAATAATATGATCGCAACATGCAACAATTTCAAAGACTTTACTGAGTTAGAGTTCATATAAGGAAATCAGTCAAAAAAATGTTAAGGTAGGGGAGTGGATCAGAAAAACAACATTTGCCTCTTGCAGCGCGACATCTCCTTCGCATAGAGTTGATCAGGCTGTTGATTGTGGCCTGTGGAATGTTTTCCCACTCCTCTTCAATGGCTGTGCGAAGTTGCTGGATATTAGCGGGAACTGGAATACACTGTCATACATGTCGATCCAGAGCATCCCAAACATGCTCAATGGGTGACATGTCTGGTCAATATGCAAGCCATGGAAGAACTGGGACATTTTCAGCTTTCAGGAATTGTTTACAGATCCTTGCGACACGGGGTTGTGCATTATCATGCTGAAACATGAGGTGATGGCGACGGATGAATGGCACGACAATGGGCCTCAGGATCTCGTCATGGTATCTCTGTGCATTTAAATTGCAATCGATAAAATGCAATTGTGTTCATTGTCAACAGCTTATGCCTGACCATACCATAACCCCACCATGTGGCACTTTGTTCACAACGTTGACATCAGCATACTGCTCGCCCACACAATACCATACACGCTGTCTGCCATCTGCCCGGTACAGTTGAAACCGGGATTCATCCATGAAGAGCACACTACTCCAGCGTGCCAGTGGCCATCGAAGGTGAGCATTTGCCCACTGGGGTCTGCGGTTGTGAGGCCAGTTGGATGTACTGCCAAATACTCTAAAATGACGTTGGAGGCGGCTTATGATTGAGAAATTAACATTAAATTATCTGGCAACAGTTCTGGTGGACATTCCTGCAGTCATTGCACACTCCCTCAAAACTTGAGACATTTGTGACATTGTGTTGTGTGACAAAACTGCACATTTTAAATTGGCCTTTTATTGTCACCAGCACAAGGTGCACCTGTGTAGTGATCTTGCTGTTTAATCAGCTTCTTTATATGCCACACCTGTCAGGTGGATTGATTATATTGGCAAAGGAGAAATGCTTGTAAACTAATTTGTGCACAACGTTTGAGAGAAATAAGCTTTTTGTGCATATGGAACATTTCTGGGATCTTTTATTTCAACTCATGAAACATGGGACCAAGACTTCACATGTTGCGTTTATATTTTTGTTCAGTGTAGACTGCTGTGATAACTGGGGGAGGAAGAAGAAAAACTGGGCTTCTTCTTTATTTTGCATGTGGTTCCAAAAGCCTTTTCAAGTCTCTCTCTTTTTCCTTTCTCAGGCTCATCCTCCTGAAGGAGGAATGCTGGGCACGATGTCATCCAAGCGCTCCCAGAATTTCCCCACCAACAATTAAGGATTCTTCCCGTGTTCCCTGTAGGAATGAGCAGGAGCAGGCCCGAAGCAATCATGCCTGGGAAATATAATAAACCTCAAATGTGTTATTGGCTGTCATAATGAAGAAAATAAGAAGAGACTGCCGGACACAATGACACAACAGACTGGCGGAGCAGTTCTTAAAAGGATCACCGTGTCAGCATACGGATTAAGAAAAAAAGAGAGATGAACATCCCATAATTCTTGCCAGAAGAATGTCTGTCCTTCAGCGCACCAACAATAGTACTCTACAAAATGTGTTTATGCAGTGGTTATACAGTAATAAAGCTCATAGATTCTTGATTCTTCTCAGATGTACTGCTCTGTTGTCAGGATACCTCATATTGTGCTACTTTGATAAACTACCCTGTTTGGAAGACTGAAGATATCTACAGTTATACCTTCTGGATATTCCTGTGATGTAGCATTGGCAAACACACGAACACAAACGTACTGTACATCTAAATCAGCTGTTCTCTTCACTCCTTAACATTGTCAATGATTTATCTTCAGTCAATTAGCCTGTCACGGTTTCGGCCGAGGCTGCCTCTCTTCCTTGTTCGGGCAGGCTTCGGCGTTCGTTGTCTCCGGAATACTAGCTGCCACCGTTGCATGGTTCTATGTTCGTTTGCTTTTGTCTGTTTGTTGTGACACCTGTTATCGTTTAGTGTAATTAGTGTCCTATAAGTTTCTCGTTGTGTTTGTCTAGTGTTGTGTGTGATTGATTTATTTCTGTCGTGTGTTTGCTTGTAGGAATTACTTATTCGCTCGGTTGAGCTTTACTCCACTGTGTTGGGCGTTTTACGCACCTGTGTAGTGCGCCTTTTGTTTTGTCGCCTACGTGCGTAGTTTCGCCTTCGGGCAAGTTTGTTCTATTTTTCCTTGTTGGAAATTTCACTAAAGTCTTTTGGACTATACTTCGGTGTCCTGCGCTTGATTCCACCACTACACCCACCTACAGCATTACTGACAAAATCACACACCTTCAAGAATGGAATCAGCAGGAGCCGCAGCAGCCCAGGCGACGCTGGAGGACAGGGTCCGTGAACAGAGTGACCAGATCCTGCAGATGGGGTCCGCACTGCAGGAGGTGATCACCACCATCCGAGGCTGGGGACTCCTCCACCGCCATCCTCTCTGCCAGCACCATCGGCAAGTCAGCCCATTCCCGCTCCGGAACCCAGAGGAGTTCGACTCTCGCTCCCGAGGGCCTACGATGGGACCGCGGCCGGGTGTCAGGGATTCCTTCTCCAGGTGGAGCTTTACCTGGCCACCGTGCACCCGGCGCCCTCGGGACATGAGAGCGTGTCCGCCCCTGATCTCCTGCCTTTCCGGGAAGGCGTTGGAATGGGCCAACGCAGAGTGGAGGAGGATCGACGCGAACACCATCACCTACGACGAGTTCTCCCGCCGCTTCAGGGCGGTGTTTGACCATCCCCGGAGGGGGACGGCGGGGGAGCGTCTGGTCTGCCTCCGGCAGGGGAAGAGGAGTGCCCAGGAGTTCGCCTTGGAATTCCGTACTCTAGCGGCGGATGCAGGGTGGAATGAGCGGGCTCTCATCGATCACTACCGATGTAGTCTACGCGAGGACGTCCGTAGGGAGCTGGCCTGTAGGGACACCAGCCTCTCGTTCGACCAGTTGGTCGACATGTCCATCAGGCTGGATACCCTGCTAGCTACCCGCGGACGTCCCGAGGGGGGTCCGTCCATTTCACCCTCCAGCGCCTCCGAGCCGTGCCCCATGGAGCTCGGGGGGCGCTGGCGCTAGAGAGAGGAGGGGTCGGCTTACGAGGGGGTCCATCTCCTGCACCAACTGTGGTCGGGGAGGACACACCGCGGCTAGGTGCTGGGGATGGCCTCCTAGGGGAGAGGACGACAGGTCCCGCACTGGGGAGTCCTTCCAGGTGAGTAGGCGCCCCACTCACCCAGAGCTCTCTGTTGCACATTTCTGTATACCTGTGCGTTTTCCACAGGTAGCACCTCATTCCCAGCACAAGGCGCTGGTAGATTCAGGCGCGGCTGGGAATTTTGTTGATAAGAAGTTTTGTTTAGCCTTAGGGATTCCCCTTCTCCCTGTTGATGTCCCTTTCCCCGTTCATGCCCTAGATAGCCGTCCGTTGGGTGCGGGCTTGATCAGGGAGGTCACTGCGCCACTTAGGATGTGTGCGCAGGGGGGTCATCAGGAGATGATTCAGCTATTTCTGATCGACTCGCCTGCGTATCCGGTGGTGCTGGGCATGCCCTGGTTGAGTACCCATAACCCATCTATTTCGTGGCAGGAGAGGGCTCTGATGGAGTGGTCTGCCCAGTGTGTGGGTCGATGTTTGGGCGTTTCCGTAGGGGCTACCTCGGTGGAGAGTCCAAACAAGGTGCCCGCATTGCACGTTCCCCCTGAGTATGGGGATTTGGCTATTGCGTTTAGTAAGTCGAGGGCGACGCAGTTGCCGCCCCATAGGCAGGGAGATTGTGCGATAGACCTCCAGGCAGGAGCTGCGCTCCCACGGAGCCATGTGTATCCTCTGTCTCAGGAGGAGAAGAAAGCTATGGAGACTTACATAGACAAATCTCTGAGACAAGGATACATACGGCCTTCCACTTCCCCCTGCGTCCTCGAGTTTCTTTTTGTGAAGAAAAAGGATGGTGGGTTACGCCCGTGCATCGATTACCGTGGTCTCAATCAGATCACGGTGAAGTACAGTTATCCACTCCCGCTGATTGCGACCATGACTGAGTCATTGCATGGGGCGCGTTTCTTCACTAAATTAGATCTCAGGAGCGCGTACAACTTGGTGCGCATCAGGGAGGGCGATGAATGGAAGACAGCCTTTAGTACCACCTCGGGCCATTAAGAGTATCTTGTCATGCCATACGGGTTGATGAACGCTCCGTTAGTTTTCCAATCCTTCGTGGATGAGATCTTCAGGGACATGCAGGGGCAGGGGGTGGTTGTGTACATAGATGACATTCTCGTGTACTCGCCTACCCGAGTCGAGCATGTGGCCCTGGTGCGCAGAGTGTTGCGGAGGCTGGTGGAGCACGACCTGTATGTTAAGGCAGAGAAGTGTCTGTTTTTCCAGGAGTCGGTCTCCTTTTTGGGGTATCAGTTGTCTGCGTCAGGGGTGAAGATGGAGGTAGACCGGGTGTCAGCCGTGCGTAATTGGCAAACACCAACCACTGTGAAGGAGGTGCAGCAGTTTTTGGGGTTTGCGAATTACTACCGGAGGTTTATCCGGGGGTTTTGGACAGGTGGCAGCTCCCATCACGTCTCTTTTGAAGGGGGGTCCGGTGCGTCTGCAGTGGTCTGCCGAGGCGGACAGGGCGTTTGGGAGGCTGAAGGACCTGTTTACCTCGGCCCCGGTGCTGGCGCATCCGGATCCCTCTTTGCCATTTCAGGTAGAGGTGGACGCGTCAGAGGCCGGTATAGGAGCCGTGCTTTCACAACGGTCAGGCGCGCCACCTAAACTCCGCCCCCTGTGCTTTTATTCCAAGAAGCTCAGTCCGGCGGACCGAAACTATGACGTAGGGGACAGGGAGCTGTTAGCCGTGGTACAGGCCCTAAAGGTGTGGAGGCACTGGCTTGAGGGGGCTCAACACCCTTTCCTCATTTTGACGGACCACCGTAACCTGGAGTACATCCGGGCAGCGAGGAGGCTGAACCCTCGCCAGGCAAGATGGAATATGTTTTTGACCCGGTTTACATTTAAGATCACGTACATCCCTGGGTCACAGAACGGTAAGGCAGATGCACTGTCTCGGCGGTATGACACGGAGGAGAGGTCCGTGGAGCCCACTCCCATACTGCCGGAGTCGTGTCTGGTGGCACCGGTAGTGTGGGAGGTCGATGCTGAGCTCGAGCGGGCATTACGCACCGACCCTAGTCCACCGCAATGCCCGGAGGGTCGGAAGTACGTTCCGCTCGAGGTTTGGGATCGATTGATCTATTGGGCTCACACGTCACCCTCCTCTGGACACCCTGGTATCGGCCGGACAGTGCACTGTCTTAGTGCCAAGTACTGGTGGCCCACGTTGGCAAGGGATGTGAGGGTTTATGTTTCCTCCTGCTCGGTGTGCGCCCAGTGTAAGGTGCCTAGACATCTGCCTAGGGGTAAGTTACTACCCCTGCCCGTTCCACGACGACCATGGTCTCACCTCTCGGTGGATTTCCTTACTGACCTTCCTCCTTCACAGGGGAATACCACTATACTGGTCGTTGTGGACCGGTTTTCTAAGGCCTGTCGTTTGCTCCCCATGCCGGGCCTTCCTACTGCCCTGCAAACTGCCGAAGCACTATTCACCCATGTGTTCCGGCACTACGGGGTACCCGAGGATATTGTGTCTGATCGAGGTCCCCAATTTACCTCCAGGGTCTGGAGAGCCTTTATGGAGCGGTTGGGGGTCTCGGTGAGCCTCACCTCGGGTTACCACCCGGAGAATAATGGGCAGGTGGAACGCGTGAACCAGGATGTGGGTAGGTTTCTTAGAACATACTGCCAGGACCGGCCGGAGGAGTGGGCAAGGTACGTTCCCTGGGCCGAGATGGCCCAGAATTCCCTACGCCATTCCTCCACTAACCTAACCCCTTTTCAATGTGTGTTGGGTTACCAGCCGGTTCTGGCACCTTGGCAGCAGAGCCAGATCGAGGCTCCTGCAGTGGATGAGTGGGCGCGGCGCTCGGAGGAGACATGGAACGCTGCACACGTCCACCTGCAGCGGGCCCTCCGTCGTCATAAGGCGAGCGCCGATCTCCACCGCAGTGAGGGACCGGTGTACGCACCTGGTGATCGAGTCTGGCTCTCTACCAGAAACCTGCCCCTCCGCCTGCCCTGTCGGAAACTGGGTTGGCGGTTTGTAGGGCCATTTAAAGTCCTGAGAAGGTTGAACGAGGTGTGTTACAAATTACAACTACCTGTTGAATATAAAAGTATTAACCCCTCGTTCCATGTGTCTCTTCTCAGGCCGGTGGTAGCTGGCCCACTCCAAGAAAGTGAGATCAGGGAGACTCCTCCGCCCCCATTGGACATCGAGGGGCACCGGCGTACTCCGTGAGGTCCATCTTGGATTCGAGACGTCGGATGGGGGGTCTCCAATATCTAGTGGAGTGGGAGGGGTACGGTCCGGAGGAACGGTGCTGGGTGCCGAGGAGAGACATTTTGGACCCGTCTCTCCTGACGGAATTCCATCGTGGGCACCCGACGCACCCTGCTCCGCGTCCTCCTGGTCGTCCCCGAGGCCGGAGTCGGCGCACGTCTGGAGCCGCGCGTCAAGGGGGGGGTACTGTCACGGTTTCGGCCGAGGCTGCCTCTCTTCCTTGTTCGGGCAGGCTTCGGCGTTCGTTGTCTCCGGAATACTAGCTGCCACCGTTGCATGGTTCTATGTTCGTTTGCTTTTGTCTGTTTGTTGTGACACCTGTTATCGTTTAGTGTAATTAGTGTCCTATAAGTTTCTCGTTGTGTTTGTCTAGTGTTGTGTGTGATTTATTTATTTCTGTCGTGTGTTTGCTTGTAGGAATTACTTATTCGCTCGGTTGAGCTTTACTCCACTGTGTTGGAGCGTTTTACGCACCTGTGTAGTGCGCCTTTTGTTTTGTCGCCTACGTGCGTAGTTTCGCCTTCGGGCAAGTTTGTTCTATTTTTCCTTGTTGGAAATTTCACTAAAGTCTTTTGGACTATACTTCGGTGTCCTGCGCTTGATTCCACCACTACACCCACCTACAGCATTACTGACATAGCCGACCTCACAAAGGGATCACGGGAAGATAAATTACTATGACAAATGACAATTGATACCGTATCAATCATCACCTGAGCAAAAAATAGTTATCATCAGAATGAAATGCCATTACAGGTGCTGTGTAGTACCTATAGGTAATTTGGCAAACATAATGATGTTCCTCTGTGTGGTGCTGTACATTTTTAATAGTCCATGTAGGCCTCTGAGCTTCAACAAACAAGGGAAATAGGAGTGGTGCTCAACAACAATGACAATAGTACAGTGATAGAGCTTACCCAAGAAAAACATCACAAAAATGACTAATTCCTGGTAAACAAGTTGGAGCACTCAAACAATAGGTAGACATAAATATCTTCTGATCTCAGACTTTATTCTATGATCGGATGTATACAGGTCCTGACGTTACATGACTTCTTTCTGAGAGATCCATTTTTAATGTCTCACTCGCATTAAAATGTGTGGAGCAGCTTACCACAGCCCAGGTACCTTTCCAATGGCAGTCAGTGTGTGTCCCACTTTTCTATACGCAATAGTCATCTACTGTAACTCCATTAGTGCATTGGGATTTGGTGATTCATTATCGGACTGGTAACAAGATCAAGTTTTCGAGGAAAACAGCGCTTACAACCATTTTTTCCTACAACTGAGTGTAATTTCCTCATATTAAATCTCAAATTTCCGGAGGATAGGTTCGGCACCCCGATAAACAAGAAAATAGAAAACTCTCCCTTGTTGCACGCATGTCAAACCAACATGCTGTCTGGCTGGTGGAAAGACTGGAAACAGAACTAAAACTAAAAGCCTCAGGTTAATAACAACTCTCTAAAGCTCAGAGTCTAAATATTGCAAACAGAACACTCACCAAGACAGCACTATCTGTCTGTCAGTGGTTGTTTCTTATAGTCTATTACGAGGGAAACCGCGGTCTGAAACGGATCCATTCAAAATTATGAAGTTGTCACGAATACCGCCGAGGCTGCTCCTCCTCCTTGTTCGGGCAGGCTTCGGCGTTCGTCGTCCCCGGAGTACTAGCTGCCACCGTTTGATGTTTTCGATGTTTGTTTTGTCATGTCTAGTTTAGTGCACCTGTTTCGTATTCTGTCATGATTATGTCACCTATAAGTTTCCCTGTGTTATGTTTTGTAGTTGTGTGTTATTGTCCGCCTGTCGTTTGTTTCGAGGTCCGGTACTTTTGTTTGTGGGTGTTTTTATGCAATTCGCGTATTAGTTCGCCTCCGGTGTTTCGAGGCGATTTATTTTGTATGTTGTTCATTTACTTCAGTAAAGTCGTTTTGACTTATCCGCTGTGTCCTGCGCCTGACTTCACCACCGCATCCACATCAGTACCGTGACAGAAGTTGATCTTAATTACGGAGCTTTGGGAAAACAGGTAAGGTTCTGGATTCCAGAGGAGAAGGATGGCAGTGGATATTAAAGGTAACATGAGACAAATTGCTTTCCTGCAAGGTTCACCACACCCTAACATTTCTTGAGACATTTTGTATCATTTATAATCTAGGTAGATCAACAATTATTATTAGCTGACATTTCCCAGCCATATGTCGCTTTTAGAGTGCCAGAATCAATTCCAGTTTGAATGATCACCCCTTGTCGCTGGAAAAATTAGATCACTGTCTTCCGGGAATGCTGGAGATGTGCATCTGCCAGTAAAGCCAAGATGAAACCAGAAGGCTTGAAACACAAGAAATGGAGCCAAGGAAGTGTTTGTCAAACACTATAAGAGACAACATGGAGTATGTGGTCTGGGAAACAAGCTGTTTTTTAAGTCCTCCATTGAAAGTGTGTTTTGATATCTTAACATTGTAAAGACTACACTCTGGTAGTGAGCTGGAACCTGACAGATGAAAGATGTTTCCGAGCCTATTCTGGAGTCACTGAAGCACACTATTACGTATGCCAGGTGTTGTAGAGAGGACTGGTAAAACAAAGGCTAGGTACGTATTAGCCCAGGTACCAAACAGAAAGATACTGTATGTCCCTAAATATGTCCTTTCTCCTGATAAAACCTAAGTGCGTGTGTGCATGTAAGACACACCAACGACATCCTCACCCAGCCAGACAGCAAACAGCTGGGAAACAACTGCACTTGGCATTCGGTTGATGAAAAATGCAGACGAGTGGCTGAGTAGGCCGGTTATAGAGGTTAGGAATCAGGATCAGATGGGCTTGTTCAAGACATGCACAGAAGGAGTATTGCGGTCTTCATTACAACAGACTTTCTATAAACATGAGTAGTACAGTATCTATCTGCCAAATTCCAACATTGTGTTTGAAGATAAATTGATTTGATATTTGCATAGTGGTATAATTTGTCTTCCCTCTACTCATTCGTACAGCTTCTCCATTCTCCAACTTCAGCTGTGATGCATTTGTCAGTTTCTCTTGTAAGAGAATAAAGTATGTGGATTCCAACCTGCATCATAGTTATTGTGATTCTGATTGGAATAGGAGTGCTCCATAGAGTCGAGAGATACAGCTAGTCTTCCTGAAACCTTATTGGTTATGATGATACTGAAATCATTGGTTATGATGATACCCCACCCTCCCGCCACACATGCTTTCACTTTATGAAGGAAATGTCTGATAAACAATTAAATGTGAAAGCATGAACTAAATATATTACAAAGGTCTGGGGGCATATAGCCTAAGACAGTATACAGCAGTTTTCATTTCCAAAGTGCACAGATCCTTCTCCTGTGCCCACTGGAGGTACTGAAGAGAGTTTAGCGTAAGCTGCTCAAAGGAGGCAAGCCTGCACTCTGGAAAACCAACAACAACCGCACTGAGCACATTGACCTGAAGGGATGAGAAGAGAAGCCCCATCAATAGACACCACGTTTACGGTTAGCGATCCGTGTTTCACTCCAAAGTACCAGAGGATCACAGGCACCAGAAGCCTTGTACAGGGAACGCCAAGCTCATTGCAATTTTCCTGGGATGGGGCTCTGAGAAGTGGAGCATTGCGGACATTAAAGAGGCTGAAAGCGAGGTGGCGCGGGAAGAGTATAAAGGTGTATTGCTGCGATTCCGCTCTATTGTGTTTTATTCCAGACCCAACTCAGCCACTGTCTCTGCTTCCCTCTCTCCCTGTGGCCACATCACAGTATTTACATAATTCCCCAGCCCAGATCACCTCAGAGAAATCCCCACCACATCCTGCCTACAACCAACCACAGAGACATGGTTGGAACATAGGAAGACCCAAAAAAAACACCCGAGTCAATTCAGTCGGATCTGTTTCAATATGGGGAGTCTGTGGTCTCTCGTGAGGAGGAAAATCACGAGTCCCCAAAGAGAGATCAACGTGGACTCCAGTGAAAGGCCCGGCGAGAGAGAGCATCAATACAAATCTTCTGCTTGCATTAATTATTCGGACTGTTTAACTCGCTCTTTCCAATTCATTTCTGAATGTGTGTTATTCCCTGTGCGCCTGACATTCTGAAGGTTTATTTAATGGGATTTGGGTCATGTTTCTGAGTTCTTCATCCAACACTGTTTTGAGGTAATCCCAGAAGCCATTCCAAACAGATTACAGAATCTAGCATACTCTGACTTTATTTAAGGCACGTTCTCTTGTTTCCGAGGCGATGGCATTATTTCCCTTCAACTAAGCATATTTCACAATCGTGTTCCTCCCATAGGCCTAGTGTGAACTGACCACCACATGAAAGGCAATTACTTGTATTACCGGAAAATACATGTGCAATATGAAGCAGCCATACTAAAAACTTGACTTTCGATAGTGATCTATGGTGCAGTTTCATTACTAGTTAACCGTGTTGGCTGCACTGCACTCAGAAGAGGCTCCATCTCCACAGAGAAATTAACGGTTGGCATTTAGAGCAGAATCTCACCCTGCCTAACCCAATTCATTAAACAGATTACCATTATGTTAATACAATAAGAAGGGTAATTTAAAGTTAGATGAAGAGGAAAATTGGGCCCGAAGCGGTCAAGGCCACCGATCTGTGACACCGCCCCAAGGCGTAGATATGGCCAGACTGGTTAAGCATACAGGGTTCTGTTGGAGATCAAAGTGAAAATGCTGCTGTGTGTCTCCTGCCATGGTTCCATGTAAACAGACCTATTCAGGGCTCTACTCTGACCTTTTTTACAAGGAGCATGTGTGCGCCTAAGATGAAAAAATTGAGCCGCACACAAAGAAATGTATTAGCACAATGAAAAATATTTGAGATATTAAAGCTAGAATATTACATTTTTCTAGGTGCACTGTTGCTCCTAATTAAAAAGCCCTGCTAGTGTATATTAGGAAGACCTCATATGACAGCCCCTGGCAATTGCCTATAACATACATTCTGCTGTCATGATAAGGCTGAATCATGCATTGCATTTCATAGAGAATTTATTAGACATTTCATAAGTTAGAGCTGGAAGCCGGAGGTTGGGGTTTCATTCAAAGCCATTTCCTAATTAAGCCCCATTGAGTTGTTTATTGACTACTGCACTGGATTTCACAGCCCACAAATAACTGCACACACAACTCCTTTTAGAATCAGACAATGAACCAAATTACTTCAGAAGTCATGTCACAACGTCAATCATTTACCAAATTAGAATTAGTCTGCATTCATTTGAATAGTATTGGTGTCACCTTCAAGTACTTTTCAATATCTCCCCCTCTGCGTGTGTATAGCCTACTTCTCTATGTGTGCGTAAGTTCATTATTTGTGTCAATCTGAGAGCAATAAATAGGCAAGGATGAACGTCATAAATATGGGGGATAAATAATAAATCGTAGAAGACATCAGAGGTAGCCAGCCGATCAAAGCTGCAAAAGCAGAGGCTCAGCAGGCGTAGGTCCACAAAATGAATTCCTCTGTAACTCCAAACTGAAAAGAGTAATGTGACTGGTAATCTAAAGCAACATAATTATATAAAAAATGAACTACAATGCAACCCCTACCTTGAAATCCAAAGAAGAAAAAGAACCCCGGTATCCAAATTGTGTGTATCCAGAAGCAATTCATGTTGTCCTCGTCAGCTCCAAAACCTCTCCTGAATGTCAACGTACTTCTAGTGCAGGTCTCTTGCAATAATTTCGTGAGTAGGCAGTATCATTTATTTGTAGAAATGATGCTCCGAGGTCGTATAGCTCCAAGGCTATGACCTGATGCTGCAGAGCAATGTACAACTCAAGTGCTGGAGCGCTAAACGCAGCCTTTTTGCAATCACATATAGTTGTGCACTTCAGCGCTTGCCTCTCCTGGTCATCACTGCCACCTAGTGGATAAGCAAGTACCTAGAAAAACACAAGTTGGACATCATCTTCTGATTATTGATGAGGGTACGGACTCATGCTGCACGGGCGAGTCCACCGGTCAGCCTATGTTCCAACTGTGTTTATTGTGCAATTGAATTGGTATTTCAGAAACGCTTTATGGATCGACAGTCACACGCGTGCCTGTCATCTAGAATAGCACTCTGAAACATTTATTTCACATCTGACATATTCTAATGAATGTGTGTCTCACTGTCTATATCCATGTACATGCTCCGATTATCTATTTTCCCTCTTAACACTACTGTAGCTACTCCAGGCATAACTTCTAGGTCTCTCTGATGCGTAGGCTACTACAAAACCAATTTAAAAAATCAGGACAAATGCACACAATTAACAGATATTTCAACAACTTAATCCAGATTGATGCTCTCATTGCATGTGATATGCAATCTGTGATAACAATACCATTATTTCCTAAATAAAGTCCCATAACATACTACAACCCATGCTAGTTGAAAGAGATCTCTCTAGCTACCTACTATGAACCCTTCAACAACTCAACAGCCACACAGCAGTCCTCAAGAGAGGGGCGACCTTTAGCTACCCTCTTTAAACCAACAACAAATGTCCTCTGTACGGCATGAGGTGCGTCCCTACCAGAGGTGAGGCTTGACAGAGGGCAGGAGAGGAGCATAGCAGCAAGGAAATATGTGGAATACTAATAGTGACATTTGGTAAGAGACTGCTTTATTCAGCCTGCAGGCAAGGTGGGGGTGGGCTGTTTGTAAAGACACTTGAGACTAATCAAAGTCCAGGGGACCTTACTCACTAGAAAAAGGCCTGAGAGGTAGAGTGGGAGAGAGCGAGAGGGAGAGTGGCCGAGAGAGCGAGAGCGAGAGAGATAGACAGGGAGGGAAAGTGTTTTCCCCTTTAATGTGCTCTATTCCTCTCTCTCTACTGCCTGCTAAACACTGTCCTCTCATCTACCGTTTTACATGTCCACGACTGACAGCAAGGCTAAAACAGACAAGTCCTGCAAATTCATTCAGTGTGGCAACCCTGTCTTTTTTTGTGATAAAGCATTGTTTTTTCTTACTGAATCTTACTAGATTTGATTGTGATAGCAATGAAAGCAGATGCTGCCAGAACATGATGTTGTATTCCCGCTTCTAATGCTCAGTCTCCTCTTGTAAACCCTGGTGAGCTACATGACTGGTGTTGCTGAATTGAATTATGCTCAGATCCTTGTCATTTGTTAAGTATGAATCCCAAAGACATTACAGCTTCAATAATTGAAAAGAAAAATAAGTGTCTCAGGAGGATGTCTGGATGTGATGCATAACACACCTTATTGAATATTGAATTACCCTGATTCTCTACATGCTATACATCTCCATGTGAACCACCATGTGTTCTACTAAGCTAACATATGTTTTCAGATGGTCATACCATTTTTTTTATTTCTTTATTTTCTTAGGGGGTAGATCAGCTTTAATATAGCAGATAGATTGTAACTTCCATCAATGTAATTGTCTGCATCACTTCCAATCCCCCATTTTCTCTTGCAAATATATATATACAGTGGGGAAAAAAAGTATTTAGTCAGCCACCAATTGTGCAAGTTCTCCCACTTAAAAAGATGAGAGAGGCCTGTAATTTTCATCATAGGTACACGTCAACTATGACAGACAAATTTAGAAAACAAAATCCAGAAAATCACATTGTAGGATTTTTTATGAATTTATTTGCAAATTATGGTGGAAAATAAGTATTTGGTCACCTACAAACAAGCAAGATTTCTGGCTCTCACAGACCTGTAACTTCTTCTTTAAGAGGCTCCTCTGTCCTCCACTCGTTACCTGTATTAATGGCACCTGTTTGAACTTGTTATCAGTATAAAAGACACCTGTCCACAACCTCAAACAGTCACACTCCAAACTCCACTATGGCCAAGACCAAAGAGCTGTCAATGGACACCAGAAACAAAATTGTAGACCTGCACCAGGCTGGGAAGACTGAATCTGCAATAGGTAAGCAGCTTGGTTTGAAGAAATCAACTGTGGGAGCAATTATTAGGAAATGGAAGACATACAAGACCAGTGATAATCTCCCTCGATCTGAGGCTCCACGCAAGATCTCACCCCGTGGGGTCAAAATGATCACAAGAACGGTGAGCAAAATTCCCAGAACCACACGGGGGGACCTAGTGAATG